>NC_090931.1:1254903460-1255220965 GCF_040938575.1 Ambystoma mexicanum
TCCTCTTCCCTTTCTTCCACATTTTCACTTTCGTTTGTATTTCCCCTGCTCGTACCTCTTTCTTCTCCATCTTTCTCTGTATTTAATGTGGGCATGTGTATACCTCTTTCCTGCCTGCGACTAGGGAGGTCTCTAAGCCGCCATGTATAGGGTGTCCGTTCGTCGGTGAAGGGCGCTAGTTTTATTTTGCGTAACGAACGTGAGGTGGTTGAGCATGTAGGGTGCGATAGGGGAGGGCGTGATGGGGATGATGGGGATGGGGATGTTGCGTCCTCATATGCCTGTCTTTTCTCTATTCCTTTCTTTCCCTCCTCACTTCTCTCCATCTCATCCTTTCTCCTACTGATCCATGGTGAGTCTATGTTGGTCCGGGTGATGTATAGTTTATCTAAGCTTTCCCTTTCACTGTTTCTCCCTTCATTTTCCACTCCCTCTTCCTCACTACAAAAGCTATTCATAAACGGCACCCCCCACTCGGTCTTTTTCCCCTTGATCGTTACTGTTTGTAAATCTATTAGGTCCAGTTCTCCTCTTTCTCCTTTATCAACTACTTTATGTAGTCCTCAGAAGGGGGCGACGGCAGAGGGGGCCGCGCCGCCGGGCCTCCTCGCAACTGGAGTGCTTGGAAGAAGTAAAAAAAAATAAAAATGCCGATCTTAAACAGATCTCAGCAGTGCCTCCAACTTGTCGGGGGGAAATTCTGCCAGGGTCGGCCGGGCCGTCCGCAGACCTCCGGGCAGGGAGGCCCCAACTCCTCCCGTATATCCCAAAAGAGATAGAGTATGAGACACACACAAGAAGCAAGGTGACTCTGCTGTTTATTAAACACAAACGGCAGGGATGGGTCAAGGATCATACGCGTCTGACCTGACACACACACCATCGTGGGGCTCGCAGGCCCTTTTTACTGTAGTATGACGCGCTACTTGCGTCACTTTAGAAAGTTAACAAAAAACCTATCGCCACTCTTAATTGGTTGCTCGAGTGGTAGGGTTAGTATAGCATACGTATAGAGAATAATATGAGTGGACGAGGGTTAGTCAGGTGATATATCTGGGTTGTCCCTACAATTAGATACATGAGAATTGTTACATGAAGACTCCTAATGATTGGTTAATGTTACTGGCGTCAGTGATAAGAGCCCCATGTTCTGATTGGTGCGCCCGTGAGCTTCCCAGCCTGGGACCATCGCTGTTCCCAGCTCTCGGTGTACCTGCAATTTGCAACAATGTTTCACTATGGGTACATGCAGACAATGTGAAGACTTATTCATGAGCTGGATGGCCGACTACTCCTACTGTCGCAGATGTCCATTGATCCTTTCAAGTGTATCTGCCTGTGTCTCGTAACGAGGGATCCAGACGCCTCTTTCCTCCTGGGCTTGGCATCTCGTCAGGTTCGGCTTGGTCACGTGAGGTGGGACCGTGTTTGAGGCAGAATTCTGCACAATTAATATTGTTTTTCCACTGTGTGCCTGATTTAATTGCAGGTGCGACTTTGATGTTGGTGCACGGCGTGCAAGGTTGCAACATCGTGCCCTTGATGGTCTGCTTTTGGAATGTGGGTTTGCAACATTACGACCTTGGCTGTCTGCTTTCGCCAGGCTCATTCTGCAGGATCAGCAACCTGACTCTTGTTTTGTTAACGTCCACGGGAGCTCTTGCTTGCAGCCTACTTAGGCCTGGTGTATAGGTGGAACCGTTTGGTGCACAGGCGCTTTAGGTTATAGTCTCATACTGTCTTATGACCAGTATCGTGTCTTCGTTATAATTCTCATTATGGCACCTAGGTTTAGAGGAAGCGTAAGCAAGCTCTTTAGATGAGTTCATGGTGCGTCTTGCGTTTCTGCATTTTGAGAGCCTATGTGGAAAATAATAAAGATGCACGTCCGTGAGTATGTCTGTCGCCTACGTCATAGCACTGAGTATATTCTTCGTGTAGATTGGTGCGGGAGTGTCCAGTGTGTATGTTGGCACAGGTGTGCTATCCGTTGGCTAGGTCGTCATGGCATCTCTAACGACGTATAGTTTTAGTCCAGTTGATCCATGCCGCAGGCATCGGCATGGGCAGGGCGGGCTGCTGGGCAGGCAGATGGACACATCCTTATGTTCCTGTACCAGGGTATCTGGCCGTCTGGTAGATGGGCAAACTCTTCTCGTGGCGGGTGCTTGGGCCGTGTACCTTTAGGCCAGGCGCGGGAGGGGGAAGATGGGAGCCTGTTTTTCCATTTTCCCACTTCAAATCACTTAGAAACCTATTTGCTGTCATTTGTCCCAGAGCGCGCGCCTCGCTAGGCCGCGATCACGTGGTTTATTAAAGGAGCGTTGTCTGGGCAACGCTCCGATGCGAACAACGCAGTTACACGCCGGCAAGCGAGAGGAACAGTCCGACTCCTCGCTGGTCTCATGGTAAGCTCCCCTGATGTTATGACACGTACTGCTTACACGGATCCCACCCGGGTTCCTTACAATGTCTCTCTTACATTTCAGCTTATCTGCGCCTTGGCGCCGATTTTGTCCGGGCAGCTTTCTGCCCACCACATGGTTCTGGTTCTCCAAGCCACTGTCCATGCAAGCATTCTGCCATTTTCTCAGGTAAACGCGTTCTGCATTTCTTGTCATCGCTAACCTCATTACTTACAGACTTCTTATTGCTCATTCTTTCTCTTTTTCTATTTTTTCTTTTATATATCAACCGATCTTTCTACCACTACAATGATTGGTATGTTATTTATATTTTTTTGTGAATGTGCATTGTGATACACTTTCTTTTTGATGTTATGTAAATATACATGTTAACTACAGACTTGCCCTGACGAAGGATTTGTAAATCCGAAATGCATTGGCAAAAGATTGTTTTGGTCAGATATAAAATGCTATTGGCTTTTTTCTTCCTCACTAAGAAGATATCAGTGACGCCTCATACCAAGAGACGTATTTTTTCACAAAACCAGCGATTGATAAATATCTTTATGAAATACCACTGAACTTTCATTATTATCATTATTTTTTGAATATGTAAACAATTCTACTTTGGAGTCTATCAAGCTTTATAGAGTTTACATAACTTACATACCATGATTGGGTCTTCGAAGAGAGCGGCTGTGTGACCTTGCATCCGACTTGGTCTTTGGCTTCTTGGTAACCATAAGTACACATAAAGGGACTTATCTTGATGGCGGTGTGGTGTGAGTGTTGTACACAAATTCTGCTATCGGGATGTAGTCGACCGAGTCGTCCTGTTCCCTGTTGCAGAATGCTCTGAGGTACTGTTCCAGGTTAGCATTCAATCTTTCTGTTTGGCCGTTTGATTGAGGGTGAAATCCTGATGATAAGGCTCCCTGGATACCCAACTGATCACACAATGAGGCCCAAAATTTGGAGGTAAACTGAGAACAGCGATCAGACACAATGGTTCGAGGTAATCCATGTAGTCTTACAATGTCCTTGAGAAACACTGTGGCTGTCTCTGAGGCCGAAGTAATACTAGGCAGTACGGACAAATGTGCCATCTTGCTATAGGAGTCAATGGTGACCATTATGGTGGTCATGCTTCTGGAGGGAGGTAGCTCGACTATAAAATCCATCAAAATATGGAGCCAAGGTCTTGAAGATAGACGATCTTGCTGTAGTAACCCTAAGGGTTTGCGGTCAGAAATCTTACTCGCGGCACACGTGGGAAAAGTCGCCACATAGGTCTTAACATGCCGACTATAGGAAGGCCACCAGAAATTCCATGCGACTAACTCCAGCGTACCCTCTGGCCCTTATGGCCTGCCAGAGGGAGCTCATGGCACCATTTCATGGCTTGTGGGTATAACACCTGCTTATGAAAGAGGTATCCACCCTTCTGACTCAAGGTGAGCCCTTGTATGTTCGTTTCACCCTCCGTCCTGATCTGGTCTCGAAGCTCCTGAAGAAATGACTTCACCAGGGAAAGAATCTTCTTCTCTGAAAGTATCTGCTCTCTGTAAGTACAGCAGCTGCCCTCTGCACCTATACTACGGGATAGAGTGTCTGCAACTATGTTCTTAGAACCCAGAATGTAGGTAATGGCAAAATCAAAGAGCGAGAAGCATTATGCTCATCTGGCATGTCTCGAATTCTTACACTCCATTTGTTGGAGCACCTTCAAATTGCGGTGATCTGTGCAGATAGTGAATGGTTGAGAGGCTCCCTGGACTAGATGCTTCCATTCCTTGCACGCTTCTCTGATCACTAGCAATTCCTTCTTTATGACCGAGTAGTTTCTCTCATGGAAGTTAGGGTACGAGAGAAGTAGGCAATGGGATGCTCCACCTGGTCTTCACACTTCTGAAGGAGTACTGCCCCCAGGGCTCCATTAAATGCATCAGCCTCCACTATTAAGGGTTTGGATTGATCAGGCTCCAAAAGGACAGGTGCTGTGGTAAACAGAGTCTTGTGCTTTGAGAAGGCTGTTTGAGGTTCTTGAGTCCATGTAAAATATACTCCCTTCTTCAGCAAGTTGATGATGAGCAGAACCATCTCTGAGAAGTCAGGGATGAACCAGTGATAACTGGTGATGGCTAAACCCAAAAACCTCTGGACCTCCTTCACCAAGGTGGGTTCCTTCCAGCTTACAATTGCCTCGACCTTTTCGGGATCCATCCTGACTGCTTCTGCAGATAGGATAAATCATAAGTGGGACACTTCGAAAACCTCAAACACACATTTCTCCAGTTTGGCCAACAGCTGGTTTTCCTTCAAGTGCTCCAAGACCTCCTTTACATGCATGCGATGTTCCCTTAGCGTCAGGGAGAAGATGAGAATATTGTCGAGGAAAACCACTACTGAGACAAAGAGGTGATCCGAGAATAGTTTATCTACAAACCTCTGGAACACCACTGGGGCATTGACTAGCCCAAATGGAATAACCTGATATTCGAACAGACCCAGCGGAGTCCTGATGGATGTCTTCCACTCATCCCCGCTTCGTATCCTCAGCAAGTGGTAGGCACCTCTCAAGTCCAGTTTGGTGACTACCTGTGAACCTTGGACTGCCTCTAGAATGTCTCTGATGAGAGGCATTGTATACCTATCTCGTATAGTGATCTGATTGAGTCCTCTGTAGTCTATACAGGGACGCAACTCAGTGGAACCCTTCTTTGAGATAAAGAACAATGAAGCCCTGCCAGAAGACTTTGACTCTCTGATCAGTTTGTCTTGTAAGTTTGCATCTAGGTTATCTTTGAGAGCTCTTCGTTCTGGTAATGAGAGTGCATACATTCTGCCAAAAGGCAAAGGGACTTCAGTCTAGAGGTTGATGCCGCAATCTTTGGCTCTGTGTGAAGGTAACAGTTTGGATTATGGTCTTTGAAGACTTCGGCATTCTACTGGTAAGGACTGGGTAGAGAGGCGACAGTAGGATGGGGTAAGGCGACCGGATCACATATTTGAACCTTCTCCACAGGTTCCTTGAGGAAACCTTGCACACATTTGTGGGATGTGAACCGAATGATGTTAGCCTTCCAGTCAATCTGGGGGTTGTGGTGGCACAAACAGGGTATCCCCAGGATGACGGGGAAGTGGGCTGCCCTTATGACATCAAATACTAGCTTTCATGGTGCTCTCCCATCGACACATGATCCAGCAGGGTCTGCTTCCGTATGAGTCCTGATGACAAGGGTTTGCTGTCAACTATTTCAACTGGCTGGGGGTTCTTCTTTTCCTGCAGGGGAATATGGTTTTCTTCAGCCCATGTTACATCCACAAAGTTCCCAGTAGCTCCACAGTCTAGCATGGCTAATACCTTCAGGTTAGGTACGGGAGGGATCGAGAAGTCGATTTGGAAAACCATCAATCTGTTATCTTCCTCCTCTCGAGTAAGCTGTGTTATAGTGCAGGGGTTATTCTGGCTCTTCCCAATTCTCCCCTGCTTAGGAACAGGATGAAGTGTTTCCCTGGCGTCTGGCTGGTACTACAGGACAGGCATACAAAAGATGTTTGGAGGACCCACAGGACATGCAGAAACCCTTCTCCAGGCATCTGTCTCTCTCTTCAGAAGTCAAAGGCCACGGTCCTTAGGTACTGAAGGTAGAGTGGGGATTGTGGATAACTGCAAGCTTTTCTTCTTTCCACTCATTGTTCTGAGGGGTGGAATTCAATCTGTAGTACTAACGTTACAAGTTATTGGAATGAACTGGGTCGAGTGAGTCATTATAGCTCGTCTTTGATCTTGTCCTGTAATCCCCTTCGGAATAAGGTTTGCTGAGCTGAATCAGGCCAACCTGAATGGGCAGATAGCTTCTGGAATGGGAAACATAAGACTGTACCCTGCCGTATATCCAAGAGTCCTTTGTCTGAAGAGAATTGTACTTCTGGACAATCAAACCTTAACTTGATTTTTAAAACAAACTAATCGTAATCAGTCAAAGAAGGGTCGGAGTGAGTTACCAGAGGAGTTGCCCAGGCTAATGTGTTTCCTATGAGGTAGGAGATCATAAAGCCCACCTTAGCTACGTCCTGGTTCTAAAGGTTAAATATACAGCAAAGGCATCCCGGAACTCCTTAAGCGTCTTTGGGTTACCATCGTACTTTCTGCTGGGAAGTGGCATGGGAGGAAGATCACCTCTGTGGACATCTCTGGCCACCACCTGTTGACGAAGAGCAATGTTCTCTGATTGTAACGTCTGTACATCCATTCTCAGGCCCTGGATCGCATTAACAAGCTCTTGGTACTGCTCCATCGAAGCCATGGATATGGTTGGACGTTGTATACCATTACGCTCCACAAATCCCCCGCAGCTTCCTCCTCTCCTGTTTCTTCAGCTGAGCTGATTGGGGCTTCAGAGTCCTTCTTTCTGCATGGTTTCCAAGTTTCCTTGACCTTTTTCTCCTTTTTCTGATGTAAGTAAGGGCGAGCTCCCTCGGAATCCACCTTGACCTAAAGAGCAACACAGGCCCAGTGGGACTCCAAGGAGCAAGCTCCCAAAAGACAGGTAAAAAGCAACAATGGCACAAAAACCATGATGGAATGTCTTGAAAGAGAATGGAGATGAAAGTCCTTCTCCTTCTCTTATTGTGGCGATGAATGGCACAGAAAATGTCAATAAACTTCCCATAGGGGAAGAACAACAGGTTACTCCCAAGTATCAAGTACTCCTCTGAAATCCTCCAGTAATCACACAGGAAGGCAAAAGTATTCCCTGGTATAAACCTAGCGAAGTAGCAAGAGAGAAACGGAAGAGGAACAACAAGAAAGTAGAGAAGAGCAATTCAAAGACAGACGACTCCCCTTGAAGAAAGGAAATGAAAATCACTGCAGAGTACAAGGAAATACATACAAAAATACCTCAGAGCAAGAGTGGCCGGGATGTAGAGATGGAAAGAAAGCTCCAATACAGAGAACACCAAAGGCGTTACAAAGCAGTGCCGTGTGTACTAGAGAGGAAGAACCGCGTACTGCGGTGCAGGAGACTGACAAACAGAACTCAGAAAGTGTAACGCCCATGTCACGGCATACGGGGATAGAGTGATGACTGTAAGAGTAGCTGGTGATAGGTAAGTAAGACAAGTCAGAGCCTTCCGAAGAAGACGCAGAGAAATACATATAGTACGTGCACAGGTTGCGCCGAAAGGTAAGACAGACAAGGTTAGGTTAGGAAGAGAGACCGCAGGCAAAATCAGGGGTGCCTATGACCGCAAAAGGTGAGAGGTGAGAGGACAAGGGAAACAAGGTAAAGCAAAAAGAACAAAGAATGGGGGCGGGACCCCAGGTCTATCATAGAAAGTGAGTACTATGAAGAAGGAGTGCTGGAAATCAACAGAGAGATCCTGCACGCGTCTTTCCGAAGAAAGCACGGACACAAAGCAAGGTGAGAATGGCTCTGCCTACCCATATAGAGGTGGCAGACATCTTGGTGGAAGGCTAGACCACAGCGGGAGGTGCACAGATTAAGTGTATCTCCAGCGTTGCTATAGCTTCCAAGGCCGGCGCATGACAATACCGCTCAACAGCTGGGAGACGATACAGAAAGTTAGAAATCTGTCGGAACCAACTCGGAAGTCAGAGTGTAAAGCAATGCTGAAGCCACCATAGGGACGGCCAATTTCACAGGATTCAGCCCCTTGAAAGAACACAGAATTACCATCAAGGGCAATAATGGCAGTGAGCGAGATTTCTTGACGCATTGGAGCAGTTAGACTGTCTTAATTTATCTAAAACTACCTTGTTGGTGTATAAATTGCTGTGCCCTCTACTAGAGTTCCAGGATAGCAATTGCAATTCCCCGTTAATCACACACCCACTTGGAGACACGTCTTCATCATCAACGCTGCCCAGACCCAAAGTTGCTTGGGCCTTGCAGTTTATGTGCTCAATTTTCCTTGTCGCACTACTGGCTTTTATCTCCATTCCATCTTTTGAGATAGTTGATATAGGAATCATCCTTGGGATTGAGGATATGATCACCCACAGGAACTTCCTCCTGTTTCTCAATAAAAAAAATAAACAGGTTATGCAACATTGAACTTTCTGCTAAGATCAGGTCAAGTACCAATTTAGAACGTAAATGGAGATACACTTGTGACACATTGTTTTTGTCTGTGAATGCAACTGGATCAATGTCGGCAGAGGAAATTGCCTTCAGTGATACAACCTCTGCCAAACTTAATAAAATATTCATGCGATTCAGACAGATTGGCATGATGTCCCCTAAAAGACTCGACATTAGTCAAACGTTTTGGGCCTCATGTGGGTAGCTGTTAGAATTACATATTACTCCAGGGGACTCAACTGTGAGTGGTTGCAACGTTGGTTTCGAGTTGTGGTACTCCACCCTACCATAGAATGGTTTAGTAATCTCATTGCAGGAATCACAATCACCATGGGCCCTATTCTTTAAATTCTCTGCAGCAATCATTGAACAAGCACAGGTCTGACAAAGCACAGGGTTTACTGGGAGATACAGGATGCTCTGTGAGAGAGGGTGCTCTTTCTGATGGAATATAAAGTTTATCAAGAAGCACACCCAGGTTTGTGTGTTTGTGATGTTCAGCAAGATGTTCAGCAAGAATTCTTGCTCAGTTAACGGAGCCAGGACCTGAAGGTGGATTTTTCAATTTGTCTGAATCATTAATAAGATGTGTTCTTTGGAAAAGGAAACTTTATCAGACAAACATTTAACAAGCCCATTAATTCAATCAATAGGAGCATGATAATTTTGTGAAGTACTCTGACTAGTCAGACGATAAACCGCTTCACTATTACCGGCTACATGCTTGAATCATTTTCCATTGGCCATCATTCACCTCATCTGGCTTCAGCTTTAGAGTAGTATTTACATAGGGCATGACTAAGGGCACTCTGTCTGTATCTTGCGTACACTCCAGCATATGAATAACATCATCTAACAAAGCAGGTTTGCATTCAGATATGCAAACCATCTGCGTGCAGGCAGCAACCCCGAGAACTTTAACCACATCAGGTTGTGCCTATATCTTTAAATTGGATGTTGGCAGGCCACCACTTCAAGATTTAAATGTTCCATCAGTGGGTGCTGTCTGTATGAACACATCGACTTGTAAGGGTTTAGCCGGTTTATAGTGATAATGTCGAAAAAAAATGTCGACGTACAAAAATGTCGAAAAAATAATGTCGAAAACAATAATGTCGAAAACCTATACATATCATTAAAAGAGTCAATATTTCGAAAAAAAAATGTAGAAAAAAAGGACTAGTTAATGTACTTAATAACACGAAATACATAAAAATAAGGAGTATTGTTTAGTGGGGGGTCCCCCCCAACCCCCCTCACCGACCCCCCTCACCCAACATCCCGAACCACACCAGCCCTAAACCTCCCCAACAACCAAGATCACCCACTCATCTGACATACTCGAAAAAATGTGGTTACAAAATGGTTAATACGATAGGTGACAACCTCGAGTAAAGAACCTTGTTATTTCACCAGGAAACTAGTAACGGGTGTGGAAAACCGTCATAACCTGACAGAACATCTTGTGAGAAAGTGCTGCAGGCAATCGATTGAGGTTCATTCAGATACAAACCAGGTAAGACAAGCGAACATGAAAGTAAACATCATTAAATCATATAACACACAATAGAATAAAAAGACATATAGATAAAACATAATTTTCTCTGTTACTTTAGGTTGGCAAATGGAGAACACAGTGGAATTCATAACCACGCAAAAGGGTGAAAGGCAGTTAATTTTTAATGGCTACATATTCTACAAAGAAAGCCAAAGAAAAGACAGAATTTACTGGCGCTGCACAGAATATACAAAATCTAAATGCAACGCAAGAGCAATAACAGTGGGCTCAGAAGTACAAGGCAAAAATGAACACAACCATATGCCTGATCAAACTAATATAATCATCAGAAAAACCTTGACAGAACTAAAAAGAAAAGCCATTGAAGATCAAGGGGAAAGTAGTGGATCTGTGCTTAGAGATGTTTGTGGCAATTTACCAACCCATATAACAGCACAGTTGCCAGCAGAGAAACTAATGCAACGCACAATAAACCGCACAAAACAAGTGAAAGAAAATCTGCCACCGGCACCGATGTTAGTTAAGGATGTAGTAATCCCGGATGTTTTCAAGGTAACTGCCAAAGGCGAACATTTTTACCATGCCACAATTGAGATGAACAGTGAGAAAATATTAATATTCTCAACAGCAACGAACTTTGAACATCTAGCTCATAGTTAAAAATGGCAAAGTGACGCGACATTTAAGATATGCCCACAACCATTTTACCAATTTTACACAGTGCATGGAACCATAAATGATAAAATAATACCACTAATATATGTTTTAATGCCGAAAAAAACTGAAGAAGCATACAAAATCGTGTACAGTAAAATTAAAGAAACGGCACCAGAATCAAATCCAGAAACAATAATCATGGACTATGAATCAGCTCAGATTAGGGGATTTTCGACAGTGTACAGAGAGACTAGGGTTCAAGGATGTTTTTTTCATTTTACGCAGAGTGTTTGGATAAAAATACAAAAATTAGGATTAGGTACAAAATATACAGAGGACAGTTGCTATCAGTTTAGCATTAAAAAACGTTTTGCTTTAGCTTTTGTACAAGAAAATTATGTTATAGATTTTTACGAACATTTGATAGACAGTGATTACTATAAAAATCATGAAGAGGAGAATACAAACTTACTAGACTACTTTGAAAACACGTGGATTGGGCAGTTAACTCGAAGTGGAAATAGGCGCAGACCAAAATACCAAGTACAATTATGGAATTTTACCAGGCAACTTTGGACAATACACCAAGAACAAATAACACATTGGAAGGCTGGCATAGCCACTTAAATAAGAATTTCAGCATAGACAATCCAAATCTATGGCATTTTCTGAAAAATTTTAAAATAGAAGAACACCACCTGGAGTTTCGGTTGTCACAAACCCTGTCATTGGCAAACCAAGGACCAAAACGTAGGAAATATAGAGATTACAAAAGTAAACTAATACAAATATTACAAGATTTGAACTTGGAAAACAAAGAAAGCTACCTAAATGCTATGGCATGCAACTTAAAATGTTAATAAAATTTACGATTCGACATACACTGGATTCCATTGTGGGATAGGTACAGTAAATCCAGCCAATCCAACCGGGAAATCCATTAATCCGAAAAAAAAAAAAAAAACAGTAAAAAACAAATCCATTACTCCGGGAAGAAGGACTCCAAAAAACCAATTGTCAAACTGCAATCCAAGAGAATATTCAACGAAAAAAATCCATGAAAAAACCATAATCCAGGAACGAAAATGTATTAATCCAGACGAAAACACAGAAGAAGAAAAAAAAATATCCACGACGTACAAAGGAGGAAAAAAAAATCCAAATCCACACGACCCAGTAAATCCAGTGATAAAAACAGGATGCATCCAAGTTAAAAGCAGAAAAAATCCCAAAAATCCAAGAGCGGAGTAACAGCGAGTCCACCGCGGGAGAACCGTTCGCAGAATGACCTTTAAAAATGGCGGTTACATTTACGTAGCAGGACGTAACGAACGTAAGAAACAAAAACAAAATATTAGTAGCTAACTAAATATATGTTTAAAGCAATATCTCCATCTAGTGGACATTTAATATATTACAGATTTCAAAGTTGTATTAGAACATATATATATATATATATATATATATTTAATATTAGAATTCGAAAATTACATATTGTTACATCTAAAATACATATTGTTACATTTTGAAAAAAATTCGAAAAAATAAATAAAAAATTCGACATTATTGTATTTCGATATTTTGACTGTCTAAATTATTGTATTCTAAATTATGACTTACCACCGGTTTAGCCATGTCAATGTGTACTTGTGTGGGTAATGTAGATGTAGAAAAGCCTCCACAGCAAACTCCAGGCACAAAACGGACCCCAGTAGGCGTTAATGTTGACCCACAGGTATCAGATATAAGTTTTGGCTCCAGTTCATGCGCAAGCCCAGATATAATACTCAACTTACAATAGCAGACTGAAGGCCAGGACAACTCTCTTCAGGCCCCAGGGTTAATACAAGGCCTGTGCTTTTATTAGGCTTCTTAAGGGCCTTAATCAAATCTATTATGGAAATATTGCAGAGCCATTTTAAAGAGGAATTATTGCACCTCTTGAACAATTTCTTGTTCTTGTTTTTTTTTCTGTGGGCAATAGGGCAATCAGGGGTGTCACTTTTTAGCATATGAGATGTAGCGGCAGCTTGCTGTGGAAGATCTTCATGAATGTCTACAGCAATATAATTCTCTTTCTCCTTGACCTGGGACATAATTACATGGTTATCGTTAGACACAGGTTTTGTTTCATTAACAGATTCCTCAATAACAATAATAGCAACAGAGGGGAGTGTGTAAATGCATCTATTTTGTGGTATTCTGTGTTAGCCTAGGCACACACATTGCAGTGTGCCATTCAGATTCCATTTAGGTTTCTTTGGTCACTTACTTGGTTTTCATCCAGCATGCAGAAAATCATGCAGCCTGGAAGGCTGGCAACCGTACCTCTGTGAGCAATGCTTAGCTAATGGAATTTACCAGCGCGATCCTTGATCAGGCAGACACAGAGAGACAAAGATAAAGGGTAGTTTATGTTCCTTCCTGCCTTCTGCTTTCCGAAGCTAATCACACAACTCATGTTTAGAAAACATGATGCACTTTGAAGTACCATGCACATTCTAGAGAGGGAAAGATAATTCAACTACCGAGCCAAAATGCAAAATGCCCTTTTTGTCCAAAGACAAACATTGATAATGAGCACACACAATGTCTGCTTGTGATGAGAACGTGATGAACTTCCTCGCTCTTCCAACAGTAAATTGTACAGAGATGATGCAGAGTGAGGTACCATGTGTTGCCATGGAAAATGCTCATGTTACGTGGGTCATAAACTATGTATTATTTCAGCAACCAAAGCTGATTGAAGTGTACTTAAGGCTGCCTGTCCACCATGTGAAGGGCTCAATTTCTCTATGACTGTGCATGGACATAGCTGAACTTTGGTCCGCTTAAGCGAGAATAAACTCTTGTTATATATTTGTTTGCGTGACTGATGTTGTTCATTTATCTGCAGTAACTCATGTTTGGGACTAACAAATGAGGCCCAACGTAGGGTATCTTCCGATGACGACCCATCATTTTTCGAGGATGCATTGGAGGGACCGAGACCAGTGAGTATTGAGGGCCCCTACAAGGAGACTCTGTTTCTCGCAGTCTACTCCTCGTGCTCTCTGTTTGCCACTTCACCGAGAGGTCATCACGGCGAGATTCCCAGACAGATGCAGTGACTGTGTTTCGCTTTTTGGGAGACCACCAAGCACGAAGGGGTTCTATTGAATTGATAGAGGATTGATTATGTTTTGATCAGGTGAGTTTGTTTCAAACTGTAACTGTTTGAATATTTGTTTAGATAAAATATGTTGCGCAATATATTTGGCAGGTGATAATCATTGTGTTTGATAAAAAATGCCTGGTTTCAGTAATTTGTGGACTTGTTGGGCAACGCTTTTTGCAAGAGACAACAGCAGAATGACTTAGAACAGAGTCAGCTGGCGCCGCCAGAAGAGTCACCTGTCTACGTAAAATATGGTTTGGATCTATAGTGTTTAACAGTATTTGGCACTGCCAAAGCAGACATGAGGCAGAATCTCAATGGCTTGCACTGTGAAGTTTTGAAATATCTAGAATTCAGTCCCTTGAGTCAGTAGTATTGAGGAAGAAAGTGAGGCCTGCTGCCTTTGACGCAGTTAGGGATTGGCAAAAAGAAGCCACCCAATGCCTCAAAAGTAGGAAGAAATTTGCATGCAGACACATTATCCAAGCTGAAAAGGCATCAGCGCATGATCAACTGAAGCAAGATGAGGCTATGAGGGGAATGGGTAGAGGGTTCCAATTAGAGGTACAGAAAATATACCTATCAAAACAATTGCATGAATCTGATGAATTAATAAACAAGCTGCTGAATGAAAGGCAAACACCTCCTACTGCACCTCCTCCCTATCTTCCACCACCTTCTGCACCAGCACAGCCACCATTACAGCACCCAACATACACTGACAGTTGGCCACCACCCCCGACCTCCCAGGATTTACTTTTTCCGTCAGCAACCTCTGCCACTTCAGATCATCTGCTTTTAGCGCCTAACGATCAGAGAACTGTGACCCTCAGTGCAGTACCCCTTGGACGGAGAATGGCTTTACAGCAATGGGCAAAATTATATATACAGGATGGTGATGGAATCGCCGCTTCAGGCTCTTTGACAGATCATGGAGGTATCCCTGAACAATAGGTATTACTAGGACAAATGGGCAATACTTGGCTCAGATTTGGGGTGATCTTACTGATACTGCCGTCCCATAGGAGTTGCAGAATTTGAATTGTTTGTCATGTACTAGAGAGACACCATTGAAAATATTCAAGCACATGTCAAAATATGTTTTCTTTAAACAGGAACTAGACCAGTTGCACCATTTAAAATTGGATAGAGAGACACAACCATCCTATGTTCAGAATAGATGTTTAACCGCACCAAAAGCTGTTAGTGAAGAGATGGGCATCTGAACGAAAGACACACTTAGATGGATTTCAGATGCCTCTATCTCTCCCATTGACATTCATGAGACTTTTAGTCAATATTCTCCCTCCATGCAAAGAAAGGTATTACAGGTTATGGTTGAATATTTGCAATACTTGCAAGACAAGTGTCTGAAAAAGAAATTATGTCGTCCTGCAGATATTTTGGTCATATACAAATGCACATTTTCTAATGACACTGCGCTAACCTCTTTGTCCCTCGACTTAGCTTTGCTCCTTAATAAACGATCTGAGATTCCCACTGTGCACCTGCTATTCACTGGCCCTTTATTAGCACCTTCACCATTCCCATTGAGCCCTGTGGGAGCTCAAATGGGAATGGGAAATGGGTTGTTGAATGGGGACTTACCGGGTTCTCCAGGGTGGACGCAGGAGAGCAAAAATGCTCTTTTGACCACGCAAAGGTTCCAGATAGCGCCCAGTAGTAAGCCCGGTCTCTAAATCAGTGCCAATTTCTTTGGGACCTTTCACTGACTCATGTCCATTTTTATTGACAACCACTGCAGTGAAAATCTGCATGGATTGAATTTGTTGAAAAAACTGCACGCAGTAATTTACTGCTCTCCATATGGAGTGTACTTGACCATTTCTCCCCAGCTGAATTTCATCTCACAATTCATGGCTTTGCCTTTACCCAGTGAGTTGAACCAGGTACCTAAACATTTATGGGCGATAAATGACAACGATGTAGGAATTCTAGATGTTGAACCTGTGCAAATAGTTTTAAAAACCAGTATTGCATTGCCTCATTATAAGGTTTCAGTTGATGGTGAGCAAGCACTTAAAAGTATTGTTTCTGCTTTAATACATCAAGGTGTGATAGAAGAAATCTGTGGTAGCACATGTAATAGCCCTGTTTTGCCTGTTTATAAAAAAGGTGACAATGCTTTTCCCTACTGTTTTGTTATTGATCTTCGTGCGATTAACAAGGTAATAGCACCACAGTTTCCCATTGTTTCTGACATCACTACAATTGTGACTATGATTCCCACAACGGCTATGCATTTTTCAGTCATTGACTTTAGCATCCCCATAGACCCAGATAGCAGGTATTTGCTTGCTTTTTCCCTCTGGGGACGTTCCTTTACTTTCACACAAATACTGCAAGGGTACACTGAGAGTCCTAGCATTTACAGTAGGGACATCATGGAACAACTAGACATGCTGGAATTACCTTCCAATTGCACACTCATACAATACATTGATTTCTTACTTATTGCTGCGGATTCACAGAGCGCTTGTAAGGAGGGTACTATTTTTTTATTGAAACATTTAGCCGATAATGGTCATGAGGCCTCTTTGAAGAAAATCCAATATTGTCAACAGGGGGTCGCCTAATTAGGCTATCCCTGGTCGAAGGAGGGTAGGTGCTTTGCGCCTGAAAGAATACAAAGCATCTCCGATATGGCGATACCAAATACACAGAAAGAAGTTAGGACGTTTATCGGAATGGCTTCCTATTGCAGGCAATGGATTCCACATTTTTCACTTTTGATTAAACCTTTGTTGACATTGACAACTGAAGAGGTACCGTTACCTCTACCCTGGGATAAAGATTGTCAAAACACTTTTGATCTGCTCAGAACTGCGCTATGTTACACACCAGTACTGGGCATACCCAATTATAGCAAGGAGTTTGCGTTGTTTGTGCATGAGAGAGACAGATGCACTTTTGCTGTTTTCACACAGAAACATGGAGGAAGGAACAGGCCATGCAGCTATTTTTACTCCATGTTAGACCCTGTTGCATGCGCTTTGCTGAAATGTCTCAAGGCTGTGGCCGGTGCCGCTGCCTCAGTAAAACAAAGTGAAGGCATGGTTTTGGGTCACTCCTTAACTATGATGGTGCCTCACTCGGTAGATGTAATACTGAATAGAATGCAAATACAACATCTCATGTCTGCACGGCTCACGAGATATGAGCTCATATTATTTGCATCCCACATCAAAATTAAGAGATGCTCTTCTTTGAATCCAGCCAAAGTGTTACCTCCTCTAAACAAGGACAGTACTAACAATACGACCCATGATTGTCTTTATGTCACTGAACAAGACACTAACGGGAGAATTGACTTGAGAGACACACCCTTGCAATCACTGGACGGAGAAATATTTTGTGATGGTTTATGTTTCAAACTCCCAGACAGCACTTCTACTGCTGCTTATGCAATTACCACCTTAGACATAGTTATTGAAAGTAGGAGAACTCCTCACAACTCTGCCCAGGCTGCAGAAATAATTTCTTTGACTAGAGTGTATGAGATATCCCAGGGCCTCAGAGTAAATATTTATACTGACAGTCAGTATGCCTTTGGAGTATCTCATACATTTTGGGAGACTATGGGCTCAGAGGGGATTTTTAATATCTCATAGTACGAATATTCAACATGGTCTTTTGATAGTACAACTATTATCAGCATTGGTTCGGCCTAAACAACTAGCCATAATGAAATGCGCAGCACACCAGAGAGTGACTGATGATATTGGGGGAGGGAATGCATTCACAGACAAAATAGCCAAACAAACTGTCACAGACACACAATCAAGAATGTATGTGTTGGCCTCTGCTAGGTGGGTTGCTGAGACTTGGATAATGGAAGAGGGCATTAGTAGTATGAAAGAAATTCAGGACGAAGCCACAGCAAAAGAAATTGAACAATGTGCTTCTGGTCCAGCAGGGTTGCATAATGAGGGTTGTTGGGTTGATCATTAGAAGCAGCGATGGATGCTTCCCAATGCTTATGCAACAGTTGTAGTTAATATGAAACATGGGCCACCTCACATCAGTGCCAAAGGTTTTTTTTAAACATCCAGACCTAGTATGGAATAATGACAATATTTCCAAGATTGCAGAGATTCTAGTTCAGAACTGTATGATGTGTCCACAACTCAAAATTGGAAAGGGAACATCAGCACCAAAGTGTAGTTTTGGACCACCTTCTATGCCATTTGAAGTGATTCATTTTGACTTCATAGAGATGGAGCGATGCCAAATCACAAATATATGTCAGTAGTGATATGGGTATTTAGCAAATGGGTTGAGGCTTTCCTATTGAAGGACAATTCTTCCATGTCCGCCGCAAAAGTCATGTTAAAAGAATACTTCCCTAGATTTGGATTACCTAGAGTAACATGATCCGATAATGGGCCTCATTTTATTACTGCTATCATACTACAGGTATGTGAGGGGCTACGGCTTAAGAAGCATTTCCATTCTGCCAGGCATCCACACAGTGCTGGGTTAATGGAACACCATAATGGCATCCTGAAGAACAAGTTAGCAAAGGTGTGTGCACACAGTAAACTGAAATGGCCCGATTCCCTACCATTAGCTCTGTTATCTATGAGAATGACTGCACAGGCAAAAACAGGACCTTCTCCCTGTAGTAGTAATGGGGAGACCTGCTAATGTATGGAACACTACCAGACCTAAGAAATTATTGTCAGATATTGAGTACCCACTATTGTCTGATTACTGTGAACAGTTTACTCAAAATGTGTGTTTGATTCACCAACAGATTTGTGCAGCCTTGCCCAATAAATATGAGGGACCTGGTCCCCTCATTCAACCTGGTGACTACGTTCTCATAAAAGATTTTGAGCAGAAGTCCAGTATTGCTGCTTTCTGTAAAGGTCCCTATCAAGTGCTACTGGCTACTCAGACGCTGTTCGGGTGGATGGGAAGAAGCACTGGCTTGATGCATTGCACCTGAAATGAGTGCCTTCGCCTTTGCCCTATGACAAATGGGAGAAGGAGGAAGGCAGAGATCTTGAAACCAAGTGTGTGCCTTTTAGTGACGACACATGTCCTTGTCCAGAGACCAAACAGCCTGCCGCTTCAACACTTTCATCACTTTCTTCAGATACGGATCCTTTGTTCACAGGTCACTCTGTGCCTGGAGTCACCAGGTACAATCTTAAACCATGGAATTAGCTAGAGGATGACATTTTGTAGTTAGGAAAGTGTGGTAAGAATACTGCACCCACAAGAAACCCACAAGTAACCAATGTTATTTTCCTCTATTCCCTCCAAAGGTGTTTGAAGGATTGGAGCAGAGGGGGCTGGGGAGAGAAGACAAACACACATTGATTTGACTACAATAAGCATACATTCATGATTGGCCACGTGCCACCCACTGATGAACTTAAAGAGCCTGTTTCAGTGAGGCTTCTAAATGGACAATGAAATACTATGCCACTGTTTGAGGTACATATAAATGAGGACATGGAAAATATCACCACTGGAGAGTCCAAATCTAAAGGACTATGGTCCACTAGGGACAAATGCATAATCATAATTATTGTAGCATCTATTATGCTCGCACTGATACCTCTATTATGGTTTTTTGAAAGTTCACATCCTCTCAGCATACTGTTACCGAAGGTCAGCACCACTACCTTTGTCCCCTATCTACATAAACTCCCATACTCTGTGTCCCCTTGATCTCGAACACAGGCAGGGGTATCTCAACAACACCCTCATACATATTATGAATGATACACATGCTATCGTAAATGCAAAGAATTGCTGGGTATGTTCTCACCTCCCACAACACTGTGAGAAAGGTTTTGGTTGGTACTTATATCCACTCCCTTTGTCAACAACTTGTTATGCTTCTTTTAGAGCTCTGTTCTTTGTTAAATGGAATGATAGTACCACGGGTAACTTTGATCGGACAAACATCAATGAGTTTGATCGACAAGTATTGCTGCCTATAGGATGTTCTGTCTTTTCTAATAAAAGCACAACCAATGTTGACTCTACCAAATATACAGATAAGAGATCTCAACCTTACCAATCAATGATCTCATTTAGAATGTCACCAGTAGGAAATAGGGAAGCAACTCCACCATCCTACAACATCAACCATATCTTGATACAGTATCATTTTGTTTAAAGAAAGAAGTTTCTTGGTATATGGGCACATATGACAAATGTTTGCACACTGCAACTTTGATAAATGAGAACAGGCCCGTATACATCGGTGGACCCATTTACTTTGTCTGTGGGAAAAAAGCATATCAATGGTTAATGAGGGATTGGCAGGGAACGTATTACGTGGGGATACTGCTGCCAGGAGTTTAAATAACATCAATTGCAGAAATAATAAAACATCAATCTAGGAGAGGGATAGACAATGACACCGCTCTCCAGATATTGGGAGATGTAGCAAAATCATGATTCCATTTTGAGGACAAATAATAAATTAGTTTCTAAATTATTTTCTAATAAATTTGAAAATTGGCCAGAGTATTAGAGAAAACCATTAATAAAACAACTGATATAATGTTTAATATGACATTAGAACAAAGGGCTATGAGATTAGTTGATCTTCAAAATAGAATGGTCTTAGATGTCATGTTAGCTGAGCATGGAGGAATTTGCAAAATGGTCGGATCAGCATGTTGCGTTTACATACCTGACTCCTCCCCTACTGTATTCCGAGCTATCAAAAGATCACACACATTGAGTTCTGAAATTCATGTTAAAGAAGGTGATAGGAACATTGGGACATGGGCTTGGAATTTATTTAGAACTTGGGGTTGGAAGATATTCTCTGCACTTGCCATTTTCATTGGAGTTATCTTGTTCTGTTACTGCTGCATACAGTGTTTGTCAGTTTTAGGTTCCATACTAGGGAACTGCTGCTCGAGAGCTCTAGAAAAGTTGAAACCTGTACATTGTCCCCCTGTGGATATATAACGAATGCCTTGATCATGCAAGATGTGGAAATCAAACAGTTTCTGTTATCGATATATATGGTTATCGATATATATGACTCCTATGATGTATCACTTCAATGTGTTAGCTTAGGCTAAAAGTAGGGTTTGTGAAAATGCATCTATTTTGTGGTATTCTGTGTTAGCATAGCCACACACATTGAAGTGTGCCATTCAGATTCCATTTAGGTTTCTTTGCTCACTTCCTGGGTTTTCATCCTGCATGCAGAAAATCATGCAGTCTGAAAGGCTGCCAACTGTGCCTCTGTCCAGGAGGCTTAGCTAAGGGATTAACCAGCTCGAGCCTCAAGCAGGCAGACATAGACAAAGATAAAAAGTAGTTTATCTTCCTTCCTGTCTTCTGCTTTCCGAAGCTAATCACACGACTCATGTTTAGAAAACATGACGCACCATGATGAACGATGCATGTTCTAGAGAGGAAAAGCTAATTGACCTACTGAGTCAAAAATGCAAAGTGCCCTTTTTGTCTGTAGACAAAACATTGATAATGAGCACACGGAATGTCTGCTTGTGACGAGAACGTGATGAAGTTCCTTCCTCTGCAAACAATAAATTGTACTGAGATTATGCAGAGAAGGTACCAGGTGTTGCCATGGAAAATGCTCTTGTTACGTAAGTCATAAACTATGTATTATTTCAGCAGCCAAAGCGATTTGACGTGTAATTAAGGCTGCCTGTCCCACATGTGAAGGGCTCAATTTCTCCATGACTTTACGCAGACATAGCTGAACTTTGGTCTGCTTAAGCGAGAATAAACTCTTATTATATATTTGTTTGCGTGACTGGTGTTCTTCATTTATTTGCAGTAACTCATATTTCGGACTAACAGGGGAAGTCGGTCAGATTTTGGTAATAAGGATTTCCGAAACTCTTGAGAGTGGCTAAATGACCAAAACATGCCTCCAAATCATCCACCTTTACTTATATGGATGATAACATTGAAGAATGAACATTTACCTCATCCCAAATATTATCCTACAGTTTTACAAAAGGACTCAAAACCATGTTAAGTGCCAACAAACTAGGCAAGGAAAGCTAAATACAATCATCAGCTTCTCTGAGCGTGTGATGAATAGCTCCATCACTAGGTTGTGTTGAATAATCAGGTGAAGAAATGGAGTGCACTCTTCGCTTTTCCTGGGAAATAAAATCAGTAAGTTCAGTAGGAGAACCAATGCGTGAAGCATCACAGGTTTGCTGGATGACACTCTGAGACATTACACAAGCTTTTATTTGAATTATGGAATCTGCATATTCAATAATGCTTAAGTCATTTAGACTACTAATTTATGTGAGGTCAATAATGGCAGTTTTTCTCAAAGGGACTACTGTTTTGATTTCCTTATTCATCCCAGTTAATTTTGGGAAATAATTTGTTATGCACTGGCCGGCAATGGGGGACCTGGATGGGGGAGTAACAACAGGACACACAGAGATGGATTTAGGACCACGCCTGTTGTGGCAGTTTTGTTTGAGCATACTGAAGCTAGAACATTTAGGTCGACACAAAGATTCAGAGCACCTACATTACGGCTCAGAGCTACAACTAAGGCAGCTTCATTATTACAACCCCGGGCATCATCCACAATCAGTTGTCTTGCTGAGCCAGACTCTGTTTCAGTCACACAGATATCCGTTTCCACACTGTCCAACTTAGATGCAAAGGCATGTGGCTGAAACGGTTGGCTGCGTGAACCAGTGCGGAGTGACATAATGCTTTAATATACTGCTGAACAAAAAGAGTCAGGAATACTCAACAAGTTAATGGAGCCTTCAAATCGCTACAACACGTCAAGTGGTTCAAAGGGAGGCACAGGGACACATTGGCTCCCCACAGTCACCACCGTGAAACAGACTTAATGCCAGAAGGCAAGCAATTAGGTTTATAGAGGCCAATTAACTGTATACGGTTCAAAGGGAGAACAAGCACCCCGCAGTTACTGGTACGATAGACAAAAAGTTCAAGACCAGCCGTTTATACAGACAAAGGGGCCCCCAAGCTTCCAAAAGGTCAAACAACTTAGACTCAGAGGATAATCGAATTTGTAGGGTTTTCACCAGTTAAAAAAACAGATGTGCAGAACAAATGATACCTGGCTCAAAGAGAGAAGGAGTCTCCCAACAGTCACCATCACCATTTAATGAAGATGTAGTAATGTCCATACAAATCTTCACTGATCAAAGGATGAACTCCAGTAGAGTGAACAAGGATGAAAAGCAAATGGTGCCTGGCTCAAAGAGAGAGGCCGTCTCACTGCAGTCGCCAGCACCGTATAATAGACACACTATCTGTGAAGACAAGCAGACCAGATGATATAATCTCTGGGGATAGGATGAAAAGGAAGATCAGCCAGAGGGGTAAGTCAAAAGCAGCAAGTATGATTTATTCGGTTTACCGCACGCAATGTCTGAAATCCACAAGTTCTGTCTTAAAAAAGTGAATGTGATCCGACCTTCATGAGAAAATTAGAGAGTGAAATGTGAATGACAGCACTTCCCTCACACCTGAACACTGGAAAACTTTGCTTCTCTTCGCCGACTTCGCTTCGGGGCTAGCAAAATCCTTAAAGCGACAGTATCCCACATGAGTAGTCATGTAAAAGCCGGCCCTCGCTGCAAAGTAACACAGAGTGAGTAAACAGTCAGGCACACCGGAACACTTTGCCTCACTTTGTACGCTTCGCTTCCGAGGTAGATTAAATGAGCAAAATCCTTAAAGGGACAGTATCCCACACAAAGAATCAGGTAAAAGCAAGTCCTCGCTGCAAAGTAACACAGAGTAAGTGAACAGTCAGGCACACTGGAACACTTTGCCTCACCAGGCCAGTTTGTCAGAGGGTAGCCTACGGTTTGCCACTTCTGTTCAGCAACTCTGTGCTTGCGTTTCAGGGCTGCAAGTTCGAACCAGGTATTACGCTTAGAGGCAGGTTTCAGGCAGATCCTCATGACTGGGACAAGAATGTTCAGAGTATTAGTAATGGCCAGATGGAAGTTGCTGAGAGCAGAGTCAGAGGTAGAGTCTGGGGTTGGGGTAGAGGGGGGCTAAAGGTGGATGAAAAGGCAGCAGCTGACACTCATTTCATTGGACGGATGTTCATGAACAAGGTTGGCAGGGCTGGAGCAGGTGCGGTCAGAGGGCTGAGGGGACCCAGGTAAGAGGAGATGAGAGAGTGGTCTGCCAGGAGATAGGAGTGATCAGTAGGGGGAGAGTGAAAGATCAGAGTGGGTAAGAGTGTCAAGAGTATGTCCTGCCGAGTGGGTTGGACCAGAAGGGAGAATGTAGAGCGAGAGCGAGGTGCAGAGGTGAAGGAAGAGAGTGGGTGCTGTGACAGAGGAGTCCAAGTGGATGTTGAAGTCACCCAAGAGAAAGAGCTTAGAGATGGTTGTGATGAGGAGCAGAAATCAGCCAATTCAGAGAGGAACAGGGTGGTAGAGCCAGGTGGCCTGTAGATAGTGGCAATGGTCAAAGAGGAGGAGGGAGAGATGACCAACTTGCATACCAGACTCTCAAAGGAGGGGTAAGGCAGGGTGGGTATGAGCAAGGAAGAACCCACTCAGGGAAGATTAAGGCAACCCCACCCCCACACTGGTTAGGTTGTGGCTTGGAAATTATCTTGTAGCCGTCCAGGAGAAGGGAGTCAAAAGCACTGACTGAGCTGGCATTGAACCATGTCTCTGTAAAAGCGAGAATTTCGAGGTCAATGTCTTCAAGAAGGAGGCAGATGTCGACTGAGTGTTTGTTGGCTGAGCGGGCATTGTGTATGGCAAGGTGTAGGAGGTCTCCATCTTTGAAGCTTTTCCGATTTATGCGTACAGGGACGTGGTACACCAGTCAGAGGGGGCAAGGACAGAGAGAGTGGTTGGGGAAGGGCAGGTGAGGAAAGGAAGTAAATGAGGGATGGCAGATGCCGGTCAAAGAGAAGGAGGTTTGGTTGTGGATCCTGAACCAAGATATTGCCAGTGAGGTAGACATTAATGATACAGCGGGATGATGAGAAGCTTGCCAAGAGAACTTCCCACTTGGTGCCAACATGACCTGTCTCGAAGTTGTGCTGTCATAGGTTTCTGCGATGGATATGCCAGGGTATTTTTTGTGCATTTTCTTTACAGAGTTCGTGAGAGAGGGAGGGTAGATGATAGTGTAGCAGTTAGAAAAGGTAGGAGAGATGGTGAGTGTCATTAGGGTGGCAGAGGATAGTTGAAGGAAAGGGGAGTGGTTGCACTGCACAGTCCTAGCCCAAGCTTCCAAGTGGCCTAGTAGTTACAGGGGGACACAGAATGCAAATGCAAAAGTAGGTTGCAAGATGTTAAAGAGTACACACACCCAAGTTCGAAATACAAAATAGAGCACAGAATGCAAATGCAGCAGTCGGGTGCAAGATGTTAAAGAGTGCACACGCCCAAATTCGAAATATAAAACAGGGCACACAATGCAAATGCAGCAGTGGTGCACAGGATGTTAAAGACTGCACACATCCAAATTTGAGATTCAAAACAGGGCACAGAATGCAAATGCAACAGTGGGGTGCAAGATGTTAAATATTGCACACACCCAAATTCAAAATGCAAAACGGCATCAAATGCAGTGAAGGAAGGAAGAGGTCAAATATGTGAGCAAGGGGAGACAGATTGAAGAAGGCACAGTTATGGTTCAAATTGTGGGTGGAGGAGGCAGTTCATAAGCTCAGACAGAGGTGGAGGTGCAGGGGGGGCAAGTTTGTATGTAGTGGCCAGTTTCCTCATGTGGCTGCTTCATTATTTGCACGGTTAAGGAAGGTGGGGAACATCCATGCCCACCCAGTCCCAGAAAGGGCCTCAGATGAGGGCCTTGGGAGGCTTTCCATCTCCCAGTGCCTTGTATTTGCTGTAAGCAGAGAGGCTACCCATTCACTAAGAGGGCAGCTGGCTGGCAGTTGGTGGCTCCTTGCAGAGAGGATGGGTCAGCCATCTTGGAGAGTGGCCAATTGGTCACCAATAAAGCAGCCACATAGCTCAAGGGAAGGTTGTATACTTTCTAAAATGCAGCCCCCGGGGGCAGAGATAAAAGAAATGGATTGCACCTCTTTGCATTAATATTAAGCGTTAGGAGCTCTCACCACCAACATTTTAGCAAAAATTATGTTTCCTTCATTTTTTTGATCCCCAGAGGAGTACATTAGAGTACCAGGGCTTTGCTACTGAAGAAATGGTGAAATATAGCAAAGGTGGTGATGGGGTTTCACAAGGCTTCTTCTTTCCTTCCTTCTACAGATTGAGTGGCAGAGTAGAGGCATCAACAAAGGGCCTAGATGAAGGCTTTGGGTGGACGGGGCGGCTTCCACCTGCTGGCACCTTGGATTGGCTGTAAGCAGAGAGGATGCCCAATCAAAGAGAGGGCAGCTGGCTGGCAGTGGTTTTTTCCTTGCAGAGAGGATGGGTCGACCACCTTGGAGAGTGGCCACTTGGTCATCAATAAAGCTCCCAAATGGCTCAAGGGAAGGTTGTACACCTTCAAAGATGCAGCACCACGGGTGCACAGAGAAAATAAATGTATTGCGCCTCTTTGCTGTAATATTAAGTGTTAGGATCGCTCGCTGCCGACATTTTAGCAAAAACTATTTTTCCTTCTTTTTATCAATCCCCAGAGGAGTACATTAGCCCATCGGGGCTTACCTTCTGAAGAAATGGTGAAGTGTTTTCCATACATGTCCTATGCCATGTGCACAAAATTAGCCAAGATTTCATGCTCACTGATCCTTAAACTGCACACAATATACGGATGTGCCTTTCTTGCTATGCATGCCACTCGTACTTTGTTCTTCCCAAGCGGCACAAACACGTCCAAAAGTGAACTGATTATCATGCCACTTCTCTCAGAACAGCACAATAAGTCTCGACTAATTAATTCTAAGCCATGTAGCTATATAAATGAGTTTTCTATAAATGCTGATAAGGACAATTACATTTCTGTGTGATGTAATATAACATGTGTTCTAATTAATTACACGTAATGCAGTAACATGAATAATTCCTCCATGATTGTTAAAGACTATGATACTTTTGTTAGACATTTGGCGTGCCTTTTGTTTGTAATGTAATCAACTTTGTACACTGCTATTGCTTCATCTTTTGTCTTCCTTTGTTTCCTGTGATTTTCTATATTTGTAAGAGAATCTAGAAGCAGTTCGTTTAAATGGTTTAGGTATATACTGTGTGTTTGGTTCTTGAACTAGTTCTCTGAATAAAGCTCTGTTAATTAAACATATCATTCAATTCATTTAATACAATTATTTTCTGCAAGAAATGGTTGGTGATGGATTTCAGGATAATATGAATTTCATTATGTTTTGTTTTTCGTTGCTGAACGGATTTCATTAATATGTACATTGTTATCTCCAACTATTATGTTGTAAGTGGCGCCTCGTTCTGGGCCAAGAGTGCCCAATTTCCTGTCGCCTACTTTTAGCCTATTAAATATTGTAGAAATCAAGACGTCTGCTTGCACGTTCTTGTAGCAACCTTAGGTATTTAGTGTGATTTTCTTTTCAAGTCATTAACCAGCCTTTCGTGCGCAACACCAGTTCCAGAATGCACTCCAAAGTAGTGTGTCCCCACTGTGCTGACTGACTGTGTTGTAAATAATATATATATATATAAAAGTAACAGGATTTTTGGGGATTGTCCAGAAGAAAAGTAGATGCCTAGATTCCTGGTTCCAAGGGGAAAGGAGGGTATGCACTAAAACAAGTTGAAATAGAGGTAAAGGATTCCTAAGGCAAGACCAACAAGAAGAGTGTGCATCAAGCTCCAAGATGGAGTCAAAATGAGATGAGATACATTTACTAAAGATACTAAAGGAAGGCATATTCAGAATTTTTTTTAAAGTGCACATGTGTGGGGTTATACATATATCAGTGTAAAGCTTGTGTTGTGTTTAAATTAATAGATATAAAATGAAAGTAACAATTTGAGGTGATTATTAGATTTTCTAATCAAGATATTGATGTCAATCAGAAGGGTAAAAAATCAAAGGAAACTAATAAATAGATAATAATAGTACGTAGCACGTGGTTGCAGATGCCTCAAGCGCTTGTCGATAGGAAGTCTTTACACCTGATTATTTAAAGTTGTGTCTGCTGTGGATGGTTGTGTAATTAAGACACTGAGCCGTAAGTGTTTTGTAACCAGAACAATAGGCTATGCACACAACCAAAATGTGCTGATCTGTATTAGTCACTATTCATGATTTATTGAGGGTCTTCATAAACAGTTAACACGTGTTTCGACCATGTCTTTCTCAAGGCTGTTGGCTAAATAACATGCCCATTCATATTTGAAACTATAATACAATTAAATACATGTAAAACACCAGTCATGTATGTCACAAACATCATGGAATCATACATTCCCAAATATTATCCATGCACACACATGCAGGAGCAAGAATGCGCAAATGTCAGTATTCATATGTGTCAATACACACATGTGATGATTGGAAAATGTAATGCATTCAATAATCAAAAAGCATACCGTTCAGTCCAGCCAGTTACATGGAGGCAAAAAGCAGAGAAATGGTACACATAATGAATTGTGACCAAAACATCCATTGGATTTCACAAAAATATGATTTAGCCGTTTCTACATTTGCATACAAACATGGTTGATTACTTGAGTAACACGTGAGCCAAGGTAGTTGAGAGATTCACATAAAGAACCCATTGTACCAACACCATACTTAACTAATTGGTCTTTTCTCTACCAGTGCCAATGCGCACTCGTGCTTCGTCAAACACCAAAATGACTTTCCTGTGTGCGCATATTCATGTAAAATGCAACACCCAATGGGTCTCCATGTTCATTTATCTTTCACAAATGCACTCTAATTATTTGCCTACAGGTAATAATTCCAATTGTACAACCTCAGTGGGTAAGAAAAATTATGTGTGGAAGTCTAAATAATTCTAAAAATGATTCTGACACCACAACCCCATGTAAAAAAAACGCATACCTGCCGACTCCCTCGTTATAACGACAATGCAGTGATGAATCTGTCGAAGAAAGATATGTGTCAGAGCAGTTTGGAATTTTTTGTGCATCCAAAATGAACATCTGAATATTAATTTAACTAGAATATGCCATCTCATGTTAGATGATTCTCTGCGACTTACCTGGCGTCTCGTGCGTCTCGTGCCCGTTAGCCTGGCCTCTCCATAGGGTGCGCCTGTCCATAATGTCGGATACTTATCCGAGAACGCTGTGTGAAACTGGAAGTTTCATTAGTAGAACACCGCTCCACCCTCCTAAGATGGAGGCGAATGCCGGAATGCGCTGTCACCCGGCTGACCACTCTTTAGTGTCCGTTCGATTGCATGCTCCTCCGTGCTGCAGCTAATGCAAGGGCGCTCAGAACAGAATGGAGTATGTGTGTTGTAGCTCCAACGTGGCTGGTTATGTTTTCAAATGCGTGTACGACCATTAGAAAACATCTTGCCTTTTGATATCCTATTAATGTGCAGTGCACTTTTTATAACCAATTACTGTCCGTGTTATATTGTAAAGCAAGCCATTGTGAAATATCCATGCCAAGCACATCCATACTTGCCATTCAAGTAATGCCCCTCCCTTCAGCTTAACTCAATTGTTAGACAAGTATCTAATTAGCACATACTGATGCCTAAATATATTAGTGATTGAAAATTGTATACCGCACATCAATTAGTGGTCCAACCTGACTGTAATACACTTCTTCACATCTAAGAGCTAACATTGCAAAACATGCAGCCTTCGTATTGCCATGTACACATACGCACTGTAAATGTCCTGTTTTTATAATGGTGTGATAATTATTTGTAAACACACCCACTATACACTGCCTTACATTGTTGGACACGGCCTACTGTGACGTGACATACAGAAAGCATGTGAGTATCACTCTCAATTATGCAAGTGCCATAGACATACTCTGAGAACCGGTACTAACATTATAATTGAAAGACCACAATAATCAAGGGAACCAAACCACCTAGTACCTGGAGGCAAAGTTGTCCAACCCAAGGTTCTGGATCCAACAGCGATGGCCATCCCGTGGACACCCGAGCAGAGAATCGATTGGGAGAAAGAGTGAGAACTTGAATGTGGAAATGGAAAGAGGATTTTATCTTTCTGAACTAGAGTGAAGCCACAGGACTGACGGTCCAAGGAATCCTGCACGCCCCGTTGGATTCTCTTCCCGGTTGTGCTGGGTTCATCTGTAATAAAACAGGACTCCCCCTCTCCCCCCAACTCCCTTTTGAAAGGAAGGAATTTCAGGCTTCCCTGGTTGGGCCAATCTATATTTTAAGGGTTGAAACTGAACCTGAGCTACCCTTAGAACCCATTAATCAAATTGTTCCCTAGGATTAGTTGGACTGGTAAATTGGTGATCACGGCCATGCTAAGGTGTAATTTTGTACCCAAGGTAATGATGTAAGTCATGGCAGTGCCGTAATAATGTAAACCTAGGTCTGTGGCTATTCTTCAGTGTGACCATGGGCGCAATCTACTTGTTGCTCACCAACCTGTTTCCATCCCTGAGAGAGTAAATCCGGTCTGATAGCACTTTTCTGACTTCCGGTATCTAGCTGTGCCCAAACGATCATACTCTCAAGAGTAGCGGGTATTCTATAGATGGTTTTACCTCCCATACATAGGAAATTAGATGACACCTTCCTGGTCTTATTGGTCTTCCTTTTTTCTAGGTGGATTTGTGGGTTCTCCTGTGGGCTGTTTTGCAGTTCTTTAGATTGGGCACAAAGGATACTTATCAGGGGTGATTCAGCTTCTAAGGAGACTGAAGGAGGAGATGGACTCTTACTCCCTCTATTCTTAGAATTTAAGTTGGGCTTGCTAGCTTCAGAATCACTAGAGGTTTCTAATACCAGTGATTTTTTAAAGGATATCCCTGGTCTAAATAAATACTGCCTTGTAGAGTCTTACGCCTTCCTCCCCTAAGGAGTTTAATCTTTCTTCTGTGGAACTTGGCAGTGTGAGAGACAAAATATTTTAACAAATGTAGTTATCGCTTTCATGCAGAATGGTGGGGTTTTCTAAATCCTGGGCAGGCATTATAAATGGAAGGTCCTTCCTCATTTTTGGTTTTGCCTCCAACCCTGGATTGAATATAGCTATCGCAGGGGACAGGATAGAGTGCTTTAAGATAATGGGGCAAAGGAGTTCCGCCCATATGCGATTCATAGCCTGGGGATAAGGACTGGGTTGGACTTTCCCATAGATGGCATTCTTTTTCCCTATGGGCTCACAATCCAACTTCGGTTTCCCAGTACAAATAAAATGGTGGGGTCCTCTTGTCCATTGGGTTGTTTCTCAGGGCTTTCATTACATCCCCTCCCAATGCCAAAGGAGAAAATGGAGGTCCCTGAGCTTTCACACACAATAGTTCCCACTATCTCACCCCTATTGATCTTCCTAGGAGTTGGAGAGGAATTCAAAAGAATACATTTCAGATAATGTCCAAAATGTCTCCCCCTCTGCGGTATGACCTATACGTGCCAATAAATAAGAATGATGATTTATAAGTCTAAAGAGACGATCACTTTGACTCTTCCTGGCACCATGAAATCCCAGGGACAAAACAAATAAGTGTTTCCCTCCACCCTTTTTCTCCTGGGAGGAAGAGCCTGTGGAGGTAGAAGATGTAGAAGATGTAAGGTGATCACCATCCTAAAGTTGAAACACCTCAGGGAATAGGATTCTTCTGATTCAGGGAACAGTGACTTGCTGGTGGAGACGAGGATATTGTCTGTTTCCTTGGGGCCTAGGTTTGTCAGTGGACTTCGTTTTATGAGATATTGTTCTCAAATCTGGTGAGGTCCTAAACTTTTAGCAGTTGAGCCGCATCCCATGTATGAGTATCAAGAGAGACACAGACTCAAATACATGTTTTCAAAACCTGTATTTCTTAAAGTTTCTGGGTTGGTGTAATGCCTAACTGGCTTTAACACTTAAGGGAGGATTTGCTGATGTTTCTAAGGGGTGACAAACTCTAGAAGTCCAAAGTAAAAGTCTGTCTGTGCCCAAACGTATGCTTGCCCTCACTCCTTGACAACAATGTGTTAGGAAGTTTTTCAAAAGCAAAAGGTGGCAGTAAAAAAAAAAGCAGGATTGGTTTCAGGTGGTCTTCTCACCAGAGGTAGGTTGGGCAGCTTCAAAAGGATGAATTAATTCAAAAGGGAATGTTCATAGGACCTTCTCCATAGTACAAACAATGTCAATGTCTTTAAAGCTCCTGGGTTCTCTTCCTTAAGCTTCAGTTCTTTCAGTAACACAAAATAGCCAAGATTCCACTTTGATAGGCCTCTCAGATTTCCCTTGCCAAAGCTAAGTTCTCTTTCCAGTTCAAACAAACATACACTTCTTGGGCCTCTCAGGGTTCCCTTCCCCAAGCTCAGGGTTCTTTCAAAGTCAAACACAAACACCCTTCTTGGGCCTCTTAAGGTTCCATCCCCCAAGCTTAGGGTTAGCATCCGAGACTTTAGAAAATGCCAGGTTATTTTCTCCTCCTAAGCACGGCCACTCTTAGCCTTATCCCTTCTCTTTGACTTTTCCTGTTCTTGACTTTTGACTTCAGGGGCACTCTGCACCCCTTCTTGTTCCCCTTTGTTTCCTTGACTTTCCATCTTGTGCCCACTGTCACCTTTCTTTCCTTCGCCTGCACATTTGTACTTTCCTCTTTGTGCCCACCTTTCTTTCCATCTCCTGCACACTTGTGCTTTCTTCATCTCTTTGTGCTCACTGGCATCTTCCTCCTTGCTTTCCCGTGCACACTTGCACTTTCTTGACCTTTGCATGCCCACTGGCACCTTTTCCACTCTGCAGGGTCACTTGCATCCTACTCTCTCTTATCAGGTCACTCACACTCTCTTTAATATAATCCTTTTCCTTCTAGCTCCTTGTGTGCTCTGCATTCTGACTTTCTCTCACTTTCTCTTGATCTTGTTACTCTTTTCTCAATCTGCTTTCCTTACTAGATGCTGCTTCATGGATTTATTTCTGCCCGCTTTGCTTCAGTTAGTCCCATGCTCCCAAGTCTCCCTCTCTCTCATCACGAGAATCACCCGGGCAGCAGAGTGGTGATAAGCGGTCCCTCCTGGTTGTCCGGGCCTGAGGTCAGAGTCTCACCACTGGCCCCTCAGAAACACTTGGGGCCAGCACAGGTCCCAATAAAACAAGCAATGCTTTACCCACCAACAGCAGCCTGCAATATGCTTTGCTCTGGCTCTCTGGAGACACAGCTCCCTAGCCACGATGCAGCCCCTCGGAAACACTGGGCCAGCTTCTATGCATGTCATTCTCCCCTGAGCTGTCAATCCTGCTTCTCTCTGCCCCATGGCTTCTCAGGTCCAAACGACATCCCCAGCTCGCTCTGCTTTGGTTTCAAAATGTGATTTGGGTCTGAGAAGGGATCCACTGCTGGACTCTGCCATGAAGCTGTTGTATTACATACATATAATATCGTATGCAGGACACAGAGTCTTCTGTAATTTCCAGGATTTTTATTGATAGGAGAGTTCCCCGAACTGCCCAGCTCCGGTGTCGTTCTCTTCCCGTGTGTGTCCGAGGTTCCAGAATCACACGGAAAGAGACCCACCAAGAACCGAGAATGGAAGGTTCTAATAACCTCAAGAAGGGATCCACTGCTGGACTCTGCCATGCAGCCTCCCTTCTGCTCTCCCAGCAGCTTCTCACTGAACTGTTGAATGCCCTACCTTTTAAACACCAGAATCCTTTTAAGGGCCTTCAAGTGTGAGTCCTTGTCCTCCCTCGCCTGCCTTTCATTGGGCCAATTGACAAGACATGCCTGACCCATAGGACACCTTCACTCTTGGTCAATCCGGGAGTAGTGTGTAATAGAGTGCAGGTGTGTAGGATAGCTGTTAAGTGCCTGACCCCACCTGACTCTATTAACGGGACAGCCAAATAGTGGAGTGCAGTAGGCCTCACCCTTCACTGTGTTATTCCTATGGATAATCCTTATAACTCTCAGTCACATCTTCTTCGTCCCATTTGGAATTGGGGAGGGGGGAGACAGGATAGAATGTACAATACCCTGCAAAGGCTGAGAGAGAGTAGGGTGTTTGATAATTGGGTAGAGAGGAATTCCATGCCTCAATGCCGGTAAATGTTACATGTGGGGAAATGAGGGGAGATGTTTTACCACTGCCTAAAGAGGTAGTGCAAGGTAGTGCAGAGGTAGTGCAAGGGATAAGGGTAGACTTACTGTTGGTAGGAAAAAGTGGATGCTGTGTCTCGCCCATGGATACCTCACTCTCTATCCCCAAGGACCCTCCAACCAGGTGATCCTGCCCTGCTTGTCCATTGCCAGGATCTGGATCCAACAGCAATGGCCATCCCCTGGGCACCTGAACATAGGATCCAGGGGGAGGAGTGGGAATACCCTCAGGTTTCTTACTTAACGTAAGGAAGGCATGGTATCAACAGTAAGACAGACACAAGTTACCACAGTTCAATGGTGTTCATTGAACTTAAGGGCTTGAAAAAATCCCTATCTAATCCTAAATCTAAAGATGGGAGCAAGCTACGACCATCAAAAACTAATAACGCAGTACTAGTGGTGTCTTGTCAAATTAAAAGGGCATATACTAATAAACTTATTGCCAATCCTTACTTCTAAATACAAACAGTGTGGGAAACAATGTTATGCAAAAAAAAGTGTTCAAGAAATGATATGTCAGGATATTCAGGCCATTGGCCTCCCTTCCCCACGTTTTCAGCATGCGACAAGGAGGTACACTCGAGCTTGGCACAGTCTCAGGCACAAGGGTGCAGTTCACACATTAACATCAATGCCTCCTGTGCCCAAGTCTCTTTGGCTTTCAAAGTCTGTTCTTTCAGAGGGCCTGAATCAACAAACAAACAATAAGTTCCTTTCCTCTTTCTCAGGTAATTTACTATTTACCTCGGATCCCCCTCAGCTGAGCTCAGACCCCCGTTGACACAATGCTCATAGGATCCTCATGTATCCAATTTATGTATCCAATTTCTCAGCCGATTCATGGTACACCCCAGATCCCCCTTCGCCAGGCTCAGATCCACTTCAACACAATGTTCAATCAGTCTCCCTATGCTGGGCTCGGAGCAATCTGAATTCACTTTAACTCAAATTTGCTTTTACCAAAAGTTCTCAGTTGATCTCCCTCATTTGGACTCAGACAAACTTCATCCACTTTGTCATCAACTTTCTTTACTCTATTAACATCGAAGACTTTCGATTGTGCACAGGATTTTGCTTGACCCATTGCAGGACTACTTTGATTCAAATTCTTTGTCACTCTTTCGCTTTTCTTCCTCTCAATTGGATACCTTACAGAGACTTTCAAATGAGCATGCATGCAGTGACAGACCACTCTATCTAAGGTATCTTATCTCGGATTCAAAGTTAAATCACTCATCTGTTGTCCAATTTTACTGACATTGGTTATCACATGCGATTCATACACTTTTCACTTCAGTGTTTCCCATACAATGCTGCTGCTTTCCACCTTGGCTTCAACACAGACGGTCTGGTCTCAGCCTCCCCAACTCACAGGCTGTGTTGCTTCACTGGCACCGCTTTGTTGTGGGAGCCAAGAACAGTACCACAGCAGCTGGCGATTCTCCCTGCCTTGATTTTCGACACGTTGATCATCAGCGCAGGAGAGGCCCGCTTACCTCTGACACACAATGCAGGATCCTTTACCCTTATTTCCTGGACTTATGCTTTCTATTTTCAGGGTTTCATGAAAGTAACGGTTCCTCGTCGAAAAAAGGTCAAGGGCACTTCCCTCATTGCAATGCCCTTCTGTTTTGCCATCTTTTGCCTTGTATTAAACTGCCATCTTGGAACTTCAGTTTCCTCTTGTGCTTTGCCTCACTCAGAGTGTTCTCTAGTGCTCCACCTTTTATCTGTGTGGGGAAGTGTAATGGAAGGCAGGTGTGTGTGATGGTCAGTAATTGCCTGACCCTGCCTGACCAGTGTATTGGGACATGTCATGTACAAGGCTCGGTTGATAACCTGTTTTCTCTCATAGTGAGCTGTCTGCGAGAAAGTGTTTGTGTTATGAATGGGTGGGTTTGAGTTCCTAAGTATCCTATCTGATAGGGCGGGGTAAAGGTGTTACAGGAAAGGGTATACCGCATCTCGCCATCCGGTGTCCCACTCCCACTGCCCGAAGACCCCGCACCCAAATGATCCTCCCACTCTGGTCCACACCCAGGAACTGGACCCAATAGTGATGGCTGTGTCCTAACCACCTGGATGACAGATTCCCAAGGAGTACCGGGTGAGACACCTTCAGGTTTCTCACAGTACCCAGTGACAAAATCAATGGTGGGTTGTAGAGATTTAAATGGGACCTTCGGCCCTAAACAATATAGTCAAAGCTGAGTTTCCCCTAGTTCCAAAACCTGCGACAAAATTGTGCAACATCCCATCTAAGGCCAGATAATTTACAGACACAGATTAAAAAAAACACTTTCTTTTCTATTCCCCTTCACAAAGACTCATAGGAATTGATTTCCTTTTCATATAGAAATATCCACCTGAAACATACTTGTTTTCCCTAGGGGTACTGTAAGTACCCTTCAATCTTTAACAGATTCCTTCAGGTGGATTTAGGCAATGTTCACCTCGAAAGCACAATAATCGGATATGTGGACGATATTGTGGTGTGTAGTGAGATAGAAGAAAGATGTACAGAAGGTTTGGTTAAGCTTATCACTATACTCTCAGAGCAAGGATATAATAGAGACAAAGAGAAGCTACAATACTGTCAGGAAGAAGTCTTGTACATATTACAGTTGATTTCTCACGAGGGAAGAAAAGTGACACCTGAGAGAGCAGAGGCAATTATAAAGACCATAGAACTTAAAACAGTGAAGGAAATGCAGAAATGTCTAGGCCTATGTAAGTTTTGTAGTGCCTTGGTTTTCTATTATAGTACATATATTCAACCACTTTTAAAAGGGCTTAAAGAGGAACAGGTGGGAAATAGCAAACAAATATGGGCAGATGAGATGACTGAAGGATTTGAAAAATTACAAAAGGCAACCAATAAAGCCTCTGTTAGGAATTCCCGATTATCATGAAGAAATGTAGTTCATTTCCCATTCAAATTGAGAATTCATGACAACAGTTCTTAAACAGAAAATGACATTAGGACATGGACATACACCATTAGCCTATTATAGTGGCATTTTAGAGTCAGGTATGAAAGGCATTATCCTTGTGAGCAGTCTTCAGCTGCTGCTGCATTCGTGATTGAAAGGCTTCAGGTATAATGATGGGGTCTTAAGTAACTCTATTTGTAGAGCATGCATTATTTGCAATTTTAGAGAAGACTAAAAGTACATTGACTACACAAAGAGCATCAGTATATGAGGTAATTATATCAAATTATGCAATTACAATTGTCAGATGTAAGACAGTGAATCCAGCAACGTTCATAGTAGAACCAGTAGGGGAGGATGACTATATACATGATTACACAATGTATATTGAATGTTATGATGATATTCCCTAAGCCAGAGTAAATGCTATAGGGAGGAGGGAAGTTCCCTTTATTGATGGTTCTTAAGAAATCAGCCAAACAACTAGAGAAAGGCATACTGCATCAGTGTTACCTAAGCTGAACCAAGAGGGCGTATTTGAGGTAGTGACAAGCGCCTTTGTCTTTGCATTATTCAGCACAAGCTGCATAATTAATGGTGCTTATCCCCGCACTTCAGAGATTTGAAGATGAGGAAGTGATGGTGTACTCTAACTCCGCCTATGTGACGTCAACTGTACACACAGGTTTGTCACTCTGGAAAATTAGGGGCTTCCTACGTGCAGAGGGCACTCCAGTTCAACATGCACTCTATTGGATAAACTTATTGAAGCACAAGCACTCCCATTAACTCTAGCAGTCATAAAATGCGCAGCACACACTAAAAGAGAAGACGTAATTTCTCACAGACAAAGCCGCAGATTTAGAAGCCAAAAAGGAACCCTTTTTCCAAACCATTTCAAATTGTGAAATAGAAAGTGTTAAACAGGTGACAGGACGATGCATGTTGGTAAAGGAGGGCTTTAACATGCTGTCTATTGTCCAGTTTACTGAAATACCAGGTCAAGCACAAAAAGAAGAGAAGGATTTACAGAAAAGGCTGGGGTGTTCTTTATATCCCACTGAGGCAATTTGGAGACTGGATAGCACGGGAAAGACAGTTATACCTCTAGAATCATTGAGGGTAGCGTTCGAGCAGCTCCACAACCCCGCACATGGGACTCGTGAGAGTCTAGCTGCTGCTATTGCTGAAGCAGGGTTCTCAGCAAATCTGTTAGAGCATGTGGCACAGTTTAATGTAAATAGCATTATGTGCCAGAAATGTACGGCAGAGTACACTTTGCGAACATTGAGAGGAGCAATTCCTAGACACAATGGCCCATTTTAACATCCACATGTAGATTTTGTGGACAAACTGCAGACATGTAACGGCTACAGATATATGCTGGTCGTGGCATGTCTTCTTTCTAGATGGATTGAGGCAGGTATATGCACATACTGTGATGCCACATGCACTTCCAAGTTCCTTGTGCGTGAGGTGTTCCCAAGATTGGTTGTGTGTGAGGTTTCATGGTCTGACAATGGACCACATTTTGTAAATTAACTGTTCAAAGAAATAGTTCTTCTATTACGCATAAGCACACATTTTACTTTGTGTATCACCCACAGGTGAATGCTGTCTGTGAATGATTAAATGGATTACTGAAGGAGAGTATTCTGGACGTAAAGATGACTGCTCTATATGCCCTAAGAAACCAGCCTGGTACAGATCAACATCTAACTCCTCATGGATTGGCGACTGGATGCCTTATCAGAACACCCCTTGCTCCTCCAACTCAGTTAAGTACTGATGTCCATAGTGTAGGATCAAAGAGAAGTGACAAAGATGATCAATCCATTGAAGCAAAAGATTTGTTAAAACAATCCAGCCTATACCCGAATGTTTGTACGCACTTGGAGTATGCCCCAATTTGAAGGACCATATGAGGTGAAAGAAGTTACACCCACAGCTGCCTAGTTAAATGTAAAACTAGCTTTGCTACATTTGTACAACATCAAAACCATTTATTAGAGAAACCCTGACCCCTCCTGCAACTACCCACAGTGAAGCAAGAGAAGAGGTTCCATGCATGCAGACTCATTCAATGACCAAGAGCAAAGACAAGGAAACTGAAGATCAGAGCAACACTTTGAACTAAGGACTAATATCTTTCAACATTCGATAAGAAATAAATAAACTTGCAGTTATCCTGTAACTTTTTTAGATAGGCAAAAGGAACAATGCATTGAATTACTGGAGCTGAATGAAGGCAAGCACATTTCATCTTTATGTTACCCATTATAATAACAATACACAGATTCATGTATGCTGTTTTTACAGACATATTTCTGTTTTACCCTGCTTTAGTAAGAAGATACAACAATATAGTGATGTTTTTTGGCAATCCTAAAAACAATTTTTTTATTTTCATAATCATTGCAATCATCTTGCCGTTCTTGATATAAAGGTGTGATTCACAGCAACTCACAGAGTTATATATTAAAAGTTCAAGCCAAAATGCGGAGGTTTCAGAACCTAAGACGTTCATTGTCATCAAGAAAGTCGATTGAGCTTTTGCGGAGTAATAATTGTGAAATCATTCTGTCTTATGATTTGTGTTTTCCTCCTGTTCTTTATGGCATTTAGACATGTTATAAGAAATTATACAGACCCCGAGGGGAAGAATGAAACAGTTCCTATTTCTCCTGATGAAAGCATAAACCGTATCCTTTATAATCTCACTAGGCCTCTATTGCAATTTAAAAGGGATGTTGGGGAAGACTATGAGGATATAGATATCTTGATAATTCGGCTAATTTAAAAAACAACTTAGGGTATCAACACATCAAAGAGGTGGGAAAGAGAACATCAGATGAAAGATGCTATGTCTATTCCTTAATACGGTATGCCATGAACGCGGTAAGGACATTTATTGCCAAAGGGATGCCTGCACATGATGCAATATGTCTCAGTCATCTAGCAGTGTGTACAACCAAAGGGCAATTCAAAGCAAAATGGGCAGCTTTACGATGGAGATGAAGAGGAACATTTCCATACAAAGATACTTATGTGAAGACAAAAAGGATGGAAAGTGGAATGGGGCAGACAAGCAAAATTTATGTATCCATCCCAGATTGGAGAATGAATACACATTGTTGAGATGAAGAGGATGGACTGCTCAGATTTGACTGAAAGAGCAGGAGAGCCAAGATGCTACACTATGGACATCAGTACTTAACTGAGTTGGAGGAGTATGGATGTGTTGCCCCCAGTACCAGATGGGAAGATGCACTATTATCTAACCCTGCACACTTATTGAAGAAAGAACCAGTAAGCAAAGTGCAAATAGTGAATGAAGATGCCTAGAATCATGGGCCAAGTATGTTAAGTTACTAATATGGGTCGACAATGAAGCAGGACCAGTATCTATAATGACATTGAAGAATGCATCAACATGCTACAAAAATGGAGGCTTGGTTCCGGTTGGAGAGAACAAAGGCTATGGACAGAGTACTGAAGGACCGATATTGGGCCTGTGGATCCAGAGCCTACATACAGTTGCCTAAGAATTGTAGAGGAATATACTCTATTGCAATGGTACATGTTCCAGCATTAGTGATTCCCCAGAGTGATCCCAAAATTGCTGGATTTCCAAAGATGAATGAACATCAGTGGAGGAAGAGGTCAATCAACCTCCGCCAGATGAAGAGAGAGAATTATTTCTCATCAACATCAATAAAGGCCTATGAAGACATTCCAGATGAGCATAAACAGTTCAGCAAGACAGCAATGATAATGACATCTATATTCATGCCAGGACTTTAGACAGCAGTGAACGCCAAGTGGGTACAAATAACCAGATGGGAGCTCCTGCAGGTGATCATTGCAACAATCAAAGGATTCAATGCAATCAGATAGGAATTGGGAGCCACCAGAATGATAACTCTCCAGAACAGGTATGTCCTGGACTTATTTACAGCAATGGAAGGAGGTGTGTGCACCAAGGTGTCAGGAATGGCACTCTGTCAAGAGTGGCACAGGGTACCCAGGTAGGCTTTGGGTGGCTGTGCTGAAGTAAGGTAGCAGATAAGCACACACAGCAGGAAGTTCAACAAGGAAGAAGAGTAGGAAACTGTAGCTGTGAGCCAAAAGGGGCAAAAGATACAAAAGGTATAAACAAACTGGATTCCTTCTTGGGGTGCATGCTGAAATCGGAAAGAGTGTTCCACGAACCTTAGGAAACTCCAGCCCTCTGCACAGATTGCTATAACAGAGGCCCACGCTGTATGCTCATGGCTGGGAACAACAGCAGTGGGTGTCTGTAACACTGAAAACGCGACAAGGGAAGGGGCAGAGGTTGCCTGCCGGAAACCAACAGGCAAGCTCTGTACAAAGGGATTACATAAGACACATGAGAAGACAAGAACAGATATATCCAGCGAAAAGGAAGTCAATGAGCAATCTAGCAGAAGGAAATGAAGGAAAGGCAGTTAGACTGAAGTAGATAACCTAAGGCGGAGTACAGAGGACTCAAGGAAGAGAACAAGGGAGCAGCAGTCAGGAAAACAGAAGGGCTGCAAAGTAGGGAGCAGGTCTGCAGTCAAGATTGGGACTAGGTGCAGGCAAACTGTAGTGGACTGCGGAGGACTGTAGTAGGCTGCAAGGCAGGGAGTCCAGAAGAACAGGACAGACAGAGATTAGTAGTAGGCGACAGACAGAGAGCCCAAAAGAATAGGGCCGCGAGGTAGGGAGCCCAGAGAAGCAGGGCTTTAGGCAGCTAAGTGTAAAACAGGCTGTAAGGCAAAGGAGTGTAGCAAGCCGCAAGGCAGGGAGCCCAGAGGACAAGGGCTGTAGGCAGCGGAGGGAGACAGGCTGCAAGGAAGGAGCCCAGAGGACAAGGGCTTGGAAACAGCAGAGGGTTGCAAGCTGCAAGGTAGGGAGCCCAGAGGACAAGGGCTTGGAAACAGCAGAGGGTTGCAAGCTGCGAGGTAGGGAGCACAGAGGACAAGGGCCGTAGGCAGCCGGAGTGAGGCAGGCTGCAGGGCAGGGAGCCCAGAGGACAAGGACTGTAGGCAGCCTGAGTGAGGCAGGCTGCAGGGCAGGGAGCCCAGAGGACAAGGACTGTAGGCAGCCGGAGTGAGGCAGGCTGCAGGGCAGGGAGCCCAGAGGACAAGGACTGTAGGCAGCCAGAGTGAGGCAGGCTGCAGGGCAGGGAGCCCAGAGGACAAGGACCGTAGGCAGCCGGAGTGAGGCAGGCTGCAGGGCAGGGAGCCCAGAGGACAAGGACCGCAGGCAGCCGGAGTGAGGCAGGCTGCAGGGCAGGGAGCCCAGAGGACAAGGACTGTAGGCAGCCGGAGTGAGGCAGGCTGCAAGGCAAGGAGCCCAGAAGAGCAGGGCAGCAAGGAGTGAGCCCAGAGGAGCAGGGCCGCTGACTGTAGAGGGCTTCAGAGGACTGTAATAGGCTGCAAGGCAGGAAGCCCAGAGGACAAGGGCTGTAGGTAGAAGGCAGCGGAGCGTGTTCGGCTGCAAGGCAGGGAGCCCAGAATGGGCACTGGATCAAAACAGGATAATGCAGCAACAGGAACAGCATACAAAGTAAAGGGTCAAGGCAAACAGGAGCAGGGAGATCTCAAGATGCAAGACACTGTGCTCCTGCAGGCAGCTGCTTATATACAGGCCTGCCCTGTTCTGAGGCAGGCTAATTGACAGCCTGAGCAGGTGGAAGCAGCACTGGCTGCTAGGGCTTCTGAGGATTGTGGTCCCAATAATGATGAATGAGAATAGCCAGGAATTGAGGACTGTAGCAAGGTGCATTGTGGTAAATGTAGTTAGTTGAATAAAATAAGAAAGAACCAAAGTCGAGCAAATGGAAATTAAAGACCAAGGCGTGAATAGGAGTTGTTCAAAGAGTATTAGGAGGATAAATGAGTACCAAGTAGTCCATGATGATTGCCAATGCATGTGCCAGTGGCGCGGGCATGACACAAGGTCAGTCCATCTTGCTTTAAATTCACACCATCCTGTGATGGAGAAAATGGGACCCTGACAGAAGCAGTAATGATACGGACAATCTTGCATAATAAAATGGAAGATGAAGTTGATGAGACAGCAGGAAATGATTGGTTCTCATTTCTATTGTCATGGATTGCAACCTGGCTGATGAATGCTTTCAAAATACTCGCAGCAATACTCGTGCTGGAATTGCTAGTATTCTGTCTTAAAAGGATTGTCTAAGGACAGTGCCAGAAGATAGCCAAGAAAGAGATTGGGATGAAAATAATGATTGACATAGATGTAGGAACTAGTGAGCACATGCAAAATGAAGAAAGCACCAGTGAGAATATAAAGAGAAGCACCCTTGCACTTCCAGGAATTAAGTTCTAGTATCCCAAGGATCATAACAAATATGTAGGACATTGGATATTCTGTCCACCATCAGGAGAATGCTGTCATATGACTTGGAGTGCTGATGAACATATCAAGAATGCAGGTCACCTGTGTGGAGTGACAAAGATCTGGATTCCAAAGAAACAACAGCATGAAGAGAAGATGAAGGAGATTGAAGAAGAGAATGTGTTTGACGACTCGACCAGAGGGGGAAATGTAGAGGAACAGTTAGAGGGTCTTTCCCTAACTCACGCCCCTCACTTCCATCATACTGGAACAGCTGGAGAAGGGCCCTATATGGGACCCTAAGTGTTATGCCTATACTGCCTATTATGCCTATACTACATCAAGTGTACGAGAGATGATATGCTCAAATCCATACACACATTGAGAGAGTGTGTCACTGCTTCAGCTTCCAGGTGCAGGAGTGTCATGAAGCAACTGCCACCACTGCGGTCTTGGTGCCTGCAAGAATAATCTTACACAAGCCTCCGAGACCACAGCAAGGAAAGGGGGTTAGGAACACAATGGTTGGATAGGTACAGGTGCAGATGATAACCAGTATGAGGTGGATAGGTAAGGGGACACAGGGTAAGCTTATCAACTGTACTGTACACACTCACCCAATTACATACAATTTACATTGCATTCACACACAATACAAGGTAACCAGAAAGGCACTTAGCTCTGGTTGTGAGTGCTGGCCTCCTGCCTGCGCACTCTCAGGTGTCAGGAGCAGTCCAAATGCTGCAAAGAGAGCTTAGATTAATGATCTGCGTGTTGCTTACATGTAGCTCACAAAGCATACAATGGACCTCACTTTGAGTGTTGCGGTAAGGCATAAACGATGCTGGTAGTGCTACCGGCGCCATTGTTACCTCGCTGCAACATTCTCAGTTCTGCTCGTGGGGCCACTCTGTACGCCTGGTCAGACTGGACGTGCAGAGCGGCACCCGCTAGCAGTACATGATGGTAGCCATCCTCCCCATTCCCATTGAGCCCTATGGGGGCTCAATAGGAATGGGGACATACCGGGTCGGGGTCCCGTGAATGGAAATTACCAGGCCTGCAAAGGTTGGTATGACCCGGTAATTCCCATTTTCCGGGACCCGGACCCGAGTTTGGGGGAAGCTATGCCAGTAAAAATGGCATGGCTACCTCCAAACTCGTAATTAGGACCAATGTACATGTAGCTAAAACTGGTGACACCTCCCAAGCCTTGGTTAGAATGGGCTCATGCAACAGAAGCCTAAGCAATGTCTACAGATCCATTTTAATGCACATGCAGGCCGCAGGTGGCTTAAAACATGTAACTGCACATGAAGGGCTGCTCTGACCGTGGCTCTAACGTGCAGCTGAATGCAGTTCGTCACATGTGGCTGAAGCTGGGCATGTAAATGGTTGTTCACCACACGTGGTGAAATGACTGAGGCTAAATGTACAGTAGTTTTAGTCCGCCGCACGTGGCTAGTGGTATGCAGCTCACAAGGTGGCCGCACATGGCTAATTTGCATGCAGAAGGTGCTTGCTGAGCTAGCGAGTGTCCTATGGGTGCCAATGGGCGTTCTGTGCTGAGTGTGAGTTCGCTACTACCAAGTGCCACAGACATGATCACTTAGCTTCTCTGGAGCAGGGGGGGATGTGGTTGGCCTGGGCTGTTCCCCCTGTGCGTGCCCCTTGCTGCGACTCGAGCTACTGAAGTGTTCCACTCCCCCCCCACAGCTGTAACACTGCGTTTCTGCTTCTGCGAATGATTGCCTGAAGTTTGCTTGGCCCCCTTAGCAGTTGCGCTACTTATCTTTTGCCGGCGAGGAGCTGGAATAATGATTCCTTGGGGCGTGGCCTATCGTGTTTGTCCAAGTGGCAGGAGCTCTTGAAGATACGTCTGCTTCGGTCGGATCCTTAAGCACAAGCCCTGTGCCTTTGTTCCTGCGCATGTGTGCGCACATGCCACACCTAGCGTGGGCATGCTAAAGTAGTTCTTGGCCCGTGGCCTGCTCAGGGATTTAGTTTGCAGACCTCTTTTCCTGCAAAGAGGACAAAGAAGCCTTCTATAAGGCTAGAACCTTTTTATCTTTTTCTGTTTCGTTTTGTTCTTTGATGTCTTTTGCCTACAACTTGTTGTGGAGCCCTGCCACCCAATCCCACACCCTGCACACATAGTCCCAGGATCTGTGCCCTGACAGAGTGGAAGGATATTGTGTAGAAGGTTGTCAGCATGCACCATTGGACATCATGTCCAATGGGTTCAAAACCCTCTGGATTGCCCACAAGGCCATCTGGGGTCTGGGGCCTCAATACCTTCAACTCTCTCTTCCTAAATATCTTCCTTCTCAAGCTCTTTGCTCATCCACCTCCAACTCCCTCAGGGTCAGCCACTTCTCCTAGCAACAAGTTTGTGGTAGATTCCTTTCCTCTGCTAGGGCCTCCCTCTTGAACAGCCTCCTTGCCTCTCTGAAACTTGAGGAGAACTATCTCCTGTTCCGAAAGCGCCTCAAGACCTTCCTCTTTGCTTCTGCTTTCTCTCCTCTGCTCCCTTGCTGATCTTTTGGCTGAAACTGCTCTGGTTTACCTGGCTCCCCTCTGACCTCGGGCCCAGGTCCCCTCCCCACCAGTTGCACACCTGCACTGCCTCTCCGGCAACCCTGCACTCGGGGACTGTTTCTGTATCCATACAGCCCCTAATCAGCACTTGACACCTGATGTCTGCCCTTACCCTAGCACTTGCCACCAGCTGGCCGCACTTGCCAGAAGCTGGCCGCACTTGCCACAAGCTGGCCACACTTTTTATTTATTGTCTTATTTATTTTATTTATGTTTTACGGTTATCTTATGTACTGCCCCCTTCCCCATTTGCCCCCGCATTTCTCCCCTCCATCCCTGCACTTGCACAATCTCTATGTCACCTGGCCTAGTAATATCGCTGTCTCTGTCTTCCCTCTGTTTCCCATCCCTTGCCTCATTGCGCCTTGAAACACTTGTGTATAGGCACGTTATAAATGCCATATCATATAATATCATGTAATACTGAGGGAAATCTGACGAGGGCAGGGTGATGCCATGAAGAAGATGTACAAAGCCATAATGAAAAAATATGAAAATATTTAAGATTGATGATCTAACTGAAGCAATACGAGAAACATGTACGAAAAGATAACGTGATCATACACAAACAAGATGCCTCATTACGGGTTTGGAGATATTTTGGAGGAACATTCTCAGAGATACCACCAGACATATTTACAGTTACCACCACTTGGACCTGTGGATTTACAACAGGATTACAAGTGGTGGTAGGTGGTGTATATCCCCATTTTCTGAAGTCCATAAGGCTCCATTGGGGATTTTTGGCAGAATTACCACTGGTGGAATTACGAGTATTAATTCTGCCGATACTTTGGAGGACAAGTGGAGGGTTCACATCCAGCAGCATGCTGGAGATACATCCTCCACATTTCCTCTAAAAATCAGTGGAATTACCACTCGTAAATCCACTGGTGGTAATTCTGCCAAAACTTGTAATTTGGTGGGGCAGGAAAAATGGACATAATGGAATTGCCTCCACTTTTTCCCAGTATCTCCAAACTCATAATGAGGCCCAAAGTAACTTCCTGATCAATAAGTGTAAATACGCAGCAATGAAAGGTAGATGAGACATATAAAAGCTTGCTATAGAGGAAAATATAACAATGCAAGGACGGGCATGATAGGAAAATCTATGTCGGCATATGTAAATATTCAATTCAGCTACCTCAGAGACATACCAAGAGTGCAGATACAGGAGATGCTGAACAGCTTTGTGTGCAAAATGAAGTGGAGTCTATGTTGGCCTGGGATCAAGGATGCTATTTTTAAGGAATAGCTGGAAGGCACAAAGGGAAGCAGGCGGATAGGTCATGGACTGGAGACATATTTCTCTTAGATTAAAGAAGAAGAAAACATTCACAACAGCCAAGTATTAGACAATTAAAAGTGTATAAAGTATATACAAGATGGAGTGAGCAAGTCTCTAGAGGACAAGAGGAACAATGACACCCAGAATAACTGAATTAAAAAGCAAAAAATAAGAGGTTGAAATTGACACATTTGTGGTATCTTAACACGGGACCCAGAAGGCAAAAACAATGGCTATTCATTAAGCTTTGGATGAAGATAGTGATGTGCTCACACTTCCTTGAATGTCTCAGAACAGAGAGCAGGCCAAAAGGTCAACTACAGATGGGAAACTTTGGCTCATGGCTGGACTGATGAGAGATGATGGACTAATTGAGAAGGTGGGGAGTAATCTGGCGTGACTCAAGCACCTGGTTTTCTTTTCGCTTACGTGCTGCTAGCCGAGCCGTAAGTCCAAGGTTGGGTGGGCATGCCAACCAATCAGTGGGTCTATGGGGCAACCTGCTATACAATGTTGCATAGACCAATCTGCTGCCACTTTGTTAGCTATAATAAGTATTATACGTATTTAAAGGCAGCTTGAGGCATGTCTTACAGCTAAGAGTCAGCCAATGAGTTGCTAACCTATATGTATTCTATAAGTAGATATGTTCCCCTAACTAATCCCTCCTGTCAATAGGTTTTACAGTTTGCCATTTAGGATGATGGCATAAATGACGCATATTTGGGTATAATACCTCTGTGTAATCAAGCTTATGTGTGAGTGTGCAAGCATCAGTCCGATGTCTGCCAGTTGACCCTCCTTTATTAAATTGTGAATCAAGTAGTACTTTGCCATATTCTTTGAGTTGGTCCAGTTACTTTGTCTGAAATCTTTATTGGGAATCCCATCTAGCACAAGAAATGATTCAAGGTGCACACCCAACTGAGATTGGCAAGCATAGGGAGTGCCGGGGGGTGACAGAATGGGATACTGAAAAGCCCTTGCTAAAATAACTTCAATTTACTTTAAGCCAGTGCACCAGGAATGTCATTTGGTGGTCGCCAGGGATCACAGCTGCAACCCCGAGATCTCCCTGGCTACCCCTGTAGTCTCCTTTGCTACCCCTAACAAACTTTTTAAAAAAGTTTTTTTTTTAATGTAAGCTCCTGGGCCCTGGCCAGTGCCTTGTGGCTCTTTGTTTCTGGAGTGGCTGGATTTCTAATTTGGGCCTCTTAAAAAAAAAACTGGGGCTTCCACAAGTGTAACACTTTGAGCATTGACCCTAAATAAGAAAGAATAGGAATAACAAATAATTTGTATTTCTGCACTTCTATACAATAATTGCTAAACTCATTAAAGATTTATTTCATGCACACTTCAGAGGCTGAGCCACTGATTTAGTCTGTTCTTAAAAACCTCAACTCAGGCTTTCATCAATCTGAGGTTGATAAATGAGTACCAACACAGGTTGGGTGACAGTGTTTGTATCTTTGTTCTATATAAAGCGCTTAAGCATAAGTGCTATATAATAACACATTAACATTTGGCCTTGGACGTCTGCTTACATTCACAGTCATTTGGTAATATGGGCCTATACACAATGATATTAACAATACATATGATGATTAATTCTTGTATGAAATGTTTATCACATTATACTGATATTGTACCATATTTTTTGTTGTGTATTTTGGGACAATGCTATGTGATGCCACTTTCTGTTTTGTCAAGGGGTGAAAGGTTGTGTTCCATCACTTCCGGTGATCTGACTTTGGGGTGGGGTCAAATGACATCACTCCATGCATATAGAGCGACGAGCTAGGAGGGGGCGGTACACGCTGAGTGAGGGAGCGAGAGGGGCATGAATGGGCCAAAATGGTGGAAACTGTGCAGAAGACCAGATGGTGTATGAAACCTCTCTATGCAGGACCTGACCACACTGACCCACAACAAGTTACGAGTGTTGGTGAGTTCTCGGTTGCCAAGCGGAGACAATTTAGAGATGTACTTGTGTATCTACACTAGGAACATATACACTCCATTACCCTGAAGATGGATATGATTATCTGAAACGCGTTGGCAAATATAATTACAATCTGATGGAGTGTATTAGGAAATACACAGAGACATGTGATGAATTATTCCATGTATATGTTGTTTGAAAAATACGGAAAGTGTATATGAACACGCAATTGTATGGCGTATCAGATTATTGATTTTTTCAAATCTGTTTTCCAAATATGATTTCTCAAATTCTGTTTTGCTTTTTCAAACAATGTCAATGATGTAAATGTAAAGTTGGTATTTACTATCCAGCATCAATAACAATCTACTTTTGTATGTAATCCTGCCCTATTTGTGTGAGTTTCTTCTTTTAGGGAATTGGGCTACATTTATACTATAATTTATATCATTTCTAATATTGAATGAATGTATGTAATTTAATTTACGTTACTTTAAGAAACATTTGAGGGTTATACCGCGGAAGAGTGCAGACAGGGGCGCTGGTTGTCACCAATCAGCTTTTGTGTTGCTTATCACTTCCTGTGATGTCATCAGAGGTCAAGGGTCGTGTGATGTCACTTCGGCTACCCTTTGCCTTTTGGTGAAATGACATCCCTGCACTGCACCCACCTTTGGTAGGATAGAGTGTCATGACATAACGTAAAACTCTTTTATATCACTATCGATCTCGGATATGAATTAGCGCTCTCTTTCTCCTAGCCCACCCTTCAATTTAGAGGACAGTGGGGGTCATAACGAGGTTGGCAGTCAGGCTTTAACTGGGCCTGTAGAGCTGCCAGCCCCGTTAAACCTCTACCGCCGCATTACGAGGTTTGCTCGCGGGACCAGCAAAGGGCACCTGGTAAAACCAGGTGCCCTTAGCGGGTCCCGCTAGCAGACCAGAGAGCTAACAATGAGCCCGTTATTAACAGGCCCGTTGTTAGCTCCCTCCCCATTCCCATTGAGCCGTATGGGTCCGGGTTCCTCGACTGAGGAATTACCGGGTCCTCCAAGGTTGGAATTGCCCGATAATTTCTCATTTAAGGTACCCAGACCCTGTACCCGGTAAGGGGATAACCATGCCGCAAATTGCAGCATGGTTACCGCCAACCTTGAAATGACCCCCAGTGTGATTCTGTCACCAGGTCTAAAGGTCAATTGAATTTCAAACTGAGTAAACATGAAAAAAGGCTTGACGTTGTTCATCTACATAGTAAAGACAAAAAGTTAAGAAACAAAGTAAATGATAAATTAGTCTCAAATTTGCAGTGGAACTCTTTTGAGCCAAGCTCTCCTTGGCAGTGATCTTCTTAAAAAGATTAAATTCAGACAAGGGATCACCAAAGTTGGCATGCATCTGTTGTTGGGTCCCTGCATAACATTTTTGAACATTTGCAAGGTAGTTTGTAAAGTGAAGAGTAAAGCAACGCACAATCACCTTTACTCTTCACCTTAACTGCTTTTCTGGCTGCATGTCTTGTCTTGGGAGGATAGCGCAGGGGCAACTTGCTCGCCTTGAAAGCAAGACGACATGGAGCAACAGAGGTTCAAACCCCAGGTCCGCGCTTGGAAACCTCCAAGCGTTATAAGTAACATATCATATACTAATGGATGCATATGCAATCCATCTGCTCTTTAGCACATAAATGCAAAGCCGATTCCATAGGAATTAATTCATTTCACACCTGTAAAGGTGAAAAACCTAGTGTTCTTCCAATACGGAGGAGGAAAGCAAAGTGTTGATGAAAAAAAAGCTTTGTACCCCTAATACTTGGAAGGGCACAACATTACTCCTTGTTTTTACATGTTAGGTTTGCACTTCGCTTGTCAGTTACGCACTCTCCAATACTGAGGCTGTTAGGACTCTTAGCAGGTCTGCCAAAAAAAAAGGATATGGCATCATGATTTGAAATCAAATGGCCAAGGATGCACATTTAAAATAGACCCCGATCTGCTGAAGCATGGTTTGGGAGTTTGCAGTAATTTGAAGTAAAACACATACTTTTCCTTGATTGTTCTAGGGTCAGTAGGTATTTTAAAGGATGTATCATGCATGATGTTTTGAACATGTCAGGAACACATTTTCTCCAGTGTGACTACGTTCAGTTTAGGTATCTATGTTTCCACTCGCTGCAGCTATGTCAAATAAATGGTTTACAGCAAATATACATAGATATTCTATGTGCAGATTCTTGTGATTCCTTTACTCACTCTCTGGCCGGCCTATTTCATAAAACACCGAGAACTTTAAGAAATTAATGATTTTGTTCAGTCCTGACTTTCATGCAGAATGCATTTACTTGCATTTGTTTTTAAAAAACAGGGGTTTCCCCTGGCATATGGAAATCTGTTATATTATTATTCACAAAAACACAGACACCCCATAATTTTACACCTTTCAAAACCTATGCTAAAGCCAAAACTGATGAGTTTGCAAATGTGTATGTCCCTTTCCAGAGCAGTCACCCTTTCCGCCTGCTTCTGTATAAGAAATGAGAACCTCAGGTTTTGAAAAGAATTAAGCACATTTTTTAAAACGTTGTTGAAAAACAAAAAAATCAGTGCAACCATATTCGGGATCAGAACACATTACGTTTGAATGATGCCCTTAATGTGATGCCTTTAATGCCCAAATATGAACAAATATATATTTAAGCAACATTTTAAAGCAACACTTTTAGCGACAGCACCAGCTTTATGCGAATTTTACGACAAAAAAAAAATCATTTTTGTAAAAATCTGTTGATTAAATACAAAAAAAAAAAAAAAATATATATATATTTGTCATATAAGTATTTTAATGCCCAGATTATTGACACGATTTTCATTCTAAGTACGTGTTTCAGTGCCTGTTCAAAGCTCTCGAAGTTAGATTTTTCTTATTGGTACATTCAGGATTTTCAGATATCCCAATTATTAAACTTTAGTATGTTTAAGGTCATACCTAGCTCATTATTTCTAAACCTTAAAATGCTTCCCAATGGAAATCGCACACAATAAATAATATATAAAGTGGTGTGCACCACAGTTTCTTAGTGTGAATACAAATTCAATCGCACACTGATGTCCTGAGGCAGATTTTTAAAACCTAGCTGGCTTTGGCTGAAGAAACCAAGTACACCTTGTATTGAAAATACGTGTGCAGACATGACTTTCAGTAATTCTGAGGGCAGTTCTGTAAACGTTTCACAAAAATCAATGGATTCTTTAATAATGTGAGGGATTTTTGACAACAATATCAAAACATTTCTTTCTCTTCACCTTAAGAAAGAAATGATACCTTTGCTGAATAACATTACACATTGTATCCACTGAATAAATGTGAGGCGTTGCAATGATTAACATTCTAATGGACATGAATATTTTTGCATTCTGCATAATTTAGCCACTCTTTATACAGTATTTGGTTTGATGGTCCATGTTGGTTTGAGCAAAGATGACTTTCGGAAATATTCAGAAAAAGCTGCAAATACATATTCTAAAAAGTCAGCACACAATGTGTTTAAAGAAGAATGCACAATCCTTATGAGTTTGAATGTCCTAATGCAAACCTATAGGCGTTAGAAGCACATGGTTCTTGTCTACATTAAAATTATCTGCTTATAGCCAATACTTTCACAACCCCACACGTATACAGGGCAGCTACGTTGAATCAAAATATGTTTCTAAATGCAATTGTTCAAGTATGTTTTCTCTGATAACATACTTCTTTTGGTACTGGGGAAAATGAAGTGTTTTTGAAGAGTTTTGAAAAGGTTCTATATGTGAAAGCACTGGTCGACAAGCAGCAATGTTATCATTGAAGTCAACTATGTTATTTAACTAGAAGCACTCATGGGAGGATTGTATTTAAGATGCCTCGTACCATATAGAGTATACTATATACATAGAATTCATTATGGAAATTACTACTTGTGTGTGATGTATTGAGATTCTTTTAGGTAGAGAGAATTTCACTGTATTGACTTACTGTGTATTGATTTACTTGGTATAATGCTAGAGACCACCTTTGTTTGAAGTTGACATAGTTCTTTATATACATTTTGAGTTTTTGAATACACCATCTGTTTTCCCTAGTCCGAATTGTGGGGGCGGATTATACATCAAGAATATGAAATTAGTTAAGCCTCCCTAGAGGAATCAATACATTAAATATATATTTCTACAACACTAACAGTGAGTGCAGGATAATGACTCATTCCCAAGTTATTCCACACAAAGCTAAGGGCTATAAATTAGACACTTGTCCTTTTACAAAGTGATCATGACTGTCAGTACCTCATGAAGAAAAATATTCATAGAGGGCCAAGCATGTAGCAGAAGTGAGATTGGCCTGGATATAAACCAATCACTGTTCTTACAAGTTAGAGCAGGAGTAAAGGAAAGGGATGTAAGGGTAAAATCATTCTGTGAGCAGAAAGAGATTGTGCCAAAGGTCACCATTGGTCGAGGTAGAAGTTGGGAAATTCCACGAGCCAGCACGTGATATGGTGAGAGGTGACATCATATGAAGAAGGTGGGGAAATGTAAAGGAAAAGTACAGAGGGGAGTAGATGAGTGAAGGCTGTTGAAATAGAGGAAAAAGGTGGAGTTAAGGGAGAGTTGATGGTTGGAGTTTGCTGAAGGCTGTGACTAGGGAGGATTCAAGATTTGACTCAGGGGTGTTGGTCTGACAAGGATGAGCTGAGGCCTACCTAGTTGCAGCAAAGGAGATTGCTGGCCATGAGCGTGGGGGGAGAAAAAGCCCAATGGAGGGACTGCTCCTCCAATTACAGTGAGGCAAGATGTCATTTGGATGGTGAGTATAAAAAAATAAATAAATAAATACCTCATGCCGAGTAATTGTTAAGGTGTCAGATTAGACACAGAGCAGCATTGCATTTACCTTTATGGTACCAAAAGGTTAATGAAGTAAGCTGGATCTAAATTGAGTGGAAGTGTTTCCCTTTGTCACAGAGTGTAAAATATAACAAGCCATCGGATGATGAGCAAGGGAGAGTCATAGAAGATTGAATATATATATATATATATATATATATATATATATTTATTGCAATAACAAATGCATACAGAATCTAACAAAGCGCATAGGTTATGAATGCCTTGCCAAAGTAGGTTGGGAAGGATGGTAGGTTCTTCTTCCCCTTTTGATTCAATGGTACATGGTTCATCAGCTTCCCCAAAGTCTAAGGTACCTCTCTCAGTATCCTCCAATTGACTCTCTCTAGAACAAGGAAATAAAGTCATTTCAAGAATTACTTGTGCAATGTTGTCCCCATGATGTACTTCAAATGGATTTTCACCATGGTTCTGTAAGAGAACCTTTATGTCCACCCGGAAGTCGGGATCTATGACGCCTGGGGGCCATCTAAACTGAACATCCAGGCCAGGCCAGATTTTGGACCCAATCTTATATAACACCTAGGAGGGTGTGGGAATCATAAGTCTTTTCCCTGGAGGGATAGTAGCTTCTCTGCTGCTACACAGATATTAAAGTCTGCAGACTCTTGATGGCAATAGAAGGGTTGGAGGCTCTATGACTAAGCTTCTGGAATGTAAAACTTCCTCAATTTGTCTCAATTGAGTCACATCCCATTGCTGACACCACATGTAAGTAAGGCATCTTATAAACAGTAAGACAGACACAATTGACCACAGTTCAAGTGTGTTTATTAAACTTTAAAAAGGGTTTGAAAAAATGCATTTCAAATCCTAAATCTAAACATGGGAGCAAGCTACAACCATTAAATAGTAATAACGCAGTCCTAGTGTTGTTATGTCCAAATAGAAAGGCCTATACTAATAAACCTCTTGCCAATCCTTACTTCTAAATACAAACAGTGTGGAATACAATGTTATGCAAAAGAAAAGTGTTCAAGAAATTATATGTCAGGATATTCAGGCCGTTAGTCTCCCTTCCCCACATTTTCAGCATGGCACAAGGCGAAACACACAATCTTAGCACAGTCTCTGGCTTCTCTGGCATGAGGGTTCAGTCACACATGAGCATCAGGGCCTTCTGTGCCCAAGTCTCTATGCCTTTTAAAGTCTCTTTTTTCAGAGGGCTGATGCGACAAACAAATAATACATTACTTTCCTCTTAGAATTTCACACATACTCAATTTCTCAGGTTATTGACTATTCACCTTGTATTCCCCTCAGCCAGGCTCAGATCCCCTTTAACACAATGCTCATAAGATTCTCATGTATCTAATTTATGTATCAAATTTCTCTGGTGATTCATGGTTATACCTGGATTCCCCTCCGCCGGGCTTAAATCTGCTTCAACACAATATTCAATCAGCCTGCCTCTGCCAGGCTCGGTCCAAACTCTATTCACTTTAAAACAAGCCTGCATTAACGAAAAGCTCTCAGCTGATCTCCCTCATTCAGACTTAGACCAACTTCATCCACATTGTCATCAACTATCTTTACTCTATTAACATCGAAGACTTTCGATTGTGCACAGGATTTAGCTTGATCCGTTGCAGGACCACTTCGATTCACAGTTCTTTGTCACTCTTTCAGTTTTGCCACCTCTCAACTAGATACCTTACAGAGACTTTCAAATGATCATGCACATGGTGCCGGACCATTCTGTCTAAGGTATGGTATCTTGGTTTCAAAGTTAAATCACTCATCTGTTGTCCAATTTTACTCATGTTGGTTATCACATGCGCTTCATAGACTGTTTGCATCAGCATTTCCCATACAATGTTGCTGCTTGCAACCTTGGCTTCAACACAAACCGGTCTGGTATTCGCCTCCCTAACTCACTGACTGTGTTGCTTTAACTGGCGCTGCTTTGTTGTGGGAGCCAAGGACACTACCAAGGCTGAAGGCGATTCTCCCCGCCTTGATTATCATCGCAGGAAAGCCATAGGTACCTCTAACACACAATGCAGGAATCGTCAGCCTGGTTTCCTGGTCTTACGCTTTCTATTTTTGAGGTTTCATAAAAGTCACGTTTCCTCATTGAAAACTTCCCTCCTTGCAAACCCCTTCTCTTTTGCCGTCTTTCACCTCGTATTAAACTGCCATCTTGGAACTGATGTTTCCTCGTGTGCTTGGCCTCATACAGAGTGTGCTCTAGTGCTCCTGACCCTGCCTGACTATTGTATTGGGACAAGTCAGGTACACGGCTCAGGTGTTAGTCTGTTTTCTCTCATAGTGAGCTGTCTGTGAGAAAGTGTTTGTGTTGCGAAAAGGGGGTTGAGTTACCAAGTATCCTATAAGGCAGGATGTTGTAAAGGTGTTACAGAGAAGGGGATACCGCATCTCACCATCCAGTGTCCCATTCCCACTCCCCAAAGACCCCTCACGCAGGTGATCCTCCCGTACTAGTCCACCCCTAGAAACTGGATACAAAAGTGATGGCCATGTCCTCACCACCTGGATGACAGATCCCCGAAGACTAGCGGGTGAGACACCTTCAGGTTTCTTACAGTACCCAGTGAGAAAATCAATGGGGGTGTTGTGGAGATTTATATAGGACCTTTGCCCACCAAACAATATAGTTGAAACTGAGTTTCCCTTAGCTCCAAACACTGCGACAATATTGTGCAACATCCCGTCTAAGGCCAGATATTTTACAGTCACAGATTTAAAAACCATGTTCTTTTCTATTGCCCTTCATGAAGACGCATAGGATTTGATTTCCTTTTCATATAGAAATATCCACCTGAAACATACTCATTTGCCCCAGGGGTACCGTGAGTCCCCTTCAATCTTTAAGAGATTTTTTCAGATGCAATTAGGCAATGTTCTGACAATAGTCCAATATGTATATGATATTTTGGTGTGTATTGAGACAGATGAAAGATGCAGAGATTTGTTTAAGCTTGTGACTATACCCTCAGAGAAAGGATATAAAGTAGACAAAGAGATGCTACAATACTTTCAGGAAGAAGTCTTGTACATATTGGAGTTGATTTCTCACGAGGGAAGAAAAGTGACACCTGAGAGAGCAGAGGCAATTATGAAGACCTCAGAACCTAAAACAGTGAGGCAAATGCAACAATTTCTAGGCCTATGTAACTATTATAGGGCCTGGGGTTTTGATTAAAGTACATATATTTGACCACTTAAAGGGCTTAAAGAAGCACAAGTGGGCAAGAGCAAAATAATATGGACAGATGAGATGACTGAAGGATTTGAAGAATTAAAAAAGGGGATCAGTAAAGTCTCTGGGCCTCATTACACGGTAGGAGGTAACCATGGCGCTATTAGCGCCATGGCTATCCCTTACCACCTTCTGGGTCCAGGTAGGCGGTATGGGGACTTACCGGGTCATTCAGACCCTGGAGGACCCGGTAAATCCCCATGCCAATTAGCATTCCCCATTCCCATTCCAGCCCCCATAGGGCTCAATGGGAATGGGGAAAGAGTTAATAACGGTACCGCTAGTTATTTGCTCTGAAGTCCCTCAGCGGGTCCCTTCCTTAACGTGTGGTCTGACCACACGTTAAGGACGGGGCCCGCTGAGGGACCTCGTAGTAGGGCGGTAGGGGATAACCGGCACTGGTGCCCTTACCGGTGCCGGTAACCCCCTACCGCCTACTGTGTAATGAGGCCCTCTGTGTTAGGAATTCCAGATTGTCATGAATATTTTTTTAATTTTCCCATTCAAATTGAGAAGTCATGACAACAGTCCTTACACAGAAAACAACATTAGGACATGGACATAAACCATTAGCCTATTATAGTGGGATTTTAGATCCAGTTATGAACGGCATTATCCTTGTGAGCAGTGTATAGCTGCTGCTGCATTTGTGATTGAAACAGCTTCCAGTATAATGATGGTGTTTTCAGTAACTCTATTTGTAGAGCATGCATTATTTGCAATTTTAGAGAAGCCTAAAAGTACATTGACTACACAAAGAGTATCAGTATGCAAGGTAATTATATTGAATCATGTGATTGCAATTGCCAGATGTAAGACAGTTCATTAAGCAATGTTCATAGCAGCACCAGCCGGGGAGGATGACTATATACATGATTGTGCAACCTATATTTAATGTTTTGATGATATTCCCCAAGCGATAGTAAATGCTATAGGGAGGAAGTTCTCTTTTTTGATGGTCTTCAGAAATTGACCAAACGTAAGGCATACTGGATCAGCGTTAGTGAAGCTGAACCAAGAGGGCACATTTGAGGTAATGACAAGTGTGAGATTGCCTTTGCATTACTCAGTACAAACTGCAGAATTAGTGGTGCTTATCGCTGCACTTCAGAGATTTGAATATGTTGAAGTGACGGTGTATTCAGACTCTGCCTATGTGACATCAACTGTACATGCAGGTTTGTGACGCTGGAAAAGGAGGGGCTTCCTTTGTGCAGGCAGCACTCCAGTGCAACTTGCGCTCTATTCAATAAAGGTATTGAAGCACTAGCACTCCCATTGACTCTAGCAGTCTTAAAACGTGCAGCACATAATAAAAGAGAAGACGTAATTTTTCACAGAAACAAAGCCGCAGGTGTAGAAGCCAAAAAGGCAGTCTATTTCCCAACCATTTCTAATTTTTAAATAGAAAGTTTTAAACAGATGACAGGAAGATGCATGTTGGTAAAAGAGGGCTTTAACATGCTGTCTATTGTCCAGTTAATTGAAATACCAGGTCGAGCACCACAAGAAGAGAAGAATTTATGGAAAAGGCGGGGTCTTCATAATCCCCCACAGGAGACACGATAGCTCTGGAAAGACAGTTATGCCTCTAGAATTGTTGAGGGTAGCATTGGAGCAGCGCCACTACTCCACACATATGACTTGTGAGAGTCTAGCTGCTACAAGTGCAGAAGAGTGGTTCTTGCCAAATCAGTTAGAGCATGTGGCACAGTTTATTGTAAATTGCATTGTGTGCTACAAATGTACTTCAGGGCACACTTTGCAAACAGTGAGAGGAGGAATTCCTAGACCCAATGGCCCATTTCAGTATCCACATTAGATTATGTGGACATGCTGCAGACATGCAATGACTACAGATACATGCTGGTCGTGGTCTGTCCTTTTTCAAGATGGATCGAGGCAGGTATATGCACACACCGTGAGGCCACATGCGCTGCCACATTCCTTGTGCGTGGGGTGTTCCCAAGATGGGATTTGTGCGAGGATTTGTGGTCTGACAATGGACCACATTTTGTAAATTAACTGTTTCCAACAAATTGTTCTTATATTATGCATTAAGCATACGTTTTACTTTGCATATCAATCAGAGCTAAATGCCGCCTGTGAATGATTAAATGGATTACTGAAGGAGAGGATTGATAATGTCAAGATGACTTTAAAAAAGGGATGGCTACAATGGCTACCAATTGCTCTACATGCCCTAAGAAACCAGCCTGGCTCAGATCACCATCTAATTCCTCATGGGTTGGCGACTGGATGCCTTATGAGGACCTCCCTTGCTCCTCCAACTTAAATAGTGATTCCCATAGGGTAGCGAAGGTGCTAGGTGATGAGATGCATGATTAAAAAACAAGGACTGCAAGTATTTCTTTCATGTCATAACTGGTCAAGAACCGAAGGGAGGGAATGAAGAGATGCGACAAAGACGATCAATCCATTGAAGCAGAAGATTGTTTTAAACAACCCAGCCTAGACCCAGGGGTCCAGGTGCTGGAACTAATGTTTGTACGCACTCAGAGGACACCCCACTATGGAGTACCATATAAGGTGGATGAAGTTACCCCCACAGCTCCCAAGTTAAAAGGAAGAACAGCTTGGCTGCTTTTGCACAACATCAAACCATTTAAAGGAGGAACCCCGACCCCTCCTGCAACTACCCACAGTGAAGAAAGAGAAGAAGTTCCACACATGCAGTCTCACTCAAGGACCAAGAGCAAAGACAAGGACAATGAAGGGCACAGCAGCACTTTTTTTTTACTAAGGACTAATATCTTTCAACATTGGATAAGGAATAAATAGACTTGCAGTTGTCCTGGAATATTTTTAGATAGGCTAAAGGAACAATGCAGTGAATTATCAGAGCTGAATGAAGACAAGCAGATTTCATCATTATGTTACCCATTATAATAACAATACACACATTTTTGCATGCTTTTTTTACATACATGTTACTGTTTTACCCTGCTTTAGTAAGAAGATATGTAAATATAGTGACTTTTTGGCAATCCTAAAAACAATAATATTATTTTCAGAATAATCATAGCAATCATCTTTCAGTTCTTGATATAAAGGTGTAATTCATAGTAACTTACAGAGTTATATATTAAAAGTCCAAGCAAAAATGGGGAGGTTTCAGAACATAAGAGGCTCATTGATATCAAGAAAGTCGATGAGCTTTAACAGAGTAATAATTGAGAAATAATTCTGTGTTATGATTTGTGTTTTCCTCCTGTTCTTTAAGGCATTTAGACATGTCATAAGCAATGATACAGGCATACAGGGAAATAATGAACCATTTACTATTGCCCCAGATGAAAGCACAAACAGTATCCTTTATAATCTCACTTGGGATGTTGGGGAAGACTAGGAAGATATAGATACATATCTTGATAATTCGGCAAATTAAAAAAAAAAACTTATGGTATCAGCACACAAAAGAGGTGGCAGAGAGAACATCAGAGGTAAGCTGCTATGTCTGTCCCATAATACAGTATGCCATGAACACTGCAAGGACATTTATTGCCAAAGAGATGCCTGCACATGATGCAATATGTGTCAGACATGTAGCAGCATGTACAACACAGGGAAATTCAAAGGAAAATGGGCAACTTTACGATGGCGATCAAGAGGAACATTTCCATATGAAGATACTTATGTGAAGACAAAAAAGATGAAGTGGAATAGGGAGGACAATCAAAAAACATATGTATCCATCCTAGATTGGAGAATGAATAAAAATTGTTGAGTTGAAGAGATTGCACTGCTCAATATGACTGAACGAGAAGGAGAGCCAAGATGCTGGGATAGACCTCAGCTATTGGTGTATGGATGTGTTGCCACCAGTAACGGATGGGAAGATGCACTATTATCATACCCTGCACACTCATTGAAGAGATAGTCAATACGCAAAGGGCAAATAGTGAATGCTTAGAATCAAGGGCCAACATAGATGGATTTCCAAAGATGAATGGACATCAGAGAAGGAAGAGTTCGCTCAACCTCCGCCGGCTGATGAGAGAGAATTATTTCTCATCAAAATAAATAAAGGCCTATGAAGACGTACCAGATGAGCATAATCTGTTCAGCAAGACAGCAATGATAATTACATCTATATTCATGCCAGAACTGGAGACTGCAGTGAACGCCAAGTGGGTACAAATAACCAGATGGGAGCTGCTGCAGATGATCAATGCAACAATCAAAGGATTCAATGCAATCAGAGAGGAATTGAGAGCCAACAGGTATGCCCTGGACTTATTTACAGCAATGGCAGGAGGTGTGTGTGACAAAGTTGGGCCTCCTTGCTGTACATTCAACCATCCCATGATGGAAAAACAGGACCCTGACAGAAGCAATAATGATACTGACAACCCTGCATACAAAGATGGAAGATGAAATTGATGAGACAGCAGTAGATGACTTGTTCTCATTTCTATTGTCATGGATTCCATCCTGGCTGATTAATGCTTTCAAAATACTCAGAGCAATACTCGTGTTGGTATTGCTAGGATTCTGTCTTATAAGGATCGTCTAAGGACAGTGCCAGAAGATAGCCAAGAAAGAGATTGGGATGAAAATAATGATTGACATAGATGCAGGAACCAGTGAGCATATGCAAATTAAGAAAGCACCAGTGAGAATATAAAGAGAAGCACCCTTGCACTTCCATGAACAAAGTTCTAGTATCCCAAGGATAATAAAAAATATGTATTACAATGGATATTCTGTCCACCATCAGGATAATGCTGTCAGATGACCTGGAGTGTGTATGAACATATCAAGAATGCAGGTCACCTGAGTGAGGTGACAAAGATCTGGATTCCAAAGAAACGGAAATTTGAAGAGAAGATGAAGGAGATTGAAGAGGAGAATGTGGTTGAGGACTCAACCAGAGGGTGGAATGTAGAGGAGCAATTGGAGGCACATTCCCTAACTGCCATCATACTGGAACATCTGGAGAAGAGCCCTATATGGGAGCACAGGTGTTATGCCTATACTGCATCCAGTGTACGAGAGACGATATGCACTCAGACAACCATTTCAAATATATGCTTGCACTTAGAAAGTGGAAGGATATTGTGTGGCAGGATGTCAGCACACACCATTGGACATCATGTAATCAGGGACATCGATTGGGGGTCACCACAGGTTGCAATAGTGACCTCTGCTGATTCCCCAGCCACCTCTGGGATAATTCTGTGACCTCTGGCCTGGCCTGGAGCTTGCATTTTATTATGAATAGTTTGAAGAAAACTATTTATAAAAAACTAGCAAGCTCCTGATGCCACCGCCCCAGGCCTGGCCAGAGGAAGCAGAGAGCCACGCGGAGGGCCCGGGGACAAGCTCATAGCTTGAGTAGCAGACCTGAAGGCCCTGGCCGGCACGCCAGTGCCTTCAGGTCTATTACATGAGCTGTGGTTACTTAGCAACCAAACCTCGTCCGTGCCCGGGACTGAGGCAGGGAATTGAAGAGGGAGCGGCTGGTCTTGTGCTTTGGGCCAGGCGCCCTTTCCAAAAATAAAAGATCAGGCAATGGGCAAGTGAACGGCCAAACACACAGTCAGCAAGGGGATGAGTATCACCACCCACCCCACCGCGACCCCATCAGCCCTCCAACTCACTGGGGTGTTTGTCTAGAGGGGAACAGTGTTAGCGGCTGAGCTATAAAGGAGCGTTCAGGGCCGAGAGCGCCAGAGAGACAGCAGCAGCAGCACAAGCCGTGGAGCTCAGGCAATAGAGCAACACGGGACCCAGAAACACAAGCACAATGAACACCACAACAGCGCAAGAAACGCAGAAGGAGCAACAGCTGCCGCCATACCGCAAAACATTGGAGCACAACTGAGCCACCAGCACAAGGCCTGACAAAAAAGACAGCAATGCAAAGCCAAAAACCCAACAAAAACTACAGGAGTGTTTTGCGTGCAGCAGAAAGGAGCTGCAGGAGCTGCATTAGCACAACAGCACCAGGGGCATTAGCACATGGTACGGGATATGAGTGTCAGCTGCCACAGCAGCGCAAGCCACCACACTGCATCTGGTGCAGCATCACAAGGCAAAATGAACAAAAAGAAAAAGCAGCCAAGGAAACAACAGGAGGGTCTCCAGAGCCACTGAATCAGCTTACGGTACTGCAGCACAAGCCATCACAGCACAGCTGGGACAGCAACACCAGTCACCAACGAAGTAGACACAACAACACAACTGAACATGCATCACAAGGCACAGCAACAGCATGGAGCATCTAAAGACCGCGACTCACACCTTGCATCAGCGGGGAAGTGTCCCCTGTGTGCGCCTTGCCGGACCAACAGCAGGAAGTGGCAGACCAAGGTAAGTGTAACCTAGAGCATCAAAGTGCACTACAGGGAATCTAGTGTCAAATAGACCCCCACAGCAAGCTACACCTGTGTGCCACAGAAATGCGGCCCTGTGTGTGCTACACACACCACTACAATGAGGCTAGATGCCAGAGCAAGCTGCATCTGTGTGCCACATAGCCACCCAAAGACGTGGCAGCGGCCCTTTGCGTGCTACACACAACACCACAGGCAGGTAGTGGCAAGTAGAGGCCACAGATAGGTGGCCCTGTGTGTCAAGTTATCTTGTCTTGTAATTGTGTAGTGCCTCCTGCTGTAGATTATGTCCTTGAAGGGCTTTGCCTGTCAGATAAGCAAAGGAGTAGTATGATCGAACATGCAGTAGTGGCAGTGAGAAGCAAAGCCGGGTAGATGGTTGGGATGAGGGTGAGGGATAGATACGATGCACACACAGGCAAGTTAAAGGAGCTATGTGCACAATTGGACCGAGCCCTAGCAGAGACCCCCACAAATTAAGCACTGGTTCTACCCATTGCCAGGGCCGTGTGTTCCAGCATGGGAATGCTGTATAAACTGGCCGGGGTGAGGCTAGAGACAACTGTGAAGCAGGGGTTAGCATCTATAATTGACACCAGGGCGGGCAATTGACCACGTGTTGACGTCTACACACTGAATTGCTTCCAGGCGTTTATCCTGCTTCACATTCGTCCACGTGTGCCCCTGGTTATTTCGGGATCCCTGGTGCTTGGCATTGGCAGTGCACCCAATGTGCTATTGTGGAGGCTCCAGATGCTCAGCCCAGCTAGACTGGATAAGATGCAGTGATGTGTTCATGCTTGATTGGGTCCTTACCATGGTTGGCATACATCAGAATCCTGCATCATGCATTTTGTTGGAATGTGCGCCGAGTTTCTCACCGTCAGATGATGCAGCAGGCTTTGCTTTTGCTTCTTCCTGCACATCACAGACACAGCACAAACAGGATAGAGAGCTTAATCGTGAAAGTACTTCTTATAGATGTCAGCTTGCCTTAGGTCTTCGGTTTCTTATCATCCTATCACTGTAATGACTGCATTTGTATTGCTAATTTGGATTTGTATTTATCGAACAATAAGGATCACATTTTGAAGAGAAATGGCTGGCCTAGTGGCACATTTACAGATGACAGAGGAAGTCCCTGGATGGGGGCATTTTCCATAAGCAAAGGGGATGGACTGATGCAAGCCCGGGCGATGAAGGGTTAGTGGAATGACACCAGGACAGTGTCAAGGGGAAGACATGCCCAGGGAAAGTCATCCATGGTGGTGTCTGCTGAGCACAGGCGGGGGAAGACCTGGTTAGTTAGGGGTGGATGTGTAGAGAGCTCTTCTGCCATATGTGTGGCCTCATAGTGCTTTGGCCAGGCTAGGTGGGCCAGCTTCCACTGTTCTGGTATTCCAGAGTACTGTAGATATTACCTATTTAATGGCATTGAAGAAAACGGGTCTGAATGGCTTTAAGATAACATTGCATCCTGAATATACCAGACTGTCCCATTAGCAATACCAGTCAGCATGTTCATGCTGAGGTTGCAATGTGTGTGGCTGGGATGTGGTGTGTTGACTGTGTCAACGGTGAGTCCATGGTGCTTGCCTGGCTACATTAGTACATCACTGTAGTGATGCTTCAGTTGGAAGGTCTGGGAGGTGTTTGAGAGCAGACGGAAGAGATGCCCTAGCAATGACACTTGACTCTTTCAGCAGTGTCAGGTGGATGAAATGAGGACCTTATTTGCTTGGAAACATTAACACTGGCATACAAGCTGCAATCTGAGTCTGTAACATTTTATACGTGCAGAATGTACAGTTGAAAGGCAGCTTCTAAAAGTGACCGCTTTCACCTAAAGAGGGAGAAGAAGGGCCCTGAGTTAGTACGGGGTTGAATATTGGGGAAATCTAGATTAGAGCAATCTTCCTTACTATCAGTCAGGCACCAGGCGTGCTGTTTTATAACCCTCTCTTAAAGCTGTCCTACTTGCTACCCGCATTGCTAAGAATGCACCGGCGTGCACCTGGCCACGTGTTCTTGATAATTGCGCAATTATGTATAGCAGGCAAACGTTCTATTCAGAGTCTGTAGGTTGCCTGTTCTGGTGCGTGCGTGGGGGACTTTGTATAGCGCCTCTCTCGAACTACGGACTCTAGACTCTTATAGCGCTTATTGTGTGGTGTGAGCACTGCAATATGTGTGTGTGTGTGATCTACAGGTTGCAGGTTCGACTCCTATCAAGGTCAACTAAGCCTTTCATCCTGCTTCGGTTGATAAATGAGTACCAACACAGGTTGTGTGATATTGTTTGTGTAGTTGTTCTAAATGAAGTGCTTAAGCTTAAGTGCTATATATTAAAACATCATTATAGTTTGGCCATGCACGTCTGCTTGTATTCACAGTGATTTGGTAATATGGGCCAATACGCACTGATATTAACGATACATATCATGATCCATTCCTGTACATCATATTAACCATATTGTTCGTAGTGTACTTAGAAAAAATGCTATCTGATGCCACACCGTGTGATGCCACACCGGCGTGGTCAAATGACATCACTTCCTGTGATATCACTCTTGGGGGGGGTGACATTGTGATGTCACTTCTGCTACCCCTGGCATTTTGGTGAAATGACGATGTCATGAAGAATATGTACGAAGACATAATGAAACGATATGAAAATACTTAAGAGTGACGATGTAATTGAAGCAACAAGAGAAACATGTGCGAAATGATAAAGTGATCATATACATAGAAGATGCCTCATTACAAGTTTGGAGATATTTTGGAGGTAAATCCTCCAAGATACTACCAAATGGATTTACAGTTACAACCACTTGGACCTGTGGATATACCATAGGATGACAAGTGGTGGTAGACGGTGTAAATCCCCATTTTCTGCAGTCCATAGTGCTTCATTGGGGATTGTTGGTGGAATTACGACTGGTGGAATTGCGAGTATTAATTCTGCCGATGCTTTGGAGGGAAAGTGGAGGATTCACTTCAGGAATCATGTTGGAGGTACATCCTCCACTTTTCCTCCAAAAATCTGTGGAATTACCACTCGTATTTCCACTGGTGGTAATTACACCAAAATGTGCAATTTGGTGTTGCAGGAAAAATTGAGGTAATGGAATTGCCTCCACATTTTCTCAGCACCACCAAACTCATAATGTGCTCCAAGGTAACTTGTTGATCAATAAGTGTAAATATGCAGCAACACAGGGTAGATGAGACATATAGAAGCTTGGTATAGAAGAAAGTATAACATGCCGGCATGATAGAAAAATGGAAGTTGGCATGTGTAAAGGATTGATTCAGCTACCTCAGAGACAGAACAGGGGTGCAGAGTCAGGAGACACTGAAAAACAACTTTATGTGCAAAATGAAGAGGAGTCTATGTTGGCCTGGGATCAAGGATGCTATTTTTAAGGAATAGCTGCAAAACACAAAAGGAAGCAGACAGATACATCACGGATGGGAGACACATTTATTTAAGATTAAAGAAGAAGAAAACATCCTCAATAGCCAAGTATTAGACAATTAAACGTGTAAAAAGTCTATACAAGATTGAGTGAGCAAGTCTCTAGAGGCCAAGAGGGGCAATGACACCCAGCATAATAGAATTAAATAGCAGTAAATAAGAGGTTGAAATGGACAAATTGGTGGTCTCTTGACACATGATCCAGAAGGCAAAAACAATGGCTATTCATTAAGCTTTGGATGAAGATAGTGATGTACTCAACCTCCCTTGAATATCCCAGAACAGATAGCAGGTTACAAGGTAAACTACAGACGGGGATATTTCGCTCATGGCCGGACTGATGAGAGATGATGGACTAATTGACAAAGTGGGGAGTAATCTGGCATGACTCAAGCACTTGGTTTTCATTTCGCTTCCGTGTTGCTAGCCTAGCGGAAAGACGAAGGTTGGGTGGACATTCCAACCAATCAGTGGGTCTATGGGGCAACCTGCAATACAATGTTACATAGACCAATCTGCTGCCATTTAGTTAGCTATAATCAGAATTATATGTATTTAGAGGTAGTTTGAGTTGTGCCTTGCAGATAAGAAACAGCCAATGAAGTACTAATCCATATGTGTTCTATAAGTAGATATGTTCCCCTAACCAATTCCTCCCGTCAATAGGTTTTACAGTTTGCCATGTAGGATGATGGCATAAATTATGCATATTGTTGTATAAGACCTCTGTGTAATCAAGTGTGTGTGTGAGTGTGCAAGCATCAGTCCAATGTCTGCCAGAGAATAAAGTAGTACTTTACCATATTTTTTGAGTCTGTGCGGTTATTTTGTCTGAGATCTATATTGGTAACACCATCTAGCACAAGAGACGCTTCAAGGTGCTAGAGCACACCAAGCTGAGGTTGGCAAGCATAGCGAGTGCAGGAGGTGACATAAAGGGATACTGAAAAGGCTGCCCTAAAATAATTTCAATTCACTTTAAGTCACTGCACCAGGGATAATAATAATAATAAATAATTTATATAGCGCTGCAAACCCTCAGGTATCTAAGCGCTGCTTATTATTACCCATGCTGTGTGGTGCTCATTTTTTGACCTCGGAAGGATGAAAGGCTGAGTTTGTCCCTGTCGGGATTCAAACCTGCATCAGCAGGCTCTGCACAGATGTCAAAGTGAGCACTCTACTCGCTGTGCTATTAGAGCAGATGTAATTTGGTGGTCGACAGGCATCACATCTGTGACATCACATCTGTGACCCCTGAGGTCTCTCTTGCTACCCCTCTGGTCTCCCTTGCTACCCCATGTGGATCTTTGTACCTGGAGTGGCTGGCTTTCTTGTCCAGGCTTCTAAAACAAATAGGGAGTTCCACAAGTGTAACACTTCTAACAGTGACCCTAACTCAGAAAAAATAGGAATAACAAATAATTTGTATTTCTGGACTTATGTAATTGCTAAACACATTAACGATTTATTTCAGGCACACTTAAAGGGGTTAACCCACTGATTTAGTCTGTTTTTAAACTCCTCAACTCAGCCTTCCATCCTTCTGTGGTTGATAATTGAGTACCAACACAGGTTGGGTGATAGTGCTTGTATATGCGTTCTATATAAAGCACTTATGCGTAAGTGCTATATAATAACACATTATCATTTGGCCTTTGACTTCTGCTTGCATTCACAGCAATTCGGTTGTATTGGCCTATACACACTGATATTAACGATACATATGACGATCCATTCTTGTGTGAAATGTATATCACTGTGCTATTGTACCATATTTGTTTTAGTGTATTTAGGGACAATGCTATGTGATGCCACTTTCTGTTTTGTCAAGGGGTGAAAGGTTGTGTTCCTTTGTTTCCCATGATCTCACTTTGGGGAGGGGTCAATGAGAGGTCAAGGGTTGTGTGATGTCACTTCTGCTAACCTGACATTTTGATGAAATTACATCCCTGAACTGCGCCCACCTTTGGTAGGATAGAGCATCACGACAAATGTAAAACCCCTTTGTATCACTATCCATCTGGGATGCGAATTAGCTCTCTCTTTCTCCTAGACCACCCTACAATTTATAGCACAGTGTGCTTCGGTCATCAGATAAAAAGGTCAATTGAATTTCAAACTGAGTCAACATGAAAAAAGGCTTGACGTTGTTCATCTACATAGTAAAGACAAAAAGTAAAGAAACAAAGTAAACGATAAATTAGTCTAAATTTTGCAGTTGAATTCTTTTGAGCCAAGCTCTCCTTGGCAATGATTTTCTTAAAAGATTAAATTCAGACAGGGGATCACCAAAGTTGGCATGTATCTGTTGTTGGGTCCCTGCATAACATTTGTGAACATTTGCAACACTTGTAAAGTGAAAAGTAAAGCAAGGCACAATCACCTTTACTCTTCACCTTGACAGCTTTGCAGGCGGCATATACTAAAGGATGCCTATGGAATCCACCTGCTCCTTAGCATATGCAAACGTAAATCAGATTCCATAGGAATCATTTAATTTCACACATATATAAGCGCAAAACCTAGTGCTCTTCCAAGATGGAGGAGATAAGCAAAGTGTAGATAAAAAAAAATAGCTTTGTACCCCTAATACTTGGAAGGGCACAACAATACTCTTTGCTTTTAAATGTTAGGTTTGCAATTCACTTATCAGTTACACACTCTTCAATACTGAGGCTGTTAGGACTCCTAGCAGGTCTGCCAAGAAAAAAGGATATAGCAACATAATTTGAAATAAAATGGCCAGGGCTGCACATTTAAAATAGACCCCAATCTGCTGAAGCATGGTTTGTGAGTTTGCAGTAATTTAAAGTAATTTAGAGTATGTTGTTCTAACTTCAGTAGGTATTTTAAAGGGTAGATCATGTATGAGGCTTCCAACATGTCAGGACCACATTTTCTCCACTGTGATTGCGTTCAGTTTAGGTAGCTATGTTGCCACGCGCTGCTGCTATGTCAAATACTGCTGCTACGGATTTTGGCGTTTAATATACTCACTCTCTGGGCTGCCATTTTCATAAAACACAGAGAACTTTAAGACATTAATGATTTTTTTGAGCCCTGACTTTCATGCATGATGCAGGAATGAGGTGCTGAATATTTCTTTTTTAAAACACAAAAACAGGGGTTTTCCCCAGCATATGGAAATCTGTCACATTGAAAACAGTGTTGGAAAAGAAGAACAAAACTGCAAGCTTGTAGGTTCAACGGGCAACCATATTCAGGATCACAACATCTTACCTTTCCAGGAATTATGCCCGTAATGTGATGCCTTTGATGCCCAAATGTGAAACACGATATGCTTGTCATATAAGTATTTTACTGCCCAGATTATTGAAACGATTTTCATTCTAAGTGTGTGTTTCAGTGCCTGTTCAAAGCTTTCGAAGTTAGATTTTTCTTATTGGTACATTCAGGATTTTCAGATATCCCAATTATTGAACTTTAGTATGTTTAAGGTCATACCTAGCTCATTATTTCTAAACCTTAAAATGCTTCCTAATGGAAATCTCACAAAATAAATAATATATAAAGTGGTGCACCACACGGTTTCTTAGTGTGAATACAAATTAAACCTGGCTGGCTTTGGCTGAAGAAACAAAGTACAATTTGTATTGCAATGCGTGTGCAGACATGACTTTCAGTTCTTCTGAGGGCAGTTCTCTAAACGTTTCACAAAAATCAATGGATTCTTTAATAAAGTGAGGGCTTTTAGATAACAATATCAAAACATCTCTTACTCTTCACCTTTCGAAAGAAATGATTCCTTTGCCGAATAACGTTACGCATTGTATCCATTGAATACATGTGAGGCGTTGCATTGATTAACATTCTACAGCACATTCATATGTTTCCATTTTGCATAATTTAGCCACTCCTTATATAGTATTTGGTTTGATGGCCCAAGGTGATGGTTTGGTAAATGTTCATGTGATCCAAGAGCTGTTTAACAGCCACTACACTCCTTTCAGGTCCAGTGGAACATGTTGGTTTGAGCAAAGGTGACTTTCAGAATGAAGCACTGGTTGTGCCAGTATTAGGAGCTTGCCACTGACTCTAGAAATGAACCACGTTTCACAATTACCCCATGCAAACAGAAAACAGATCCATGCCAGTTTCATATGATCCCAGAAAATAACTGTCCCTTTCAAAATATGCCAAATGACTCCCATGCCCAGTTATCCCTCACTACACTGGAGATAGAGATAGCAGAGATACCAGAGAAGACACCATTTAGGTGACTGTGCTAGGCAGGCTGAAGATATAAGCCCTTCCAGAGAGAGGTAATCAGTCCATATTGGAAACTGGATTACAGACAGCCAGTTGAAAAGAACCTTGCTGAGGCAGCAGCTGCAGATTGAGTCTCTAAACTGGGCCCCCATAATTGAAAGCCACATTCAAAATGTGAGTAGAAACCCTGATATAAGTCCAAATTGTCCCTATAGAGTATGTATGGTTATTTCCAGGGAACAGAGGACTGAGAGCCAAGGGGAATGCCAATGTGACAAATATGCATGTGCAGTGCAGCCTACAGTGGCCTCTCCCTCCCATTTACATTGAGCACAAAGTGAAATGTAATTTCCTTAAAAACAAAAGCATTTCTGTACTGAGAGACACAACTTAAAACTGGCAATATTTTATGCTTTTGAATACATTTAGCTTTTGTAGAATTATACCAAGTTAAAAGAGAATTATTGCTTCATACCAGTGTAGCATCATCCGAATCATAGTGTATTCATGGCACACTATTGTCTAACATGATATGATAGCATGCACATTTGCAGCCGGAGGAGAGGCAAGTCATACATTAGACATTTGTTCAACAAAAATTACCATAGAAAATTCATCCTATTCACAGACAGCAAATCATAAAAAGTGTTACATTCCTGACATCCCTTATCCTGAAATGCACAGGCAGACCTAGGTGTAATGGGAAATGGCAAATGTGTTTTAACATGGTACCTGCTACTGAAGAATATTGCACCTTCAGCCCAAACTTGTAGATCTGAAGATAACTAAATAGGAATAGATTGAAAACTACACACATGTAGGGTAAAAACTGTACACATATATATAGATTGAAAGGTAAACACATATATAAATTCAACGGTACATACAAATGTTCAGAGAAAGCTGCATATATTCAAAAAAGCCAGCACACAATGTGTTCAGCAAAAAGTGCACAATCCTTTTGAGTTTTAATTTCCTAATTCAAACCTATAAGAAGCACTTGGTTCTTGTCTACATTTAAATTATATGCTCAAAGCCAATACTTTCACAACCCTGCACTTAAACAGGGGAGCTACGTTGAATGAATACATATTTCTAAATGCAATTGTTCAAGTAAGTTTTCTCTGATAACATACCTCTTTTGATGCTGAAAAGTGAAGTGTTTTTGAAGAGTCTTGAAATGGATCTAGACGTGAGCATACTGGCTGACATGCAGCAATGTTATCATTGAAGGAAACTGTGTTGTTTAAATAGAAGCACTCATAGGAGTAGTGTATTTAAAATGCCTAGTATCATTTAGAGTATAATATATGCATAGAATTAAGCATGGCATTTAGTACTTGTTTGTGAAGTAGAGAGATTCATATAGGCAGAGAGACTTTCATGTTTATGAGTATATAATGTATTGATTTACTTGGTATTATGCTGGAGGTATTACCCAAATTGACCTTTTACAATTGACCTTTTTCACAATTGACCTTCTGCACAATTGACCTTTATATTATTTTAGTTATTTTATATATGTATTGGGTTGGTTTTGGATTATACATAATCTAAGGGGATTGGGTGATGTGTTGCAGGGGGTTTTCGATTGAGTGGGGGGTTGCAGGGTTTTCCCCCCCGCATATATGTCCTAATTGACCTTATAAATTAGGTCAATTCTCCCGAGGTCAATTCTACCAAGGTCAATTGTGAAAAGGTCAATTAGTATACAACCATGCTGGAGACCACCTTTGTTTTAAGTTCTTGACTTAGTTCTTTAAATACATTTTGAGCTTTTGAATTCACCATCTGTTTCTCTACTCAGAATTGTGGGGTGGGATTGTACATCAAGAATATGAAACTAGTTGTGCCACCCTAGAGGAATCAATACATTAAATATATATGTCTACAAAACTAACAGAGGGGGTTTGAGTGCAGGACAATGACCCATTCACAAGTTATTCCACACAAAGCTAAGGGCTACAAGTTAGACAGTTGTCCTTTTACAAAGTGATCATGACTGTCTCGTGAAGAGAAATATTTATAGCGGGCCAAGCATGTAGCAGAGATGAGATTGGCCTTGTTCTTACAAGTTACAACAGAATGGAAGGAAAGGGAAGGAAAGGGATGTAAGAGTAACATTATGTTTTGAGCAGCATAATATTGTGTCAAACAGAATCTTGTTCCAAGGTCGCCATTGGTCGAGGTAGGAGCTGGAAAATTACACGAGCCAGCACGTGATATGGTGAGAAGTGACATCATATAAAGAAGGTGGGGAAATTTAAAGGAAATGTACAGAGGGGGATAGATGAATGCAGGGAATTGAAATAGAGGATAAAGGAGGAGTTAAGGGTGAGTTGGTGGTTGGAGTTGGAGCTGGCTGACAGCTGTGCTGGGAGTTGTAGTTTGCTGAAGGCTGTTACTGGGGAGATTTGAGGTTTGACTCAGGGGTGTTGGTCTGACAAGGATGAGCTGAGGCCTACCTAGTTGCAGGAATGGAGACTATTGGTTGTGAGCGTGGGGGAAGAAAAAGCCCAAAGGCAGGACAGGCCCTCCAAGTTCAGGGGGCAACACGTCATTTGGATGGTGAGTATAACAAATAAATACATAAAATACCACATGTCGAATAATTGACAAGGTGTCAGATTTGATGCAGAGCAGCGTTTCATTAACCTTTACAGTACCAAAAGGCTATAATGAAGTAAGCTGGTTATAAACTGAGTATAAGAGGTTCCCTTTGTCACAGAGGGTTATAGGTTATAAAACAAAATGGATTGATTCAAGCTGATGAGATTGCTTATATGAAGCGCATAATTTCAAAAGGGTGTAGCATTCTTTATTTGCATCTAGAAGTGAATACATTATGGTAACAAAAATGTACAGCACTAAGTCTAGTGCATAGCTGAAGTTCCAGAATAAAACAATAAGACCAGCAAAGTAGAAGAGATAAGCTACTTCTTCTACATGACCCATTAAGAGGTCTTTAAGGCTATTAATACAACTTATGTGGACCCTAATGTCACTCAATTGCTGACGTGGCACAAATGAAAGAAATTAGAGTTCAAAGATGAATACTCTCCCGTTCCAAAATAGTTGCAGTCTGTATTGGTCAATGGGTGCCAAATTGTATTTTTTTGCACATAAGTATTTCATAGATTATTTGTCTATTTGTTACATAATCCTTATTAGCATGAGCACATCTGCAGTGAGCACATCTGCAGCATTCTCATTCAATGCATTATTCTGATAGGCTCCCCCACTTGATGTACATTTTAGAAGGAGGCAAGGTGAGTTAGTTCTCGGCCACTGTCCTTGTTTTTTTGCAGTGATATATTGAATTGAATTTATGATAAAGATATACATTACATGTTTACTATTGAACCAAATAAACCGGAGTACTTTACGCTTTTGTTTGCAAAATGTAAAGCTTTAATTTTCTAGAAAAAGGTTTTGGACCAAATGGTTGCCAAAGTACTGAAGCGTAATATAAATCTGTATTTCATCCCCAAACATACAGTTCCCGCTGAGCTATTACTGGAGAGCATGCATTTTCTTTTATGAATTGAACTGTGATTTTCTCAGGAGACCTATTTGTCATACAAACACGCATTTTAAAAGTTATTATAAAATTACAAACAGTATAAAAACAAGTGAGGTTGCTATGGATATAAAGTACTACAATTAAAGGAGGGATAGCACATAACATTTATTTTTCAAAAGTTTGAATCAATCGTCAGTGGCACGTTATAGATTTGCAATTGACTAAATGTAAACATACAAATGAGCACCCGAATTGACACGTGTGGCAAATGCCGGCAAGCCTATTTGAAGATCATTTTTGCCACTCGGAAGTACATTTTTCAAAGTGAAAAGCATTGATTGATAACAGCAAGCCTAACCATTTTCCGTTGAGCCTTAATTCTGTAGAACCACAGGGGCACATTGTGTCACTGAAACACATAGGAAACAACATAACTAAAAAACAAATACTTCTTAGTCTTTTTAAACAACTAATATCGGCTCCCACCCTTCACAAAAGTTTAGCACACTCAGTAGAACTACTGCATATACTTCCTGCATCCAAAGGATTGGATGACTTTTTTCCATGCAACTAGTATTGTTTCTCTTCACTACACGATGGCAGTCTGTTTTAGCCACTGCACATCTCCTACAGCTTGCAAATAACTCTAGGAACTAGTACTATTGTGTCTGGTCGAAAACACTCACTTTCATCCATGTTTTGTCAACTATATCTATTGTTTATGCTTAACAGTTTTTATTTACAATTTATAATAGAATAAAACATATATATTACCTTGTCACCACTGTGCAATAGGTTCCAATGGTACACCCAGTTGTAATTAGCTCATTTTTTGTGCACATGTCACTGCTTTGCCAATATGACTATGCATCCTGGACTATGCATCCACTAGATGTGGTTCTGTCCAGTGTGAAACTGTTGCTTTGTAATTGGGGTGGATTTACAAAAGGTGAAAAAAGCAGAAGGTACCTCTCATACACTACCTATATTCTCCCACATGGTCTGAAATCTCCCCACAAATTCTGTTTGGTATTGAAATCAGCACTAATTTTCAAAGAGGAAGTGGTGAAGTCTCCAGAGAAGTCATCCTGTCAAGCAACATTTCCACTCTATGCTTATGTTTTGACTTCCAATTTCCCAACAGTTCCCTTTTTTCACATGTCACAGCCCACATTACCCATAATTTCTAATACCTGTCAATCCTTTCTAAGCTCAGTGAGTGACCCAATAGTATCAGTTTTTCATTAACCGTCAATCGGAACTCCACAACTAGTTTCATTCTGTCAACTTTGTCCAAAAATCCTGTACATATTTTAACTCTCTGAGCCCATCTGACATTGTGCCTCTCAAATTCTTACCGTTCCATCATGTGTCTTCCTCTAGCAAACCACTCTTACACATACTCTGGCATCCAATACAACCTAGAACCTCACCTGTGCTACACCCGGCTCACTTGAATGTTAAACACTTCCTTAGCATATTACGTGGACAATTCCTCTGTGTGAATGACCTCAGCTTACTCTGTTTCCCATTTCAACTTCCAACGTCTATGTTGCAGCACCAAACTTGACTTTTGATGCAGCAAATTTGCCATTTTAATAATATTTACCAAATGCATCACTGCCATGAGATTCTCAATAACCAACATTTTCTGCACCTTTCACAGAGCATCCGTGCATTGATTCCTCCAGTTAAGGTAGCTGAGGACTCAAAAGCATGTAATCTAATATAATAACTCTGTGATTAAGTCACCACATTGTATATTGGCTAATCCATGTGCGTCATGCCCATGATGAGCCCTTTGTTGAAATTGTATCCTTGGGTTATGAAACCGCTGCATTATAGTTGAGTATCGAGAAACATAGGAAACACGAAAATTGAATTGCTAATAACTTTTGATTCGCATTACGGATTTGGCAGACATTTTGCAAACACTTTGCTAATATAACCACAGGGAAAAAGATAGAGTTACAAAAATTAGATGAATACAAAAAAATTGAATTTTATGGTTATAGTGAGGTAGGGGTTAATGGGTGTTGCTGAAGGATATGGCTACTGGGTTACTTTAAGGAACCAAAAGGTGTAATATGGAATGTGGACATGGCCAAAGGCCTTGTGGCCGGAAGGGTCTTAAAATATACAGTGGGACCGAAAGACAGTGAGACCGAAAAACATGTATAGTGTCTTTCGGCTGTAGCTACCTAGTGGGTCCAAAGGAAACATATTGGGGGAAAATGTGTAGTAGACACAGCCAAAGGCTGTGGTCACTGGCTATGGCAAAAGCCCATAGATAGTGGCCCAGTAGTTTTTTAAAATATACAGTTGGCTGTGCTCACGGGCCCAAATGAAATACATAAACAGTGTACAGTGGACATGGCCAATGGCCAGGGCCAAAGGCTTTTGCTAGAGGCCTGGTAGTGTTTATAAACTAAACAGTGGGCATGGCCAAAGGCTGTGCTCAATGGCCAGGGCCAAATGGCCGTGGCCATGAAGTGGGACCAATAGAAACACATTGGTGGAACAAGTACAGTGGACATGGCTGAAGGCCTTGGCCACTGGCCATGACAGAAAGCCATGACTAGTGGCCCAGTAATGTTTTAAAATATACTGTGGGCAATGGCCAAAGTCCTGGCTAGTGGGGCTGAAAGACATGTATAGTGGCCATGCAAAGGCCATGGCCACCTACTGGGTCCAATAGAAACATATTGGGAGAACATGTACAGTGGACACAGCTGAAGGGAGTGTCCACTGATCATGGCCAACATCAGATTGATTTAATGTATACGTTTGGGAGTCAATAGACTGGGGTGATAAATCCATCATATGATGATTTGAAGTTTTGACAGTAGAAGCACTAGAGACATGCTTGCCATTTACCTTAAACAGTATGGAATTGCTTTAGTAATTATGGAGGTTGTAGCCTTGAACCATTGCAGCAGACCATTACAAAAAAATGTGGAGATTATTTTTTGAATGAATATAATATGGATTGGAATATGTAATTAATATTCGAATATCTTTCTTTTTTGATAGAACCTTGTAAGAAAAAGAAATGTTAGCCCCTGATGAAGAGTATATGTAAACTCGAAACGCGTTGGGCCAGTCAAACAAAAAGTTTTATAACAATAAATACTTGTTTTAGATCAAACTTGAACTGTCATTTACTAATTGTGCCTTGTTTTATGAAAATCACCTTGGTGTAATAAGGGCAAAAATATACAAGAATGGTTTAACAAATTGTCTTTAAACCAAGAGGATAGGTCGGGACTTCAACTCCAATTGTGGAGCTTAGAACAACAGACCCTGCCTCTAACAGTCAATAATATAAAGGCATTTGCCTTATAGATAGTGTGCAGGGGATGTGGGTTTCCTAAATTAGGAAACCATCTTTCCTTTTCTATATTGTCCAGCCTAGATACCAAGGCTGAGTACTTCTCCCCTGCACCTTGAATAACATTAACCCAACCACCAAAAGAACTGAATAACATCTTCAATCAACTAAACCACTTTTCCTTAAATAGGTGTGTTTGTTGGTTCTTAGCCTTGTATCAATTTGGGGGATACCATCTGCTGTTTGTTATGTAATCCCTTGATATGCACAATTGTGCTTTGCAATGTGCAGTTTGGTATATTTTTTCAAAACCTTTCTTTGGGTGGTAACCTCCCCAAACCCTTGTGAGTGGTTTTGGGCGTACTGCATTCAATTGGACGGTGTGAGGTGGGGCCCATTTGAAGAAACATGTTAGGGTCCCTTTTAATTCCCAGTCCACCCCTGTTTCTTTCCTTCCATAGGAAATGTGCTATCCAAGTTGTTTACATCACCCTGTAGACAACTGGAATATTGACTGGAGGCTCTCTAAACACATATTGTATTTTTTATATCTGATCATTTTTTTAGGAAGTTCACCTTACAATATAATGACATGTTTAGTACATCCTATCACCTGTCTAGTTCCTGTTTTATGTCAACGTTTAAGAGGTCTTAATTCAAATTCTCTGGATCTCCTTTGGAAAGCAGATAACCAGTAATGTTAATGTAATGTAAACGTCATTCTATCTATAGTTTGCTGGCAGGAATTCCTCAAAGCAAATGATGAGACTTCAAAAAGCACAAAATGCTGCAGTGAGAGCAATTGGAAACCTGAAGAAAAGAGACCATGTGTCATTAATGCAGAGATCACTCCACTGGTTGATGGTGGATGATAGGATTACATTTAAGATGTCATGCCTTGTGTTAAATGCATTAAAGGGCTTGCCCCCGCATATTTAGCTGATAACATCATATTATACCCGCCGAAAAGGAGTTTAAGTTCAGAGGATAAACTGTTACTCTGCATTCCACGAACAAAATGTATTTCAAGAGGAGATAGAAGCTTTGGTGCCTATGGCCCTAAAGTCTGAAAAAACTTCCACTTGAAATCAGAAAGTGTGAAAGCCTGGATCTTTTAGAAAGAGACTGAAAACATTTTTATTTAGATAAATATAAACAGTTAACCAACTCAGAATGCCAGCAATCTCCTTCTCTTATGAAATGCGCTATTCCTTAGTTACCATCTGCGCCCGAATATGGTTTACTCTGTCTGGTGCGCGTAATAAATTACTCAAAATCAAAATCAAATCAAATCTATCTCATCAGTCACCTCAAAAAATCTACTCTGATGCTGCTCTTTGATAACCACAACATCTCAGATGTCTGGCATTGTATGTATTTATTTATGTTTTTGTTTATTTATTTATTTAATATATGTATGTAGTGCTGTCCTAACTTATGAGGTCCCTGGGTGCTATTCATTGAAGTGCCCTACCTCAGGATATTTATCCAAATAGAATAGTGTTTGCCGATGTGTGTATGTAAAGGCTAGGCATTTTAGTTTAAATGTTATTTGATCACAGACTTGGAATCAGTTTATAGAGGTTATACCAATGTAAATAAGTTCTTTGTTCCAAAGACCACAAATCACCCAGGGGCCACATTTTCTGCTCTTTCTGATTATGTTATTAGCTCTAAAGGCCAGCCACCATACATAGCATTTGAATCTTCCAATCTTGGATTTATGGGGGCCACTGCCACCAATTGTTAATTCTTCAGAGATAGCAGAATGAAAACACTCTCTTTATAGTTTCAAGTTGATAGAAACAAATACTAACAACCATGCTCAACTGTGGTGCACTCATCAAAGGTTGTTGTGGAAAGTAAAGCTTAGTTTTATCCGCTTTTGCTTAAGAGGTGTGCAAGTCTTAATACTGGTGAAATTGTAATGGACTGCAAGCCTTGATGGTTTTTTCACACCTTAAAGTATGTGTTCTGTTTTTGAGTTGTTCAACTGGAGATGATGTTCAGTCAATGTTTGACAAACATACTTGATATGCCCCAAATTCTCCCTCACAACATACATTTTTGAGTATTTAGGCAAAAAACACGGTCATTAAGTTACTAATAATATCTAGTATACCAGGCAGAGATTCATTAGCTTCTCTTCTGAATAACAGGGCATCATAAAGAGGTGCATTCGTAAACCCACACTATGTACCATCCCATTGTGTTGCTAGAACACACTATTTCTTATGTAGCTTTTTCATCAGAACCCCTATTAGCAGACAGAGTACTGGAGCAGACAGAAGAAAGCCCTTGTGTATGCACTTTTGGACATGGTTTACAATGGATATCACTACATTCACTAGCACTGAGCCTGACCTAAAGTAGCCTCACATTCTTCATAAAAAATTCTCCCAGGCCAAAGCATATAGAACCCTGAACATGAACAGCCACTGCACATTTGCACCTGGGAAAGGCGGTCTGACCAATCAGAATCTGCCTTTCCCGGCCTTGATTCTGCATTCACTGGCAAAGGCAGTTCTGGAAAATAATAAAATTAAAAATTACTGCTGCCATTAAAATCAAAAAGGTAATAAATCCCTTTTCGAATGACAGCTGCCATTTTTTAACATGTTTTCAATTGCCATTTTTAGTTCCTTTTTTTCTCCGACTGGAGACACGCTCTCTCAGAAAACTATCTGCACCTCTGGAAATCCCTAATCGTACCCACTTAATCATTCCTGTAATATGCAAGCATTAATCATTTTATATTTTTGTTGATGTTCAGCAGAAAATCTGTCAAGACCCAAGGATTTCTACTGATTACAGCATTATATAGCTGTTGCTACTTCCAACTCTGTATTGCTGAGTCTACATGATCTCTCTTTTCCTTATTCAAAATCAGAAGTGTTTTTCTTGAAGTAGGAATCTATTCACTCTGATTCCTCATCTGGATATCATTTATATACTTCTTCCTAGAAACTATTCAATTCAGTCACCATCTCCTTTGCCTTGGACTCAACACTACCTTTAGTAACTATGAAAACCTGATATTGTGTTTCTTTAAAGCTGATTCTTAAGCTTATAAACCAACACTGCATATTTCTCCCCTGACCCCTGATAGGACAGACTCAGGCAGGAAAGAGCATAATGTACTCTTGTTTAGTGCCAGCAAGTTCTTTTTGCACTCATGTTATAGGAATAATTATGGGTATTCTATCAGGTTTAACATATTCTATGACATTAAATACTAATCTATCCTAGAAAATGTATTGTGTCAGCTACGTAAAACCAATCATCTCTTTCACTCATATTAACTCTCCTCCAAATTAATACTAATCCCATGGCTGCAACCATCTTTTCAACTACTTCCCTTGTCACGGAGCATCTTGAGTACCTACCCACCCTTCTGTTCAATAGAAGACCTAAGGATATGTTAGGTTCCCCATGATCACTATGTATCGCAACAAAATCCAGTTAAAACAGTATGTTACCATATCCTGTAGATATATGATCCCCTAGATTAATTTAACCACTACTACCAACCATTCTTTTTCTTTGTAGGTGTCCAATTCTGTGTTTTTGAGGTGCTTATAAAAAAGTATTCTGACTCCTCTAGAGCTTGATGACAAACTACCTCACCCCTTTTTCATGTTTAATGCACTCTCTTCTTCAAAATGAGCCTCTTTTACAAACACCACGTGTGCTTTACGTTTCTACACTATCAGAAGTTTTTCACGTTTTATCTTCTTAGTCAATCTATTTTCATTCCACACAGAAGTCAGTTTTACTCTTATACTGAAGGGGTTGTAAATTGGCATTTGTACAACATGTATTCCTTTATTAATCACATGTTAATTTAGGAAACGTTCCTACTTTTCTTGGGAGCAACATTTAGATATATCTTTTTTGTCTTCCTCAAATAGGCTGTTTTGTGGACATATTCTGACATTATGCTGCTCTGCAAATATCCCAGAGAAGTAGCCGATACAGCCACATGAGCAACTGTCTATCATATCACCACTTGGGGAGTCATAAGGAGTGTGACAGTATTTCCTGTGGAAATACTGGCAAGCTTGAATACTGTTACAATATGTGGTAAAGTAGGAGGTAGGGTCACATGGTTTAAGGGGTCATTGCTGTAGGAAAATACATAGAAAAAAAAGGACAAGTTTAAAAACAAATGTGTGAGCTGCAGCCTGCGGTATCCGCAGATATAATCGAATGCAACATTACCTAATGAGAAATGACCACATTTCTTTTGATTGAATTTGTTAGAAATGTTTGTTCATTTGTATTAATATATAGATGGGGGTGGGGTAAGGGAATAGGTGAAGGTAGGGGGAAGCGGGGAGGGTGTGGTGGGTCTCTACCCGCATTACTGAAAAAAATAGAGCAAAAGAAATGTGGTCATTTCTCATAGATATTTTATTTTCGATCATTTCATGGTAACCCGCGGCCTGCGCACAGCATCTGAAAGATGTGTGGGAATGTACAATGTTCACAGCCCATCTACAATCTGAATATATGTCCTAAGTAACTGGCAAGGCCTGAGATAAGTACCAGACAGTATAAAGCAAGCTCTATTAAAATAAAAATGAGTCGAATCTGAGATGAAAAGCACAGCATTTAAAATTACAGAGAAACAGAATAGGGCCTGCATTTTCAACTGGTGTTTGTTTTTATTCCCTTTACAGGATTAAGAATTACAGGGCATGGGGCTTGCTTTCCCATGAAAGAATTGAAACTCAAGACTTTGGAAATGTGACCATAAACATGTGTCTGCAATAAAAACAAATGGTACTCATTTGCAACCCGTCTACAACTTACATCTGTCTATGTGCTTGGGCTTAAATCCTTAAATATACATTACATTAATTCTGACCAGAGATCCCTTCTAAACTAATCTGATTTTTCAATCAGCCATGCCTCTCTTGAAGTACATTCTTCACATGGTTCAAGACTAGAAGTCTGACTTAAATGACAGGAAGGGGCAGCCATATCCTGGGAACATTCAAGGAGGCAGTACTAAAGGCAGTAAAACACCTTGCCATCTTAACTACAAGAATATTTGACATAGTGACTGAGCATTATATAAAAGCCCCCGCCCTGAACTAACAGCACCAGATGTTATGTTGATGGGCATATTAACTTGAGCTGCAATATAATATTTGAAAATAAAAACAAAATACACCATAGAGGTTACATTGATAACTGTTGGACAGAACCTCGTAGAGACTTGTTTTAAAAAAAAATATGAAATGTTCTGCTGGATACCAAACGAGACTTGTTTTCAGTTTATGTTGATTATGCTAATTATTATGTGAATGTGAAAATCTATGCACAGACGCGGCACACGTCATTGATCCATATATCCTAGTATTTGTGTCGGCATGCAGATTAAATGGAATGTTTGTATAAAAGTATTAGTTAAAAAGCTCTGATTTGGGGGGGCTTTTTGAAAAAACACCGGCAGAGATGGTAACTGCTGATGGAGATATTTCACAAATCAAATCCACCAACCTCTAAGTGAGGCTCCTAGGTTCAAGCATACCCTCCAGTTGCTGCACATTGTGGACTCAGGACTCAATCTGGACTCTATTCGGGAAATGCACTATTGCTACCTGTGGTTATACTGAATCGGTGAAACCACACCCATGACCACATTTGTATGGATTAAAATATCTCCCCACAAAAGAAGGTGGATTTTTTGCACATGGGTTTCAAAACCCATAATTGTGTGGCAGTCAAAAAATGTCGTTTTTGGAAATACCTCATGGTTTACCGTTGCTCCACTACTGATAACTAAGTTCAAGGTGTCTCTTTGTCATTCACCAAGGGACAAAATGCCTGTATGTGCGTGCTCTTCCTCAATGCTCAGGCGTGTTGGTCTGAAAGCAGGGTCATATCCCCCACGTGCATACCCCATTGCCCGATTGTTGGTGGGCCAGAGATTCAGACACTATCCTTGGAAGTGAGTATCCCAGGAGCTGTGGGTTCGAAACTACCATCTGATATATTTTTCTGCACTGATTATACATTATAATGTAGTAAGTGTGTGTGCATGTTAGCAAAATTTTTAGAAATCGTAATAAAGGGCTCTGTTACTGTTTTTTATAAACACTATATCGTCCGCACTTAAGACCGGCCACAGATTCAGAAAGTCATTGTAGTCTTAGGGTAGACGAAAGCGTTGCTCAATGGTGTAAAAAGCATCTACTACTTCACAAACATTTCCAATGCTAGATCTGATCATTTTCCAACTTATAATAAATACGTAAACAACGAACTGTGAAACTATTTTTCTGAAAAAAAGCATTTATTTTTATTAAAAAACGTTATGTTCAAAACATATTAAATTAAATGATTAAATACAAAGAGACAAAACATGAAAATCAAACGGAAGGGTTATTACAAGATTCACTCTACTCATCGATGTTACAATCACACAACTATCATCTAAAATTATTCAACACAAAATAATGATCACAACATCATTAACAAGAAAGTATTTAGTGATCCATCATCAAAAACAAAGCAATTATTTTAGGAGCAACATCTTTGACAAGTGTTATGTGCAGTGCGTGTATGCATTGCATGCTTTATAAAGTTGTATCTTTCACCTCGGAAAAGGAAGCTTTGCACTATTGAGCAGAAAGGCAGGTGGATGAGCACGGCGCAGCACTGTGTAGCAAAGTATAGTTAGCGGCTACTCCCTGGAATAGAGAGAAGTACAGCCACTCTAAGAAGTTGAATGCTGACCTCTGGAGGGCGCATAACTAGTTCCCATGGAGGAGTCAAGTTCATTATCAGCATTAACCACACAAGTCACATCCCCATGTAAGAAAGACCATGGATCACCACCGAAATAATTGAGCAAGCTTGATATATCTGTCAGACCTATCTGTGGATAGGCCAGTTAAATATTCCTGAGTAATAGGTGTCATAAGCAGTGTAATATGATACAGATAATGAATGTGATTGTGCTATGTGAGTTGGACGAATTTAGTCGCCGGACGTGCTGCTGCAGCATGGGTTTTACTTGCAGCTTTTCTTCATATGGCGTTTCTGTGATTTGCACCTGCAGGCTTGAAAGTTACAAGCCACAAATTCATAGGGCCTCATTACGACCCTGGCGCTAAGGGATTACCGGTACCGGTAAAGATACCGGTACCGGTAATCCCTTAGCGCCTGATTACGAGGTCCCTTTGCGGGTTCCCACCTTAATGGCTGGTTTTACCAGCCGTTAAGGAATGGACCCGCAAAGGGACCTTGGTGCTAATTACGGTACCGCAATTTGCGGTACCGTAATTACCGCCTTCCCCATTACCATTATGCCCTATGGGGCAAAAATGGGAATGGGGAAGGGCCATGGTGAAATGGGGAAGTACAGCCTCGCCAACCTTGGAATGGGGTGGTACTTCCCCATTTCACCATGGCGGACTCGTTACAATACCGGCAGCAACCATGGTGCTAATAGCACCATGGTTTAGCACCAGGATTGAACGCAAGACAATCTGAGACTAGAAGGCAGTCATTTGACTGTGTTATGTGCATAATGTCTTGCTTGATGATAGCAAGCGCTTCCTGCTGAATCAGGTTCCCCTAGTTCAAAAAGATGAGGTGACACGCATGAGTAAGGCAAACATAATGCTGAAAATGATATCTCCTCCGGCTGCTCAACCATACATCTATGCGAATAAAGGGCCATACCTATCTCCCGTACACTTTTTCTTCCTGTCTCTGCATAGGCCCATGTTGCTGGGATCCTGCAGATGCATCCACTTTAATGGGCTTCTTATTCATATGGTTAATTTAGCTGATGCAAAATGGGATCCATGGCTTGCACCGTTGGCCATTCCTTTCACAGATGACCCTTGCAGGTAGTGCACAATGCATGCAGTGCTAGATGCCTTTGTTTTGTGTGCAGCATCGGTTCTACATGCTCAGTCCATCTGTGCATGATGTTACATTGCTCCCTGAGTGTTGATGCTGTATTTGATGGAGTTAACTCTTAGGGCCTCATTACACGGTAGGCGGTGGACCAAGGTGCTATGAGCACCTTGGTCCATGCCGGTAAAATACCGGCACCGCCTTGGAGTAAAGGGGAATTACCGCCCTATTCCAAGGTTGGCGGGCCGGTAATTCCCCCTTCCCCCATTGCCCTTCCCCATTCCCATTTTTGCCCCATAGGGCATAATGGGAATGGGGAAGGTGCTAATTACGGTACCGCAAATTGCGGTACCGTAATTAGCAACCTGATCCCTTTGCGAGTTGGTTTTTAACGCCTGCTAAAAAGCAGGCGTTAAAGTACCAACCCGCAAAGGGACCTCGTAGTAAGGCGGTAAGGGTTAACGGTCGACGGTACCATTACCAGTGACCGTTAACCCTTACCGCCTTCCGTGTAATTCAGCCCTGTGTTGACATCTGTTACCAACAGCTTTCCATTTGGTGATTTCACCCTGCTGACATGTTCCTGGCTAATTAACTATGCATCTATGCAGAAGTGTCCAACAGCCTCTCTGAAAGTTGAATTAGAATGTTCCCAATTGCATCTAGAAGGGTACCCAATTGCACTTAGAAGTTGTGACCAATAGTCTCTCTTGTAGCAGAGGGGATGAGCGTGAAGAGGGGATGAGCGTGAAGAGGGGATGAGCGTGAAGTGGGGATGAATGTGAAGAAGGGATGAATGTGAAGTGGGGATGAGTGTGAAGTGCGTAGAGGATTAATGCGGTTGACAGATGAGTGTTGAGGGCCCATGAGTGTGAATGGCCGATGAGTGTGGATGGCCGATGAGTGTAGAGGGCGGATCAGTGTAGAGGGCGGATGAGTGTGAAGATCGGAGGAGTGTGGAGAGCGGAGGAGTGTGGAGAGCGGAGGAGTGTGGAGAGCGGATGAGTGTGGAGAGCGGATGAGTGTGGAGAGTGAACGAGTGTGGAGAGCGAACGAGTGTGGAGAGCGAACGAGTGTGGAGAGCGAACGAGTGTGGAGAGCGGTCGAATTGCAGAATTGCATGACATCCGTATTATGCCTTGGAATGCATGGATCCTTTGAAAGAGCATACCTCATATCACACCCCACGCTTACTCTCTCCTTACACCACCACTCAACTAGAACACAGAGATACTATGACACTATTCGGTATAACTGTTCTCATATCAACATCTGCCGCATACTCCCCATCACTCTAAGTAATCATTGCTGGTCTCGCACCCCCAGCCAGGCATTCTCCTCAGGCCTAACGCTGCCACTCTCGGTCTGGATAATTCTGGCCAGATCGAACACATACTCCTGACCTCTCAGCCACCACACCTACCGCTAGGAAGCAGCTACCACAGGAATTCCGCACCAGCTGCACACATACCGGATGCGCACACGCACCTTTGGACTCTCTTTACTCCCTCTACTGACCAGAACTTCGGTTCCCAAGGGCGTTCAACCTACCAGCGCCTTCAGACCATACCAATGGCATATAAGGCGCTATATAAGTGCAAAATAACATAACATAACATCTAGAGGAGATGCTGCCTCAATTTGACTCATTCTAGTGAAATAGCATTTAGGTATTTCCTCTTGCTTTGTTGGGAATGAACTAGACAGAGGCTAAATCACTGACAGCATTAAAAAGAAGTGAAGCAGGTCAGGCAGAATGACACGGTGCTAACCTAGTCTCCCCAAATATAAAGACCAGTACAGGAGAGGCAGGTGTTTCTCACAAACAAAGTCACTTTGTGCCTGTTCATTTTGTGCCTGTACTTTTGCATTCCTTTTGCATTCAGTCTCCTTTACTTTCCGCTTTCTCTCTTTAAAGGTGAAGTGCTTCATAATGGTCTTAATAGTCTCAAGAGCCTGAGAGATGATTCAAGATGTTTCATTAATAGCACATTAAAATGTACTGTCTGATACTCTTGAGATTGCAGGTAGATTTGGCTAAGGGGTGTTTGTAACTGGCCCCTCAACGTCCCGTGGCCTCCCTCCACCCAAACCCATGCATTCCTAGCACCCAAGAATCCTAGAGATAGGTGACCCCTAATGTCTAATGTAGCCAATCTATGACAAGGGGGCCACAGGCCATGGATTTATGTAGCACACTCACTATGGGGCTTCCTTAGGGTTCCTGCTCTAAGAGTCCTGCTAGGATGATCTTATATTTTGAATAGTACCTGTATTTTTCAGACACTCTCTACTTCTCTCTCGTCCTCCTGCTCCTTTCACCTTGCCGTGTTCCTATCAGACTTATATACCTGTGACTTCTTGGTTCTGTCCTTCCATCTTCCCTTGATAGGGTCCACGCTCCACCTGACTCTGGGGCACAATCTAAGCCTGCCTTTTCCAACTAGGCTGGGCCATTGGAGCAGTACACTACATACACCCCTCTTAGCCCCACTCACTTTGATGCACTGCATTTTGACCAGTCTTTGTAAGCCTCTTTACTAGATGCTGGTTTGTCATTCTGCTCTCTCTGATCTGTGGTGAGTAATGCTTCTCTCATTTGACAGGCGCTTGAGTGTCATAATCTGTATTGGTGCAGTCAGCTTTCTGTAGCAGTGTTCTAGGCTCTCCTGGTACTGCAATGCATGGTGGTCCTTGCAGTCCTAAAATAAAGCAAAGAGAAGTCAGGCCATAATTGACCATGTACATCATTGGGTGATCGACAGTGGTACCAGAATCAACACTAAAGGCACATGTGGTGCTCTCCCAACTTCCTCATCCAACCTCTGGGGTAGCATCAGCTGTGAAATGCACATTAATAGGCTACCTTCTCCATATCCTTGTCCTCACTGTCAAGGTAAAGCCCGTGACACTGTCCCATCGAATATATCTGAATGGCTGACCTGCAGAAGTGGGCAGAACCTCTACATTAGTCCACAGAGAACTTCATCTAGATAAAGTACCAGTTCTGCTATAGATATATGTATGTATGTATGTCTATGAGTTTGCCACTGTAATGTTTGCTATGTCTGCAAGAGTGCTAATATGTATAATCCATGCAAAGGGGGTATAGGGGTCTAGTACCTGATAATGGGGATGGTGCTGATGTTAGGGGCCTATTTTACCCCAGGCCTGTAAATTGGGACCTAGACCATTGCCAGGCAGTAAATCCAACCAATTAGGGGGCTAATGCGGCGGTATGATTCCTTCTAACCATTTAACACATAGGCCCTCATTAGGACCCTGGCGGTAAGGGGTTTACGCTAGCGTTAGCTGCGCCGACCCCTTACCGCCAATTCCGAGTTCCCAGAGCGCCATGGTCATTTTTCCGCCCGCTTTTTGCGGGCGTAAAAATCCATGGCGCTATGGGACCTTGGTGTTAATTACGCCACCGTAATTTACGGTGGCGTAATTAACTCCTTCCTGTAGGGTATTTTGTGGAGATTTGGGGCCTGACGGTATTTTATTACCGCCGAAAAATAACTTAGCAATAATCACTCTTTGTATTCAGATTTGACCATGTGCAACAATAATACAATGGACATGCATTATTTCAGCACCCAGACCTGCATATTTGGTATACGTGGTTGGTGGTATTTTGGTGAGCATAATTCCCTTGTTTTATTTGTGGCCCCAATGTCCAGAATCCCTTATCTTTGCTTAGATTTTTCGTGTGATCACTAGAGAGACCTCAGACCTGCATTCTAGGAATACCACATTTCCAGTGATAGTGTTGGTGTGCCACCATGGGCGAACTCACTGACTTATTTACGACAGAGAGCTATATGTGGTAGTCTTGTGGTAATTTCCACTACCTTATATACGGTAGGGAGTTATGTTCAGAGAGTCTCTCTTCCCGTTGGCTCATGTACCTCCAACAAGTTATGCTACAGTCACTCACAATTATTCATACTGATTCTGACATGCACACATCTGTCTTAAAATGACCATTGCACTGTTTAAAAATCTCCCCACATCATCGGCATTGTAATGGTAAATAGAAAATAAAACACCCGTCTGTTTTCAAATATTTTCTGTATTATAAAAGCTGCATTTAGACACGATCTCATTCTTTACAGAAATAAATAAAATGGTACAGTCAAAGCATTGTCTATGACACACTGCAAAGAGCGTGGCGGAGAACAGAATTCAAATTGCAACATTGGTATTTGATTAAGACACGCACAGGAATCCTACACTGACTGCATATTACCGTACACACTCAGCTCCCACACTTCTCATTACCTTATCTTTTTAGTTGTTCTCTTTGTGAATGTGGCTCTCTTGGATTAACTCCAACAAAAAGGAACGCTTGCCTTCTCAAGCCGGGGTCATTGCCTGGAATTCTCAGCTTTTTCAGATAGGAATGCCTCAGCCAGTGGAAAGGTTTTTCTTTCAGCTCTCCCCAATCTCGACTGCAGCAGGACACAGGAATCTGCATTCAGTCAGGACCCCACAGCCAGGTCTTCTCCCCAGTAGTGCAGAAAGATGTCTGCCTGTCTTTTTCCCTGATACTGCCTCCTAAAACTTTCCTCTCAGCCCTCTGTATGACGTGTCCCAATGAAATCCATCATCTCTCATCCTCCTACTCTTCAACAATAGCTTCGCTTATACATTTGCAATTGTTGCAAATCTGACTTCCTCCTTCCTGCAGTTACTGTGCACAAAAACACGGAGAATCAGGCAGAGAAGAGAAGAGAAAAAATCTGTACACACATTTAAATGGTTTTCAGAGTATGCCTAATTCTGCAGTGGAGAACACATTTTATTAGTGGGTTATATTAAAATAAGGTTTTATTAGTCAGGTTAATGGTTAATAGGTTAGCTGTTAATTTTCAAATGTGTCTCTAGCAATATAGGCATTTCAGGTGAAAAATAGTGTGCATTTTTAAATGAACACGTGTGCTTTTAACTGTAAAAATAGATTTGCATCTTATATGTTAAAATCGTTTTTGACTGAATAGTCTGTCTTTCCTTGTTAATCTGCTAACCCATATAGCAATGCACCGCACCCTTGTGGTGGTGGTGCTGCAAAAAAATGTGCTACTTGTGCAGTATTACTGTACTCTGTGCTGTTTGCTAAATATCCTTACATATACCCTCCTTTTGTTTTTAGAACTTGGCTATAATCCAAGCCAATTCCTAAAAACAACTTGTTCTATTTTTTTTTACAATATAGCAATCCAACAAAATGAATATTCATGTGCATCAATGAAAATTTGCAATCAACATTTCATCTGAGTCCATCAGTTCATAAAATGTTCCACATTTGCCTTCTCAGTGGAAGTGGCATTACTTTAAGTTTAAATTTTCCAAGTCAATTAAAAACAATGAAATAAAACAACTAACTAAAACAAATAAGTAATATAACAAGTTAAAATAAATAATTAAAATAATAAATACGTGGAACTTCATATGCCGGAACTTTTGTTTTGTCTCTTTTGGTATGTCCCGACCAGCGATGTTATTCGGTTCATTCGAGTACTCTTTCATCTTGGCAATCTTGAATCCACAGTAGTCATCTCTTTTGGCATTCCGGTTATTTTGTCTTCACCTCCACCTGGAGGCAGGCATCTTTTGGTCTTCATCCAAGGGACTCCAGGACTCCATCGTCTCCCGTGGCCTCTGATCCCGGAACCTCCGACCAAATAATGTTAATTGTCTAAATCAAAATAGAAAATAAACAGATTAAGTACATAGCACAATACTAATTTCATCCTTTTGCCAAAAATAAAACATGCTTGGTAAAAATATTTCTTTTCTTTTTTTTTTTTTTCTGAAATTAAACACAAGTTAAAAGAAAACAAACACATATAAAACAGCATTCAATATTTAATACACTTTCTCTCTGCACACCAACCATGAGCTTCCGTTATATGTGCATTTATTTATTTATTTATTTATATTATATATTTTTACATATATTACAGTGTTTATGTGCCATCATAACAATCAACTTTTTTTTTTTAACTTCTTTGTCACTGCCTCCTGATTACACCCATTTATTTTCTCAAGGGACTCTATCCGTTTCCACATGCTCAAGCTGCCTGATCTCATGTCTGGGATGGCATGGTTTGATTTGATTTACATGGACAAACTGCTCTATTGCTGTTTCACCTTCATTTTTCAAAATTTTATACACTACAGGAGAGACTTTATCTATAATTCGAAATGGCCCCTGCCAGGCTGCTAGAAATTTAGAATTTTTCTGTTTACTTTTTCCAAAATGAAACTTGTACACCTGATCCCCTACACTGTATTCCTTTACTGATGTCTTTTTATCATAATATGACTTTGCACTGTCAGCAGCTCTTTCCAGATTTCTCTGCACAAAAGCAAATGCATGTTGCAAATGCCTCCTCAGTTCATCAATATATTCATGAACCGTGGATGCACTCACTAGAGTTTGCTCATGTGTTCTGTATAGTAGGTGTTGTGGTAACACCATTTTCCTACCTGTTAAGACCTCATGGGGGCTAACACCTGTTGCTTTGGCAGGAGTCGACCTGATTGCCATCAGAACCAACGGTAAACGTAAATCCCAGCTGGAACCTGCTTCTGCCACAAATTTCTTTAAAATATCCACAACAGACCTATTGCTTCTTTCAACTGTACCTGAAGACGCCGCCCGATATGCGATATGTAGTTTCCTTTTTACACCTAGTATTTGCCATACCTTGCTCATTAGAGTACTTGTGAAATGACTTCCTCTGTCTGACTCAATTCTTTGCGGCAACCCAAACCTTGAGAACACATGGTTCACCAGCAATGTGGCTGCTGTTTGCGCACTACAATCTGGTGCAGGAATGCACTCAATCCACTTTGACATCAAACATACCACACTCAAAATATAACGGTGTCCCCTGCTCGACCTTTTTAAAGGACCTACATAGTCTATTTGCAAATCTGACCATGGGAGAGTTAGGCCTCTTTTCATCAATGGTGCTCTGTGCATTGGTGAAGCAGGTTTAAATTGGGCGCATACTAGACATCCTCTAGTATATAATTCCACATCTTGGGACATATGAGGCCAGTAAGCGTAATCTTTTAGTATTTCTAATGTTTTTTGTGAACCTCTATGGCCTGCAGTTATGGCATCATGTGCATGGTGTAGCATTAGTCCTCTGAATGAAAGGGGTACTACCCACTGTATTTGCCCTGTTATGGACTCTCTAATCATGAGTCCATCCTGTAATCTAATTCGTGTTTTGTTCTTTAATAACACCCTCAACTCTTCTTTTCCCATACAATCATTTTCTGTTAAAGGATTTTGTTCAGGATCTATCAAATGATTATAATAGATTCCCAAAATTTGATCATTCTTTTGTGCCTCAATCAAATCTTGGTCTGGCGTGTCATGACTCCACTGCACCACCGGTTGATCTACCTCCTTTGGTGCTTTAGAACGTGTGACTGCATCAATTTGTATTTCACCCATTAAATAATCAATAGGTAGCAATTCTCCCATCACAGCCCCAATCTTAGCCAGATGGTCTGCCTTATCATTTCCCTCCTTATCCTCTCCTGGTGTTTTTAAATGCCCACAAATTTTTCTCCAGTATATTGTTAAATTATTTTCTGACACCAATTTGTCTATGGCTTGTATCATTTTTCCATGTTTAAGTGGCTTTTTGTTGTATGTAACCATGCCTCTTGCTTTCCAACCAGGCAAATACTCCACAAAGCTATTCCGTGCATAGTCAGAATCAGTCACCAGGACAATTTCACTGAACTTTTTATCAACTGCAGTAGCAATTGCTTTATAGATGGCTGCCAATTCCGCCACCTGACTGCTCCTATCTCCAATCCTCATCCCTATACTAGGAACGCCTTCACATTTCAACCAGACATTTCCTATTCCTGCCACTAATTGTTTATTACTGTCATTTTCAATGTGAAAAGCACAACCATCCACATATACAGTTGGCAAATCCTTGCATGTTTTTTCATCAAAAGCTTTGTGTGGTGATTGTTCAAATTCCTGTAAACTAGCTTCCACTTCCATTTCATTTGGTATTTGTTCAGCTGCACAGTCATGTAAGTCAGCTAACCCTTGAGCAATTGGGCTCTTTTTATTTTGTCCATATCTTACTTCTACGGGAAAACCTTGTAATGCCAGCGTCCATGAAGTGATTCTGGATTGCGCTAGATTGCCTGATCTAATTCTTTTACTCTCTAAAAATTGCAAAGGTTGATGATTTGTTTCAATAATCACCTTTTCTCCCTGAACAATGGGGCGAAAATGTTGTAGCGCCCACACAGTGGTTAATAGGGCCTTCTCACATTCATTAAATTTCATTTCAACTTGGGAAAATGCCTTACTTGCATATGCAATGGTTTTGTGATTCAAATCGTGTTTTTGTGATAACACTGCTGACATACAATGTTCAGAAAAGCCTATTTCTATAAAGAAATCCCTGTCCTTTATGGGGTATGCTAAACATGGTGCCTTTACAAGACATTCCTTCAATCTAGCCACTGCATCAGACTGCTCTCTTTCCCATCTCCAGGGAGTATTTAGTTTAAGCAGTTTAGTCAATGGTTGAGTGATTTCTGCATAATTCTCAATGAACTTTCTGTTATAGCCTGTCATCCCTAATAAACTTTTTACTCCTTTCACATTTTTAGGATCTTTTAATCTTTGAATGGCCTCTATTTTCTTCCTTTGTGGATTTAGCCCATGTTCAGTCACTTCATGCCCTAGAAAGTTCACTTTTTTCTTGCACCATTGTGCTTTTTGCAAAGATACTTTGGCGCCTGCTTTCTGCAATTGGCCAAGCACATGTCTTATTTCATCAAAATGGCTTTTAAGGTTTTCATTTTTTATCAGGACATCATCCACATAAACTATTGTTCCTCTTTCCGCTGCATCCGGCATGGCCTTTCTCAAAAATATGCCAAATTCACTCCCACTATTGATGTACCCGAACGGAGCTCTAAGCCAGGCATATTGAGTCCTGTCAAATGTAAAGGAAAATAGGTGTTGTATCTCCTCTGCCAATGGCACACACCAATATCCAGATGTGAGATCTAACGTGGTAAATACATTTGAACCATGTATCTGAGCTAGGCCCTGATCAATGAATGGTAGTGGCCATCTAGATACTGGTACTCTTTTATTTAACTCTCTTAAGTCTGCACACAGCCGCCATTGACCATTTGGCTTTAACACACCTAAAATAGGCGTATTGGATGTGCTATGAATGGGCCTGATTATTCCCCGTGATTCCAAATTTTTAATAATCTCTGCCAATGATTCTAAACATGCCAGCGGTAGTCTATACTGGCGTACAAACACTGGATTTCTGCTACAACCTTCTGGTAGTGTGGCCACATGTAAATCAGTTAAACCACAATCATAAGCATCTTTTGCAAATACATCCTTAAACTCCATAAATATTTCCCTCAGGTCGTTTCGATCCCCATCGCTGTCACATGCATCCGCTAAGGAGATCTGCTCTTCTACCATTCTGGAAAATTCTGGAAACTCTTCTGGTAAAGGAATCTCAGCGCTTTCCTCTAACTGTGTGGCTGTGTCTTTTTGTAGAGCTGCCACTTTTAAATATTTTGGCATATCAGCTTCCACTTCAATGGGCTGATTTCCTGTTTCATTTTCATTTAAATTAAATATTATGCAATCCTCTTGATGGCAGCACACTGTCTCATTTGAATCATAAGGATACACAGAATGCATTTTAAATATTCCTTTGGGCTGAGAGTCCAGGTGTTCTGGCAACTCGCCCTTGGCATCTACATATTTTTCAGGAATATTCCCAATCACCATGTTATTTAAATCTGCCGTATAATGTGATTTTTGTATGGCCATTCCTAATGGGGAGTTTTCCTCTAAATGAATATCCTGACAACCTTTATTATTTACCATGATTTTTACAGATCCCTCACCAATGTCTACCAATGGAATGTATTCATAATCCAGGCCTTGCTGTTTTATGGATTCATTCAGGCATACAAATGCATCAGAGCCTTTCATCTGCTGTCCATTTTTGCATTTCAGTGTTATTGCAAACTGTTTTGTAAATGCAGGAACAATAGTATTTTTCCTCATTTGTAATTCGACTGCATAAGGAACTAGTTGTGCACAATGATAAGCCCTTCTTTTGTCTTCAAATTCAGGTGCCGGACCACCTAGGCGTGACCATATTTTTTGATTAAGGAAATCTAACACCATACACATTCTGTGCATGATGTCATTGCCCATGTAAAATTCATTTTGTGCTCCACTCACTATCCATACATTATGGTAAATTATTTTCTGCCCAATGCTAATTTTAAGCATGCATCTGCCTGCAATTCGGTTTTCAAAGTCTGGACTGTCCAACCCAGAAACATATTGGTTTTTAATCCTAAATTTCGGGATTTCTTCCCTCTCCATAATTTTTTGCAACAATTTCTCATTAATGAAACTCCTTTCATGTTCAAGCGCTAAAGTGGCTTTTATTGTTTTAAGATAATCATTTATACCAACGTGAACCCATGGTTGCTCATCTTCCATGTGTATTTCTGCCAGAGTGGTAATGTGTTTTTCTGAATCTGTTTTAGGAACAATATTCTGTTTGCATGTATTCTCTTTTAAGTAAAAACGTAATGTGTGCTCATCTATAGCAGTTTGCCAATCTTTCCTTGGGTCCAAGTATATTTGTACAGGTAGTTTTTCATTGTCGCTCTGATCTTTGTCTTGACACATTAATATAACAGTGACACTAGGTATGCAGCTATTCTGGAGATATACCTCCACAGCATCATTTGTTTTGGCAACGGTGTGACATTCTTTTATATTGCTGTTTTGTGATTTTAGTTTCTTAGGCCTCAATGGTTTTTTGGTTAAGGACCACAGCACTCCATTCACCCCATCTATGAGAGGAGACAATCTTTTCAGGCAATCTGTCCCCATCAGAAATGGAATTTCACAAATAGATGTGATCAATACCTCTTGTTTCATTCTGTGCTTTCCTATTTTTATGTCAACCTCAGTTACACCTATGATGGGCACCTCCTCCCCATTAAAGTTATGCACTGGGCCTTGATTTGCCTTCACTGTGATCTGACTCTGTGGAGGCCTCCCTTCATTGATACTCTTTACCAGCTCCTTGGACATAATTGTGGCCTGTGCGCCAGTGTCAATCATAGCAAAGGTGTGGCATTTTTCTTCTACAGTGATGGGTGCATAATATCTGTCCTCAACTTCCTCTAATACACATAAGAAATGTGAATTCTTACTGATTTCAGGGCTCACCTTTCTCAGGTCTTTTTCACTTTTGGCTAAGCACATTGGTAAATGAAAAGACATTTTTCCCTCCTTTTTACCCATTTCTGTGCGAGATATTTTATTCATTTCTCCATGATCAGAAGTTTTTTGGAGTGTGGCCACTGTTCGCCCATCCATCTGGGTAACATCAGAGACCACATTACAACCTTCCAACTGAACATGTGTAACAACATCATTCAGCAATTTGTCATTTTTTAATTCTGTGCATTTGTGATCATTTAGTGTAATACCAGCCTTTTCAGCCTCTTCAAAAATATGTGGCTCAAAGAATTCTTCAGGTGATTGACTTGTACCCTCCTTGTGAGTATTTCCTTTTTCTGTCTGTGTTTGGTCATTGTTTTGCTTGCCCAGGGAAGGAGCTATGACATCCCCACTTACTCCCTGTTCACTGGTATTCCCTATGCATGAGTCATTTTTCTTAAATCTGTCCCTTTGTTCTTTTGGAATTCCTAATGTTTCTTTTTCATTTGTGCAAATCTTTACTGTTTTATTTAGCTCTAAGTTAAACCGTATCTCTTTTTTAGAAGTATTTGCACTTTCTATCACAATTTCATTTACTGGTACTTTCATTTTTAATCCATTAGTCACCTCAGAGTTGTCATGCAAAATTATATCAGAGCAATCTGTCATTTTGGCACTGCAGTTATCATGAGTACTTAGTCACTTTTCGGAAGCCCCCCGGTCATTGCTATGGCCATCAGCCCCCTCTTTGGAAGGTTGTTTTTGCGCTGTATAGAGCTTTCCTATTTGCTCAGCTAACATTTTCACTTGGGCCTCAAGGCACTGGAACCTTTCCATCTCTCTAGGATCCTCTTTCTGTGGCCTAGGTCGATATTGGTTGTTTTCCCCCTGATTGGATCTATTCTGATACCTCTCAGGTGATTGATACCGGTTGGGATGGTTTCTGAACTCTTGATTTATTTGTGGAGGGGAGCGGGTTGCACCCATCCTTTGATTATAGTCCCCTGGTGGGGAATCATTGTACTGGCGTGGACTGTAGTTCACGTTTTGCCTCATGTCCTGTCTCTCAGATTGTGGGTACTGGCCCCTATGTTGATTTCCATTATCAGTAAATCGATCCACATATCGGGGCCTATCCTGATTACCATATATCATGGTGTTGGGATCAAACCTACTCTGTGTCCCCAATGACTGGTAGGGACCATCGTTTCTTTGATCTTGATTTTGTCTCTGGTTATTGTTCATACCTGCCATATCAGACCGGTATCTTACCCGGGGTCTATCTCCTAAATATCTAGGGCTGATGTAGCTCTCTCTATTACTAGGATCATGTGATTGGAACATTGGTACAGGAAATGGCGATCTTTGTTGATTACCCCTTTGTTCAGGTGTCACATTATTTTTACCTTGGCTTTGAGCAGACTCAAGGGACATTTTGGCTGACCTGATTTCCATTACTGTGGCTGAGGGTTCTTTAGATTTAGGCCTAGTATCTTTCATTTTATCACTTTCTCTACCCTGACAATAGAGTACCTCATATAGCTTTGTGCTTTGATGTACAATCCATTCAAGGGACTTGTCACGGTCAAATTCACGGACCAATTGGGATATGATGTCTTTCTGTAGCCCATAGAAGTATGCGGTTTTAAACTCATTGGAATTTGAGTCAAAAGATACATCAAAGCGAGAGAATGCTCTTTTTAAGTCTTGTAAAAATTGGCGAGGGGATGTATTAGGTCCAGCAGTAATAGTGTACGCGACTTTCTTTGCCTCCTGCAATGACTGAAAAGGAGAAAAATGACGCCTAATTTCTTTTTCAAACTCCAGCCATGTCATATTCTGCTGTTCATTTAATCCCCTTATGATGCTGGCCGTCGGGGCATCTAAAGTTAAATGAAAATATTGTCTGTACTGTTCCTTAGGTATCTGGAGTGCTTTAAAAATGTCATGTACCGCTTCTAAGTGATCCTCAATGCAGCATTCACCTCCCTTTTTAAATGGTTTGATCAGGGCTTTAATGGATTTCATTATTTTTATGGGGCTACTTGTTGCAATGCATGGAATTGCACTATTTTGTGATTCAATCCTGTTTTCAGGTGTATGAGATTGGTGGCTGCCCCCAATGGGAGTATCAAATCCCCCAAGGGCGCTGCAACCAAGTTCAGTCACCGGCCCAGTCACTGGGGCACTAGCTCTTTGGGCAGAGCTAGAATTCATCTCCACTCCATTGAATGTGGTACCCTGCCGCCTCTCTTGGGACCTGGGAATGCACATTTGCTGTTCTAAGTCCTTACACTTTTTAAGGAGTCTGGTTGCTTCATTCTGCAAATAATTATTTTCATCGCTCATTTTATTAATCGCCTCCTGCATATCGCACATTTGCATTTGGCATTCATTGAACTCTTTATTTCTTTTGTCTCTTTCTTGAATCATTTTAATCATTTCTTGTTCTGCACTCTGGAGATCACCTTCTTTTTCACAATGTTCTTTTTGTAAAATCTGCATTTCTGAAACAACCTCATCTTTATCCTGCCTAATGTGATCCACTAAGGCTTTTAAGTGTGTCAATTCTTGCTCACTATCTTCAAATTGTTTCTTGCTTTTGGATAACTGAGTATCAAAGTCTCTGCATTTTAATTGCATGTCTTTTTGGCATACATCCAATTCTGCTCTCAACATTTCCTGATTTTTACTTGCCCCGTCTAATTCAGTCTTTAACCTGTTAATTAGCTGAGTATCATTCTCTTGCATTCGCAGGGACTTGTTTAAAATAAACCATATTTTACCGCATAGCCGTATTAAACAGTCTTTCTCTGCACTTTTATCGGCTGCATTCAATAATCTTGTAAGGCAGACCTGAATTATGCTGCCTTCTGCAAAAATATTGTCTAGTTTTTCTTTCTGCACCTCACCCTGAATGCGGTTACTCCATTCTAACGTGGTATTCGAAGACCAATTCCCATGTGCAAATAACTTTGCCTCTAAATATTGCACTAGATCTGAGAATGTGGTTTCCCTTTGTGACATTCTGAAATTCGTTTTTAGTGGCACACTGCTATTATAAAATGGGTTCCCTTTAATGTGCAAATGGCAGTGTGAGACACGCTTGCCACGCCCAGTAGGTACTCTATGATCACTTTCCCGGCCTGCAACGCACCATAAATATGTAGGGTATTTTGTGGAGATTTGGGGCCTGACGGTATTTTATTACCGCCGAAAAATAACTTAGCAATAATCACTCTTTGTATTCAGATTTGACCATGTGCAACAATAATACAATGGACATGCATTATTTCAGCACCCAGACCTGCATATTTGGTATACGTGGTTGGTGGTATTTTGGTGAGCATAATTCCCTTGTTTTATTTGTGGCCCCAATGTCCAGAATCCCTTATCTTTGCTTAGATTTTTCGTGTGATCACTAGAGAGACCTCAGACCTGCATTCTAGGAATACCACATTTCCAGTGATAGTGTTGGTGTGCCACCATGGGCGAACTCACTGACTTATTTACGACAGAGAGCTATATGTGGTAGTCTTGTGGTAATTTCCACTACCTTATATACGGTAGGGAGTTATGTTCAGAGAGTCTCTCTTCCCGTTGGCTCATGTACCTCCAACAAGTTATGCTACAGTCACTCACAATTATTCATACTGATTCTGACATGCACACATCTGTCTTAAAATGACCATTGCACTGTTTAAAAATCTCCCCACATCATCGGCATTGTAATGGTAAATAGAAAATAAAACACCCGTCTGTTTTCAAATATTTTCTGTATTATAAAAGCTGCATTTAGACACGATCTCATTCTTTACAGAAATAAATAAAATGGTACAGTCAAAGCATTGTCTATGACACACTGCAAAGAGCGTGGCGGAGAACAGAATTCAAATTGCAACATTGGTATTTGATTAAGACACGCACAGGAATCCTACACTGACTGCATATTACCGTACACACTCAGCTCCCACACTTCTCATTACCTTATCTTTTTAGTTGTTCTCTTTGTGAATGTGGCTCTCTTGGATTAACTCCAACAAAAAGGAACGCTTGCCTTCTCAAGCCGGGGTCATTGCCTGGAATTCTCAGCTTTTTCAGATAGGAATGCCTCAGCCAGTGGAAAGGTTTTTCTTTCAGCTCTCCCCAATCTCGACTGCAGCAGGACACAGGAATCTGCATTCAGTCAGGACCCCACAGCCAGGTCTTCTCCCCAGTAGTGCAGAAAGATGTCTGCCTGTCTTTTTCCCTGATACTGCCCACTAAAACTTTCCTCTCAGCCCTCTGTATGACGTGTCCCAATGAAATCCATCATCTCTCATCCTCCTACTCTTCAACAATAGCTTCGCTTATACATTTGCAATTGTTGCAAATCTGACTTCCTCCTTCCTGCAGTTACTGTGCACAAAAACACGGAGAATCAGGCAGAGAAGAGAAGAGAAAAAATCTGTACACACATTTAAATGGTTTTCAGAGTATGCCTAATTCTGCAGTGGAGAACACATTTTATTAGTGGGTTATATTAAAATAAGGTTTTATTAGTCAGGTTAATGGTTAATAGGTTAGCTGTTAATTTTCAAATGTGTCTCTAGCAATATAGGCATTTCAGGTGAAAAATAGTGTGCATTTTTAAATGAACACGTGTGCTTTTAACTGTAAAAATAGATTTGCATCTTATATGTTAAAATCGTTTTTGACTGAATAGTCTGTCTTTCCTTGTTAATCTGCTAACCCATATAGCAATGCACCGCACCCTTGTGGTGGTGGTGCTGCAAAAAAATGTGCTACTTGTGCAGTATTACTGTACTCTGTGCTGTTTGCTAAATATCCTTACATTCCCCACTCCCATTATACCCTATGGGGCCGAAATGGGAATGGGGAAGGGTAAATGGGTCAATGGGGACTTACCGCCCCGCCGACCTCGGAATGGGGCGGTAAGTCCACCATCCGCCATGGCGTAAACGGACTTTACGCCATGGCGGAAAAGTCCGCCGATGGCGTAAAAAATCCGCCAGGGTCCTAATGAGGGCCATAGAGTCCCTATGTTTGGGCTATGAGAATAGCTCAGGGGCATCGTGTTTGTCTTGGAAGCAAAACAACGCATAATAACACAGGCTCAAATCTCGGGCTCTTGCTTAGAAACTGCCCCCCGGTATTATGCGCGTTATAAATGGACTATTATTATAAATGAACAATTATTTCATTTTAGTATTCCTCTTTTGTTTCCTTTACACAGCTTTTTTATATCCTTTCCAATGCTGTATTATGTATGTATTGTTGCACCTTGATTGTAGTTGTTTTTATATAAGTGTACATTTTTGCTTAAAATGAAAAGGTTAAACAAACGTAACTTCCTACCTCCTGTGGCAGCCAAGGCAGTGCCTGCAGTAGGAAAAACAAGGCCTGCTGTGCCGGCGCTGATGATAACCATCTGCTGGTGCCTTGCACCCAACCAGCTGGTTTGATCACCGCAGTCTTCCCCACCAAAGTTGTACTGACTCACCAATGTCATCCTTAGAACACACCAACAGTGCGCAATGTGCAGTTCCCAAAATCAGTGTGCCCATTCACCCATATCGCTCACTGACAAGTCATTACACAGCAATCAGGAGACTTGGTGGCTCATGCAGGGCCAAGTAAGCAAAACTGGTACATTGATGGACTTATGTTGGTTGCTAAGCAACAAAATCATGACAACGCTTCTCTCTCTGACTGCATTGCTGTCTCCCAGATCTAGGTCTGAACTGAAGAAACATGATGCACAGGGACCAAGTAAAGCAGTCTGTGGCCAGAAGACCTGCATAAATGCAAACAAATAACACTGGAACTTTTGAAAACTAATGCATTGCATGGAAGCCATGGTGGGCTGGCAGCCCACCTGCCTCCCACATCCAAGAGGGCTCCCTGGGATTGCCGGGTGATCAGAAGAAAACCGAAGGGACATCTGCCCCTGCTCCTCCCCTAGCTCTGGCACTGGTTCACGACTTCAAATAGCAAATTCAACACAAGCTAATATCATTTTACACAAAAAGAAATGTTATTCCTCGCTATAGTCAAATATCAGATACATTAAACAACAAAAAAAAGGTGCAAAGAAATGTGATGAAAATCAGGGAACAGTATAACAGGCATGCGTCCACAGAATAGTCATCAAATCTTACAGAACTCATGTCACTTTTCGCAAGTTTAAAAAAGAGCATTGTGTGGTATAAATTCAGCCCCAGAGTGACAAAGTAAAAGCCCAAGATGGGCCTTCAATACGCGATGTAAGCTGGCTGATGAAAGAAGCCCATTGGAAAATGCAGGCCAGCCTACATGCATAATAAATAATCAAGCCCTAGTGATGTGAAAAGTGGGCTTGACTAAACGTCATCAAAATGGAAGGGCACCCAGGTGAAGGTAAGTGTGCCTTCGAACTGTAATATTGCTGAATGTGCCCAATGGATTCCAGAAAGATATGTGTCTCTGCAGATGCCGACTTCAAATATAACGGGACAAGGCCCTTTCTGACTGAGAAAGTCAAACAAAAGCACGTTACATTGAATTCTCCAGCAATACAAGACCGTGATCTGGAAATCTAAGTGAAATTGTGACTGATATCAAAAAGCAAAGCCAAGCGACATATTTCATTTGAAACAAATAAAACACTTTCCAACACACAAGCTGGCAATGGGCCTCATTACGACACTGGCGCTAATGGGTTAACAGCGCCGTAAAAGGCTGTGGCGCCGTTAACCCATTAGCGCCTTACTATGAGGTCCCTTTGCGGGACCCGACCTGAACGGCTGGTCTAGACGAGCCGTTAAAGTAGGGACCCGCAAAGGGACCTTGGTGCTAAGTACGGTACAGCAATTTGCGGTACCGTACTTAGCGCCTTCCCCAGCCCCATTGAGCCCTATGGGGCAAAAATCGGAATGGGAAAGGGCCAATGTTCAATGGGGAATTACCACCCCGCCAACCTTGGAATGGGGTGGTAATTCCCCATTGAATATTGGCAGTCTCGTTACGATACCGGCACCAACCATGGTGCTAATTACGCCATGGTTTAGCACCAGTATCGTAATGAGGGCCATTATTTAAAAGGAAAGGCCTACTTGAAACTTGAAGGACACTGGTTTCCCATGTTAAATAATGACCTATGTGTGGACAATTCAGAAGGACCACTGATGTTTTTCAACCATCAGATTAAAGAAATAAATTTACACATGGACAGAAGGCCCAGATTCAATGTAAAATGTTACATGTAAAATGCATTGCTTGTGATTTAGAAAGCCATTTCTTTGCTATGCAGCTTCCCCACTGAACAATGAGATGGACTCGGTTATCTACCTATGACCCCTGGAGACCTTTGACTGATGCATACAAGGAATGTGCTCTGTTTGCAATTAAATGCAAAGACACACAGAGGCCGATTCATGGAATAATTAGCGCGGCGCAAGTGGGCAAAAACGTGCGAATCGCAGTGGAATAGCGAAAATCGCAGTGCAAGTGCGAAAATCGCACAAAAAGCAGCGCACATTGATTCATGGAAGGCCGTGCGCGAGAAAACCAGCGGATGTGCGATAAAAAAGTGCGCGGCGCACATTGGCGCACAGGCCATGTAACCTCGTGCGCCAGGTCATAGAGAAAATCGCACAGGCCACAGCGAAAATCGCACATAGCGCGGCGCACGCAACAAAAGTAGGTGGAACACGGGCGTAACACTCAGAATGGGGAACAACTTGCCAAAACGTGGGCATCACGGGGGAAGTACAGGGCACAAGTGCGCGGAACACCCACACGCTCGCCTACAACACGTATTCATGGAATAGAATAGGGCAAAAAAGCGCACGCTCAAACCAGCGCACAGGCACAAACACGACCGCCACAAGAAAGCAGGCGGTAGCGTCTCTGCGGCTGTAAGAAATGTGCGCCAAAAGGTGTGCCAACAAATAGCACCTATATACTGCCATGATGAATGTCCTATACTGTGGCCCTCCAGGACAAATGACGTGCAAAGGGGTACCCACAAACACGGACACCCGCTGACAAAAAATACCTGTGCGTGTATACCGGGGTGCGCGGGAAGTCTCACACGCGATTTGGCCGGGTACGTGGATTACAGGGGTGCGCGGGAAGTTCCACACGCGAATGGCCCCGTGCAAGCAGGGTACGTGTATTTCAGGGGTGCGCGGGAAGTTCCACACGCGAATGGCCCCGTGCAAGCAGGGTACGTGTATTTCAGGGGTGCGCGGGAAGTTCCACACGCGATTGGCCCAGTGCGAGCAGGGTACGTGTATTTCAGGGGTGCGCGGGAATTTCCACACGCGATTTCAGCAGGGTATGTGTATTTCAGGGGTGCGCAGGAAGTTCCACACGCGATTTCATCAGGGTACGTGGATTGCAGGGGTGCGCGGGAAGTTCCACACGCGATTGGCCCAGTGCGAGCAGGGTACGTGTATTTCAGGGGTGTGCGGGAATTTCCACACGTGATTTCAGCAGGGTATGTGTATTTCAGGGGTGCGCGGGAAGTTCCACACGCGATTTCATCAGGGTACGTGGATTGCAGGGGTGCGCGGGAAGTTCCACACGCGATTGGCCCAGTGCGAGCAGGGTACGTGTATTTCAGGGGTGCGCGGGAAGTTCCACACGCGATTTCAGCAGGGTATGTGTATTTCAGGGGTTCTGGGGAGTACCACACGTGAATTGGCCGTGTGGGTCCTCCCAGGTGTACGCACCACAACCTCCACGGCCCCTGCAGGCAGCCCACACCACGGGGGACTACCCTGCACCCCTGCTCATGTCCCGCAGGCAGCCCATCCACCATGGGCATGCCCCCCAGCCAACTCACATGTCACCTTGCACTACTGATCAACAATGCATGTCTCCCACCACCCCCACCCCCCAGCCACCAGGGGCACCCAACACCAGGCCCCCACTCATGTCTCCCACCACCCCCACCCCCCTGCCACCATGGGCAGCCCCCACCAGGCCCCCACTCATGTCTCCCACCACCCCCACCCCCCAGCAGTGCAGGGGCACCCTCCACCAGGCCCCCACTCATGTCTCCCACCACCCCCACACCCCTGCCACCATGGGCAGCACCCACCAGGCCCCCACTCATGTCTCCCACCACCCCCACCCCCCAGCAGTGCAGGGGCAGCCTCCACCAGGCCCCCACTCATGTCTCCCACCACCCCCACCCCCCAGCCACCATGGGCAGCCCCCACCAGGCCCCCACTCATGTCTCCCACCACCCCCACCCCCCAGCCACCAGGGGCACCCTCCACCAGGCCCCCACTCATGTCTCCCACCACCTCACCCCCCTGCCACCATGGGCAGCCTCCAACAGGCCCCCACTCATGTCTCCCACCACCCCCACCCCCCAGCAGTGCAGGGGCAGCCTCCACCAGGCCCCCACTCATGTCTCCAACCACCCCCACCCCCCAGCAGTGCAGGGGCAGCCTCCACCAGGCCCTCACTCATGTCTCCCACCACCCCCACCCCCCAGCAGTGCAGGGGCACCCTCCACCAGGCCCCCACTCATGTCTCCCACCACCCCCACCCCCCAGCAGTGCAGGGGCAGCCTCCACCAGGCCCCCACTCATGTCTCACACCACCCCCACCCCCCAGCAGTGCAGGGGCACCCTCCACCAGGCCCCCACTCATGTCTCCCACCACCCCCACCCCCCTGCCACCATGGGCAGCCTCCACCAGGCCCCCACTCATGTCTCCCACCACCCCCACCCCCCAGCAGTGCAGGGGCAGCCTCCACCAGGCCCCCACTCATGTCTCCCACCACCCCCACCCCCCTGCCACCATGGGCAGCCTCCACCAGGCCCCCACTCATGTCTCCCACCACCCCCACCCCCCAGCCACCAGGGGCACCCTCCACCAGGCCCCCACTCATGTCTCCCACCACCCCCACCCCCCAGCAGTGCAGGGGCAGCCTCCACCAGGCCCCCACTCATGTCTCCCACCAACCCCACCCCCCAGCAGTGCAGGGGCACCCTCCACCAGGCCCCCACTCATGTCTCCCACCACCCCCACCCCCCAGCAGTGCAGGGGCAGCCTCCACCAGGCCCCCCACTCATGTCTCCCACCACCCCCACCCCCCAGCAGTGCAGGGGCAGCCTCCACCAGGCCCCCACTCATGTCTCCCACCCCCCCCACACCCCAGCCACCAGGGGCACCCTCCACCAGGCCCCCACTCATGTCTCCCACCACCCCCACCCCCCTGCCACCATGGGCAGCACCCACCAGGCCCCCACTCATGTCTCCCACCACCCCCACACCCCAGCAGTGCAGGGGCAGCCTCCACCAGGCCCCCACTCATGTCTCCCACCACCCCCACCCCCCTGCCACCATGGGCAGCCCCCACCAGGCCCCCACTCATGTCTCCCACCACCCCCACCCCCCTGCCACCATGGGCAGCCTCCACCAGGCCCCCACTCATGTCTCCCACCACCCCCACCCCCCAGCAGTGCAGGGGCAGCCTCCACCAGGCCCCCACTCATGTCTCCCACCACCCCCACCCCCCTGCCACCATGGGCAGCCTCCACCAGGCCCCCACTCATGTCTCCCACCACCCCCACCCCCCAGCAGTGCAGGGGCAGCCTCCACCAGGCCCCCACTCATGTCTCCCACCACCCCACCCCCCAGCAGTGCAGGGGCAGCCTCCACCAGGCCCCCACTCATGTCTCCCACCACCCCCACCCCCCAGCAGTGCAGGGGCACCCTCCACCAGGCCCCCACTCATGTCTCCCAACACCCCCACCCCCCAGCAGTGCAGGGGCAGCCTCCACCAGGCCCCCACTCATGTCTACCACCACCCCCACCCCCCAGCAGTGCAGGGGCACCCTCCACCAGGCCCCCACTCATGTCTCCCACCACCCCCACCCCCCTGCCACCATGGGCAGCCCCCACCAGGCCCCCACTCATGTCTCCCACCACCCCCACCCCCCAGCAGTGCAGGGGCAGCCTCCACCAGGCCCCCACTCATGTCTCCCACCACCCCCACCCCCCTGCCACCATGGGCAGCCTCCACCAGGCCCCCACTCATGTCTCTTACCACCCCCACCCCCCAGCAGTGCAGGGGCAGCCTCCACCAGGCCCCCACTCATGTCTCCCACCACCCCCACCCCCCAGCAGTGCAGGGGCAGCCTCCACCAGGCCCCCACTCATGTCTCCCACCACCCCCACCCCCCAGCAGTGCAGGGGCACCCTCCACCAGGCCCCCACTCATGTCTCCCACCACCCCCACCCCCCTGCCACCATGGGCAGCCCCCACCAGGCCCCCACTCATGTCTCCCACCACCCCCACCCCCCAGCCACCAGGGGCACCCTCCACCAGGCCCCCACTAATGTCTCCCACCACCCCCACCCCCCTGCCACCATGGGCAGCACCCACCAGGCCCCCACTCATGTCTCCCACCACCCCCACCCCCCTGCCACCATGGGCAGCCTCCACCAGGCCCCCACTCATGTCTCCCACCCCCCACCCCCCAGCCACCAGGGGCACCCTCCACCAGGCCCCCACTCATGTCTCCCACCACCCCCACCCCCCCGCAGTGCAGGGGCAGCCTCCACCAGGCCCCCACTCATGTCTCCCACCACCCCCACCCCCCTGCCACCATGGGCAGCCTCCACCAGGCCCCCACTCATGTCTCCCACCACCCCCACCCCCCAGCAGTGCAGGGGCAGCCTCCACCAGGCCCCCACTCATGTCTCCCACCACCCCCACCCCCCAGCAGTGCAGGGGCAGCCTCCACCAGGCCCCCACTCATGTCTCCCACCACCCCCACCCCCCAGCAGTGCAGGGGCACCCTCCACCAGGCCCCCACTCATGTCTCCCACCACCCCCACCCCCCAGCAGTGCAGGGGCAGCCTCCACCAGGCCCCCACTCATGTCTACCACCACCCCCACCCCCCAGCAGTGCAGGGGCACCCTCCACCAGGCCCCCACTCATGTCTCCCACCACCCCCACCCCCCTGCCACCATGGGCAGCCCCCACCAGGCCCCCACTCATGTCTCCCACCACCCCCACCCCCCAGCAGTGCAGGGGCAGCCTCCACCAGGCCCCCACTCATGTCTCCCACCACCCCCACCCCCCAGCAGTGCAGGGGCAGCCTCCACCAGGCCGCCACTCATGTCTCCCACCACCCCCACCCCCCAGCAGTGCAGGGGCACCCTCCACCAGGCCCCCACTCATGTCTCCCACCACCCCCACCCCCCTGCCACCATGGGCAGCCCCCACCAGGCCCCCACTCATGTCTCCCACCACCCCCACCCCCCTGCCACCATGGGCAGCACCCACCAGGCCCCCACTCATGTCTCCCACCTCCCCCACCCCCCTGCCACCATGGGCAGCCTCCACCAGGCCCCCACTCATGTCTCCCACCCCCCCACCCCCCAGCCACCAGGGGCACCCTCCACCAGGCCCCCACTCATGTCTCCCACCACCCCCACCCCCCTGCCACCATGGGCAGCCCCCACCAGGCCCCCACTCATGTCTCCCACCACCCCCACCCCCCAGCAGTGCAGGGGCAGCCTCCACCAGGCCCCCACTCATGTCTCCCACCACCCCCACCCCCCTGCCACCATGGGCAGCCCCCACCAGGCCCCCACTCATGTCTCCCACCACCCCCACCCCTCAGCAGTGCAGGGGCAGCCTCCACCAGGCCCCCACTCATGTCTCCCACCCCCCCACCCCCCAGCCACCAGGGGCACCCTCCACCAGGCCCCCACTCATGTCTCCCACCACCCCCACCCCCCAGCCACCAGGGGCACCCTCCACCAGGCCCCCACTCATGTCTCCCACCACCCCCACCCCCCTGCCACCATGGGCAGCACCCACCAGGCCCCCACTCATGTCTCCCACCACCCCCACCCCCCAGCCACCAGGGGCACCCTCCACCAGGCCCCCACTCATGTCTCACACCACCCCCACCCCCCAGTAGTGCAGGGGCAGCCTCCACCAGGCCCCCACTCATGTCTCCCACCACCCCCACCCCCCTGCCACCATGGGCAGCCTCCACCAGGCCCCCACTTATGTGTCCCACCACCCCCACCCCCCAGCAGTGCAGGGGCAGCCTCCACCAGGCCCCCACTCATGTCTCCCACCACCCCCACCTCCCAGCAGTGCAGGGGCAGCCTCCACCAGGCCCCCACTCATGTCTACCACCACCCCCACCCCCCAGCAGTGCAGGGGCACCCTCCACCAGGCCCCCACTCATGTCTCCCACCACTCCCACCCCCCTGCCACCATGGGCAGCCCCCACCAGGCCCCCACTCATGTCTCCCACCACCCCCACCCCCCAGCAGTGCAGGGGCAGCCTCCACCAGGCCCCCACACATGTCTCCCACCACTCCCACCCCTCTGCCACCATGGGCAGCCCCCACCAGGCCCCCACTCATGTCTCCCACCACCCCCACCCCCCAGCAGTGCAGGGGCAGCCTCCACCAGGCCCCCACTCATGTCTCCCACCACCCGCCACCCCCCAGCCACCAGGGGCACCCTCCACCAGGCCCCCACTCATGTCTCCCACCACCCCCACCCCCCAGCCACCAGGGGCACCCTCCACCAGGCCCCCACTCATGTCTCCCACCACCCCCAACCCCCTGCCACCATGGGCAGCACCCACCAGGCCCCCACTCATGTCTCCCACCACCCCCACCCCCCAGCAGTGCAGGGGCAGCCTCCACCAGGCCCCCACTCATGTCTCCCACCACCCCCACCCCCCTGCCACCATGGGCAGCCCCCACCAGGCCCCCACTCATGTCTCCCACCACCCCCACCCCCCAGCCACCAGGGGCAGCCTCCACCAGGCCCCCACTCATGTCTCCCACCACCCCCACCCCCCTGCCACCATGGGCAGCCCCCACCAGGCCCCCACTCATGTCTCCCACCACCCCCACCCCCCAGCAGTGCAGGGGCAGCCTCCACCAGGCCCCCACTCATGTCTCCCACCACCCCCACCCCCCTGCCACCATGGGCAGCCCCCACCAGGCCCCCACTCATGTCTCCCACCACCCCCACCCCTCAGCAGTGCAGGGGCAGCCTCCACCAGGCCCCCACTCATGTCTCCCACCCCCCCACCCCCCAGCCACCAGGGGCACCCTCCACCAGGCCCCCACTCATGTCTCCCACCACCCCCACCCCCCAGCCACCAGGGGCACCCTCCACCAGGCCCCCACTCATGTCTCCCACCACCCCCACCCCCCTGCCACCATGGGCAGCACCCACCAGGCCCCCACTCATGTCTCCCACCACCCCCACCCCCCAGCCACCAGGGGCACCCTCCACCAGGCCCCCACTCATGTCTCACACCACCCCCACCCCCCAGTAGTGCAGGGGCAGCCTCCACCAGGCCCCCACTCATGTCTCCCACCACCCCCACCCCCCTGCCACCATGGGCAGCCTCCACCAGGCCCCCACTTATGTGTCCCACCACCCCCACCCCCCAGCAGTGCAGGGGCAGCCTCCACCAGGCCCCCACTCATGTCTCCTACCACCCCCACCCCCCAGCAGTGCAGGGGCAGCCTCCACCAGGCCCCCACTCATGTCTACCACCACCCCCACCCCCCAGCAGTGCAGGGGCACCCTCCACCAGGCCCCCACTCATGTCTCCCACCACTCCCACCCCCCTGCCACCATGGGCAGCCCCCACCAGGCCCCCACTCATGTCTCCCACCACCCCCACCCCCCAGCAGTGCAGGGGCAGCCTCCACCAGGCCCCCACTCATGTCTCCCACCACCCCCACCCCCCTGCCACCATGGGCAGCCCCCACCAGGCCCCCACTCATGTCTCCCACCACCCCCACCCCTCAGCAGTGCAGGGGCAGCCTCCACCAGGCCCCCACTCATGTCTCCCACCCCCCCACCCCCCAGCCACCAGGGGCACCCTCCACCAGGCCCCCACTCATGTCTCCCACCACCCCCACCCCCCAGCCACCAGGGGCACCCTCCACCAGGCCCCCACTCATGTCTCCCACCACCCCCACCCCCCTGCCACCATGGGCAGCACCCACCAGGCCCCCACTCATGTCTCCCACCACCCCCACCCCCCAGCCACCAGGGGCACCCTCCACCAGGCCCCCACTCATGTCTCACACCACCCCCACCCCCCAGTAGTGCAGGGGCAGCCTCCACCAGGCCCCCACTCATGTCTCCCACCACCCCCACCCCCCTGCCACCATGGGCAGCCTCCACCAGGCCCCCACTTATGTGTCCCACCACCCCCACCCCCCAGCAGTGCAGGGGCAGCCTCCACCAGGCCCCCACTCATGTCTCCCACCACCCCCACCCCCCAGCAGTGCAGGGGCAGCCTCCACCAGGCCCCCACTCATGTCTCCCACCACCCCCACCCCCCTGCCACCATGGGCAGCCCCCACCAGGCCCCCACTCATGTCTCCCACCACCCCCACCCCTCAGCAGTGCAGGGGCAGCCTCCACCAGGCCCCCACTCATGTCTCCCACCCCCCCACCCCCCAGCCACCAGGGGCACCCTCCACCAGGCCCCCACTCATGTCTCCCACCACCCCCACCCCCCAGCCACCAGGGGCACCCTCCACCAGGCCCCCACTCATGTCTCCCACCACCCCCACCCCCCTGCCACCATGGGCAGCACCCACCAGGCCCCCACTCATGTCTCCCACCACCCCCACCCCCCAGCCACCAGGGGCACCCTCCACCAGGCCCCCACTCATGTCTCACACCACCCCCACCCCCCAGTAGTGCAGGGGCAGCCTCCACCAGGCCCCCACTCATGTCTCCCACCACCCCCACCCCCCTGCCACCATGGGCAGCCTCCACCAGGCCCCCACTTATGTGTCCCACCACCCCCACCCCCCAGCAGTGCAGGGGCAGCCTCCACCAGGCCCCCACTCATGTCTCCCACCACCCCCACCCCCCAGCAGTGCAGGGGCAGCCTCCACCAGGCCCCCACTCATGTCTACCACCACCCCCACCCCCCAGCAGTGCAGGGGCACCCTCCACCAGGCCCCCACTCATGTCTCCCACCACTCCCACCCCCCTGCCACCATGGGCAGCCCCCACCAGGCCCCCACTCATGTCTCCCACCACCCCCACCCCCCAGCAGTGCAGGGGCAGCCTCCACCAGGCCCCCACTCATGTCTCCCACCACCCCCACCCCCCTGCCACCATGGGCAGCCCCCACCAGGCCCCCACTCATGTCTCCCACCACCCCCACCCCTCAGCAGTGCAGGGGCAGCCTCCACCAGGCCCCCACTCATGTCTCCCACCCCCCCACCCCCCAGCCACCAGGGGCACCCTCCACCAGGCCCCCACTCATGTCTCCCACCACCCCCACCCCCCAGCCACCAGGGGCACCCTCCACCAGGCCCCCACTCATGTCTCCCACCACCCCCACCCCCCTGCCACCATGGGCAGCACCCACCAGGCCCCCACTCATGTCTCCCACCACCCCCACCCCCCAGCCACCAGGGGCACCCTCCACCAGGCCCCCACTCATGTCTCACACCACCCCCACCCCCCAGTAGTGCAGGGGCAGCCTCCACCAGGCCCCCACTCATGTCTCCCACCACCCCCACCCCCCTGCCACCATGGGCAGCCTCCACCAGGCCCCCACTTATGTGTCCCACCACCCCCACCCCCCAGCAGTGCAGGGGCAGCCTCCACCAGGCCCCCACTCATGTCTCCCACCACCCCCACCCCCCAGCAGTGCAGGGGCAGCCTCCACCAGGCCCCCACTCATGTCTACCACCACCCCCACCCCCCAGCAGTGCAGGGGCACCCTCCACCAGGCCCCCACTCATGTCTCCCACCACTCCCACCCCCCTGCCACCATGGGCAGCCCCCACCAGGCCCCCACTCATGTCTCCCACCACCCCCACCCCCCAGCAGTGCAGGGGCAGCCTCCACCAGGCCCCCACACATGTCTCCCACCACTCCCACCCCTCTGCCACCATGGGCAGCCCCCACCAGGCCCCCACTCATGTCTCCCACCACCCCCACCCCCCAGCAGTGCAGGGGCAGCCTCCACCAGGCCCCCACTCATGTCTCCCACCACCCGCCACCCCCCAGCCACCAGGGGCACCCTCCACCAGGCCCCCACTCATGTCTCCCACCACCCCCACCCCCCAGCCACCAGGGGCACCCTCCACCAGGCCCCCACTCATGTCTCCCACCACCCCCAACCCCCTGCCACCATGGGCAGCACCCACCAGGCCCCCACTCATGTCTCCCACCACCCCCACCCCCCAGCAGTGCAGGGGCAGCCTCCACCAGGCCCCCACTCATGTCTCCCACCACCCCCACCCCCCTGCCACCATGGGCAGCCCCCACCAGGCCCCCACTCATGTCTCCCACCACCCCCACCCCCCAGCCACCAGGGGCAGCCTCCACCAGGCCCCCACTCATGTCTCCCACCACCCCCACCCCCCTGCCACCATGGGCAGCCTCCACCAGGCCCCCACTCATGTCTCCCACCACCCCCACCCCCCAGCAGTGCAGGGGCAGCCTCCACCAGGCCCCCACTCATGTCTCCCACCGCCCCCACCCCCCAGCAGTGCAGGGGCAGCCTCCACCAGGCCCCCACTCATGTCTCCCACCGCCCCCACCCCCCAGCAGTGCAGGGGCAGCCTCCACCAGGCCCCCACTCATGTCTCCCACCACCCCCACCGCCCAGCAGTGCAGGGGCAGCCTCCACCAGGCCCCCACTCATGTCTCCCACCACCCCCACCCCCCAGCAGTGCAGGGGCAGCCTCCACCAGGCCCCCACTCATGTCTCCCACCACCCCCACCCCCCTGCCACCATGGGCAGCCTCCACCAGGCCCCCACTCATGTCTCCCACCACCCCCACCCCCCAGCAGTGCAGGGGCAGCCTCCACCAGGCCCCCACTCATTTCTCCCACCACCCCCACCCCCCAGCAGTGCAGGGGCACCCTCCACCAGGCCCCCACTCATGTCTCCCACCACCCCCACCCCCCTGCCACCATGGGCAGCCTCCACCAGGCCCCCACTCATGTCTCCCACCCCCCCACCCCCCAGCAGTGCAGGGGCAGCCTCCACCAGGCCCCCACTTATGTCTCCCACCACCCCCACCCCCCAGCCACCAGGGGCACCCTCCACCAGGCCCCCACTCATGTCTCCTACCACCCCCACCCCCCAGCCACCAGGGGCACCCTCCACCAGGCCCCCACTCATGTCTCCCACCACCCCCACCCCCCTGCCACCATGGGAGCACCCACCAGGCCCCCACTCATGTCTCCCATCACCCCCACCCCCCAGCCACCAGGGGCACCCTCCACCAGGTCCTCACAATCCCCAATCATGTGCGTAATGGTCAGCCTCTACAGCCAAAAAGCCCTACCAAGTAACCCATTCACCCACATGGAAATGGAAATTACATGTTACACCCCCAATGTTCATGAAGCTAATGAACCCATGTCCGTCACACACAATGGTTGCAATTGAATGGGAAAACACCCAACATGACATGCATGAAACCAATGAGATGATACCACACAGTGAAGTATGAAAACAAAATTGTATTGAAAAAAATAAAGAATGCTAAAGAAAGGAAACAAACTACAATGGGAATGAGAAAAAATAAGCTGCATGTCCGTATTAAAAAAAAAACTGCAAATCAGAATCCAAAAAAATGTCGTCCAAAGTCAAATGTAAAAAAATCTCTATGCAATAAAGAACTATGTAAAAAACTAACAAGGGTCCATAAGCCCAACTGAACAAAGGAAACCTATTAAAAAACCTAACTAAAAATCAACTATATACAAAAAGTGGAGCAGTGTCCGTCGACTCCAAATCATAATAAGAAAGAAAGGAAACCTAAAACTAAAGAACTATATACAAAGGCGGCGGGCAAGTCCAGCGGCTCACTCCGTGGTGTCCCGGGCCAGGGCATCATCGAACTCCTGTTCGATGTCCCGGAGGCGGTCCAGTTCCATGGCCCGAGGGTCCGCAGGGACGACGCCGTGTCCTCCTCCAACCCCCTGCGGATTGCCTCGAGGCACTCGGCCCGCCTCAGGGCCCTCCGCATGGAGTTCTCCGCCCTGACCATTGTGAGCCGCGCCTCTTCCGCCCGCCGCCGCTCCGCACCTATGGCGTGGCCCAACCGCTGCCACACGGAAGACACTCTCTGTCCTGGGTCCCCCTGCCCTCCGGCCGATGCCTGCCCCTCCGATGTGGAAAGCCCTGAGCCTTCATGTCTCCCACCATGTTGCTGCTGCTGCACTGCCTCTGCCCGGGCACTGCCTCCTGCTGCCTGCACATCCTCCGCCGGCTGGGGTGCAGTTGTTGATGTGGCCACCCCTGCTGGACCTCCGACTCCCGACTGTGGCAGGGATGCCTCCTCCACCAGCCTGGCCGCACCGTCAGAGGCAGCTCCACAGGGCACCCAGGTGACTGATGGGTGGGAAGATGGCACAGAGGACGACTGGCGCGTAGGGGGTCCAGTTGAGGAGGGGGTCGGAGCAAGCCCCATCAGACGGAGGAATCCGGCCTGGGTGACCTGTCCCAGCAGGCTGACGTGGTCAACGAGCCATTCGAGATGACGTGCAGTCTCTCCATGAAAAGACTGCAGGTCACCTCGCATGGCCCGTTGACGCAACGCCACACCAGCCAGGACAGGCTCAACCCGGACCTGGATGGCCACGTCCGCAGGCAGAGGAAGGCCAGTTGATGTCAGCTCATCCCCTGCCTGAAAACGGGTCTGGACGTAGGCATCCCTGCTGGTGCAAGATGATGCAGGGACAGGATCGGGGACAGGATTGCACACAGGCACCTCCGCGGCGGCCTGTGCTGCCTCCTGTCCCTGGTCCTGCACTGCACCACTAGCACCAGTGGGATCCCCACCTCCAGACCCCGTCTCTGGTGCTTGCACGGCCTCCTCCTCCACCAAACCCCCCACCAACCTGGATGACTCCGTGCCATCTTCCCCTGTTGGGCCCTGTGGGGTCCCAGCTGCCCCTTCTGCTGCCGAGGAGTCCAACTGCAACCTCCGCCTCTTGGACCTCCCCCCGGCAGCTGCGGCCTGGGACGCGGCACCGGACTCCTCACTCCCCGACGAGATGACAACACGGGAGGGGAGCCGGGCCTTGCATCTCCGGCTGGCGGTCGGATCCCCGCCGCTGTGCTCCACAGCACCTTCTCCGCCCTCTTCATCAGTTGACGCTGCAGACAGGGAGAAACAAAACACAGGCATCAGGGCACTGTACAATGGACACATACACACATGACAGTTGCACATGAGTGGCATTGGCAAACCTCAGACATGTCATCACAATCCCCAACACACATGTCATTGCAACTCGCACACATCAGCCATACCACAGCCATATCGCAACTGCCAGCACCATCCATACACATACAACAGCATCAGCAGCCAAAGGGGAGCCAGACATCACATGCAACACAGGAAGTGCACCACACATGTACACACACCACCACACTTGCATGCATGTGTACACCTCTGCCAAGTGTCGCACTGTTCAGACGGCCATCCATGTCACATCTGTCAATCAGGCTTCCACATACCGCTGTCACATGCATCCATGTTGCATCACTGTTGCACCCTTGTCAAATACACACACATGCACATGTACACAGTGCTCATACATGCAGCCGAAAACAACATACATGCGTGACATCACGGACATGTCTACTTACATACACATTCATACAAACATGTGTGCATGCACAACTGCATTTGCCATGCAAGCCTACACACACAAGCACCATCCATGTCTCACACATTACAGCCCTCGCATGTGTCAGCCCCATGGCCCTGTACACTCCCACCCATACTCGACCCCATACAAACAGATGTGCAACCTGCACAATACCGAATAATCACCACACGCACTGCTCACAATCAGGATGCATGTACACTCACCGCTCGACTCCAGACGGGTCTGCTTCTCTAGGACCTGGACGTGGAGCGCTGGGGATATGCGTTCCAGGACCCCCATCTGTTCTTCCGACAAGTGGCCCCGGCGCCCCTTGGCATCCGCTGCCTTCAAGAAGCGCCGGGCCTTGTTCAGGGTCCTGGACCTGTAGTCCTCCCAGTGCTTCCTGACATGTTGTAAGTCCCGGACTGCCACCCCCTCCACGTTGAAGGCAGTCACGATGTCAGTCCAGATCCGAGTCCGTCCTTCCTTGTCGGCGCGGGAACTTCCGAAGAGGGCATCATACTGCCCCAGGACTTGCTCCACCAGGACACCAACTTCAGTGGCACTGAAGCTGGTGCCCCTCTGCCTCTCTGGCCGGGGGTTGTCAGTGGTCACAGATGGTGTTTGCCCCGACATGACAACCCCAGAGGCAGGAGTGGGTGGGCAACTGGGTCCTGGGGCTGGGCTGTGGAGCGATGGAATTCCAGTCGGGAGTCTTCGGTTCCAGCAGGGGTGGTCACAGCAACAGCACCCCTGGCTGATGTGCAGGCAGCAAATGGCAGTGCACATGGGCAGCAGGCAGTCAGGCAGCAGCAGATGGCAGGTGGGAGCGTGCTCGGGGCTCTGGGGGGCAGTAGTTCGGCCTTCTGGGCAGGAGCGTGGTCTTCCGTGTGCTTACGTGTGGCCAGCTTGGTACGGAGTGATTTGGCACGTGAAAATCCTGCACGTCAGTGTGAAAATCGAGGAAAGGCCCTTAGCGCGTAAGCGCGTCAGCACGCATACGCGATTCTATTGGACCAAAGGCCCTTAGCGCGTAAACGCGTCAGCACGCATATGCGATTCTATTGGACCAAAGGCCCTCAGCGCGTAAACGCGTCAGCACGCATACGCGATTCTATTGGACCAAAGGCCCTCAGCGCGTAAACGCGTCTGTGACGTGACCCGCACGGGTGTTTCCCACACAGCACGTGATGACAGAGCACACGTGGAAAGACTGCACGTCAGATTGTCATCGCGTGTAATTGGACAGCACGTCAGAGTCTCATCGCGTGTAATTGGACAAAAGTGCGCGTACACGCGATTGGCCTATGTACGTGTATATCAGGGGTGCGCGGACACTTACACACGCAAGTACGTCAGCGCACCTGTATCCCGGGGTGCGCGGGAATTTCCACACGCTATTGGACTGGGTACCGGATTTCAGGGGTGCTCGGGTCACACGCTCGCCTACAACACGCGCAACGCATTAATTTGCGCGCTAACAAAATAACAAGCTCAGACCCAGGATGAACATACCGTTCCTAGCAGCAGTGGGCGTGGCCTACCAAAGGAGGAGGAGGAGGATAGTCAGGGCCAGAATATTCACACCCAGAACCAGCCTTTTCGGGATGCCTGATGACCAGGTGCATGGGAGGTACAGGTTTCCACCACACATCATACTGGACCTGGTGAGTGAGTGGGAGGATGACCTCACATCACCCACCCTGTGCGCCCAAGCACTAAGCCCCCTGGAGAAGGTCCTCAATGTACTGCACTTCTTAGCCACTGGATCATTTCAGCGGACAAGTGCCATTGTGGGTGGTGTATCACAGGCCACCCAGTCACGCTGCCTACACCAGGTCTTGAACATCATCACTGCACGCCCATCAGTCCGCAGGCACATATACCTGCCCAGAACACCTGCAGAAAGGCATGCTGCCGCCCTGGATTTTTACACTGTGGCATGATTCCCCAAAGTGCTAGGTGCCATTGACTGCACCCATGTGGCTCTATGTCCCCCCAGGGCATCTGAGCACATCTATAGGAACCGCAAGCACTGGCATTCCATCAACGTGCAGGTAGTATGTAATGCCAAGGGAATCATCACCTCAGTATATGCAAACTATCCCGGGTCAACCCACGACAGCTTCATTTACCGAATGTCCACCCTAAGCCGGGACCTAGAAGCTGGGCGGCATGGCGATACATGGCTGCTTGGTGAGTATGAATGCCACTGCACATGCATGCATGTCAGATACTGAGCAAGGTCACAACCCCACCAATGATACCAATCACCACCTCCACAGGGGACAGTGCCTACCCTCTCAGCCCCCACATGATGACGCCAATTCGGAACCCCACCACGCCACCCCAGGTAAGATATAACACAGCCCACGTTACAACCCGGGGCATAGTGGAGCGCACATTCGGAGTGCTAAAGTCACGCTTTCGCTCCCTTGACCGTTCTGGCGGGCAGCTGTTGTACGCTCCCCCAGTAGTGTGCAGGATCATAGTGGCAGCATGTGTCCTGCACAACGTTGCAACATGCCGGGGCCTGGCCGTGGACATGGTGGTGGCCCCACATCCCCAACCACATGCACAGCCGCTGCGCATGGGAGGGGAAGGGCACGGGGGGAGGCAGCCCGTACACAGCTAGTGGCTAATTACTTCACATAGAAATCACACCCCTGTGGAGTGCACACTGCCCTGGCACATTCCATCTGACAATCAATGATGACTCAACCTGACACTGATCCTGAATGTCTGGAGAATGAACCGTGAAAACCATATCAGCCTGAGATTGTTCACCTGGAAGTGTCACAATGTGTGCATCCCTACCCACACAGACACCACCAATGCAGTTTTGTGAAGTAACACAGTCAAGCAGCTAAAATGAATACCCACTTGCAAAATGCAACAAGAGGACAGTGCCATGTCAGCCAACCCATCCCCAGCACCGCCACACCACATACCGTGCCATGTCATGCTATTTGCAGGTAAACAAAGTAATCCCCACAACATGACACTAGTGTCACAATGTAGAGTGTCCCTAATTGAAACTTGCAACACCTGAAATGCTCACAGTAATGCAGGACCAACAACAAACTTGAGCAGGTACTACCATTAACATGACATCACAAATGTTATATATTAGTAGTCTCACCACCTGGAAATGCCTGCACTCCCACCACTACCAACTGTGCAGTGTTGGCGCCATGTAGAGTTGTAGGTGCACTGCTGCCAACATGGACCCCATCTCCAGACTAGAGGGCCTTGTGTAGACATGAGGAAGGGACCTGCAAATTGGGAGGTAGACACAGATGATGAGTTACACATCAATGCAACATGCAGTGTACAACACAACAGCAATATGCACTAGGAATGTATACACAGTATTGACTACAGACTGCCCACACAGCTCATGGGAGTCCAACGTCACTGTGTAATTCACTGTCACTTGGGCACACCCTTTGCAAGCCCATGGAAACGGGAAGCAGGAGGGGTGTGTGTGACTCAAACCCAAGCATCTGAACCAATTACATGACAAGCCTGCATGTGCCCAGCCACAATGCTGCATATGCCCACAGGAACCACGGAAGCCAACAAATTGTCCCAAAAAAATTGGGAAAAATTATTTAGAAATTAAAAATAAAAATAAAAATTAAAAATGGCCATTGATGGGCCCGGGGGGGTTTGGGAGGCCACCCAGGAGGTCCGAGGACAGGGTGCACACCAAAACCCACCTGTGTGGGTCCTGGGAAAAAAAAACACCTCCATGGGCTCATGGCCCACACGGCTACCCTATTGTGGGAGTATCACTGCTGTCGCTATTATCACCCTGTGCAGCTGCATCCGGAGGTGGTTGCACTATGGGAGGCAGCCCACGCAAGGCCCTAGTCTGCTCCTCCATGGCTGCAAGCATACGGGTGTGGTAGGTCTGGTTCTGGAGGATGAGTGTGCGGAGGTCCCCATGCAACAACTCACGGGATGCCCGGACCTCCGCCCTCGTTGCCTGCATCTCAGCTGAGAGCGTACGGGTGAGACGCTCCAGCTGCTGTTCTGTCCTTTGGTGTGTTGAAGCCTCAAGCTCACCAAGAGTCGTCCTGAGGTGAAGAAGCTCCTGCCTCAGGGCTTCCCTGTGGGCCTGGGACTCAATGGAGATGGCCTCCTGCAGAGTCGCCAGTGCCGCCCGCCTGTCCCTGTTGGACCCCAACATGTCCTCCCTGTGTGACTGGCAGATGGAGTCGGTTGCCTGCTCTAGTCGCTCCATCAGCCTTTCAGGGGGGACAATGGAAGTGGCCACCCTATCCATGGCCTGAGCCATCATCTCGGATGATGCTGCCTGTTGTGTTGCCATACCGTAAATGGATTGTTCCCATGCGGTATTGCCAGGTGGCGTACGGCCACCACGTCGGCGGGCACCACACCTGTCTGGGGCAAGGCGAACTGCGCCTTGCTGTGCCGGCACTGCCTGAGGCTGCAGGACTGCATTCCCCCTCTGATCTGCTGGCCCAGGAACAGGATCAGATGTCGCGGAGTGTGACCCTGCATCCGTAACCACCAAAGGCGTAGCTGCCAACACTGACATCCCCATTGAGGGTTCTGACCCTGGTGCAGGTGGGTGGGACAGAACAGAATCCCTCCCTGGAACACTCACCTGCGACGCAACGTAGGTCTCATCCGAATCAACACCTGAGTACAGCTCGGGGGAGGTGCAGCCAGAGACACCCCTTGAGAGCACGACCTGCAGCACTTGTGGGTTCTCACCCACCACCACACCACGTCCCTCACTGGTGGTTGGTCGGCCCTCGGACCCCTCCTGGGTCTGCACCATCTCCACAACCCCAGCAGTATCAGGTGCGTCTTCCCCTGCAAAGACATAAAAACAGAGAAATGGAAACAGGCATTAGCACCATGGCACACAATGAGGGCTGAGAAGCAAGAGAACCAGTACTTGATTGACACATGTCCCACATGACTAAAACCCTCCCATGCATGCACCCTCACTGCATATGAAGGGCAGGCAAATGGCACACACTGATGACACCAAGAAGGAAGATGAACACATTTTCTGCATGCTGCCTGGCAGTGGCATCACACATTGGCCTGTGATTGCCAGGTGAAACACACATGCCATCACACAGATGGCATGTACCATTGCTATTGAGTGAAGATGGAGAGGAGGGCATCACCTATTCATTCAGTCCAGTTCCCGCATGTAATAGCTTTTCTAATTCTAACAGGTCAGATTTTTCACCTGGAGCTGCCAGTCTGAAATGGTCCAATTGCACAGGGACATGTGTGAACAAATGATATCCAGGTAACAAAGTCACTCCACTTTACCATAGCCATGTCAGACATGTGACTAGTGGACTGCGACATGCCTAGTAAAGGTGGTGGAATGCAAACAATCTGACTGAATGAACAGTGAAAAATAAGCAACAATGTTGTGGCAAGGTGACACTTCAAGGGCAACTGGCGTGCAGTTGGGCTAGATGTCTACTGTTGGCAGAAGGGATACTGCTATGGCCAAATGCAGCTGCGCAGGATGTATTGCATGAAGCACATGGCTGACCCATACGACTCAGGCGCACACACTCTCACCTGGCACACAAACAGAAGCCCTCACACACACCATGCACATGGATGACACACACATGCATGTGCACTCACCGGACAATGCCTCGTAATCAGCCAGATCTCCCACGCCTTGGATCTGTTCCTCTGTGACGTAGGTCCCAGCGACTGACTCATGTGGAGTGAGTTCCATGTCTACTACTGGAGACCCACCTCCAGTCACTAGAGTTGCGGCATGACTTGAGGCCAGCTTACTCTTTGCCCTGCACTTTAGGTCATTCCAGCGCTTATAGCAATCATGGGCTGTGCGCCTCACGATTCCAAGGGCAATTACGATGTCCGCAACGGTCTGCCAGTGTGCCTGGCGATGTGCAGGTGTGGTCTTGGATCCTGCAACAATGACCATCTCGTTGTCATGTGCGGACACATACTCGACAAGTGCATTCAGTTCGTCATCCGTGAAGCTGGGCTTCCTGGACGGGCCGGACTGTGTAGCCGTGTCTGGGGCATCAGCCTGTGCCGGACGAGCACTCTTCCTCTTCCGCTTGGAAGGTGGTGGTGATCCTGAGTGTCCTGCGCCGCTCTGGACACTAGGGGCAGGAGCCCTGGTGGACTCTGTATCAGGAGTGTGGGGTTGCACACTCAGCATGGGAGTTGGTGCAGGCATTGGCTCTAGTGTGATGGTGTCAGGGGGAATGTCAGCAGCATGGACTAGGACCGACACTGTCCTGGCTGGGTGTGTGAGGGCTGGGGTGGATGGAGCCACAGCTGCCCCTGCAGCCTCTCCGCCCTGCCTACTTGGTGCAGCAGATGACCTTGCTGCCCCAGATGCACGTGGCATGGTGACATCAACGTGCACCAGCGCACGTGTCATAGGCCTGCTGACCTGGAAGTCAGCCATGGAGTCAGCCAGGTCTGGTGCCACAATGGGCTGGTCCAACAAGGGCTGAGCATGGATGGTGTCAGCCACATCAGCCTCAACGGGGGGGGGGGATTATGGGTGCCCTTGACTGGTCCTCCACACATGGGGGGACAGGCTCACCCTGCAAGTAACGACCACGTCTCCTACCGGATCCACCACGGCCACCACTTGTGGCTCTTCCACTTTTGCCACCCTTACGGAATCCTCGCCTCCCAGCCATGGCACTGATGTAGATGTGCGTATGGGAGTGTCTGTAAACTATTGTCCTGGGCAATTGGGGGTCAAAGGGGTTGGGTACCAGATGGTAATTGTACCCCAGTGCTCTTGCAAGGCTGATTGTAACCCCTGGGGAAAGATGACGGGTCACGCTACGCACAGGAGCCCCAAAAAAGGGAGAGGACGTGCACGCAACCCCTCCTAGACCACGTGTGCAGAAAGAAAAACCTGCACTACGCTGTGGCACCCAGTAACACAAGAATGAACGTATGCGTGTCACACGCAGCCTAGAATGACCTCTGAAGGGGTAGGCTACACACGGGGCAAGCACAGATGTTAGATACGTGCGTGACTCACCGTCTGCCAGGTAAAAGAGGGTGAAAAAGGAGCGCGTTTGGTTGCCAACACCCCCGCTAAAAGAAGATTTGTACGCTGTCTGAGGAGACAGGACAACAGTAGAAGGGAACACTGTTTGAGGGAACAGGCCCAGGTAAACCAGTAAAAGAGAAAAAAAGAGAAAAAGCTGTCAGAGGTAACAGGGAATACGAACTTGAAACGCCGTGAAGTAAATCGCGTGTGAAACGACAAGAAGTACAGAATTCACCCACTCGCTCTCCACGAAAAGCACGTACAAGGAAAACGTGTTCTACACGTACCTTTTATACAGGCTCACACGTCCAGCGTCACTTACGCGGCGTGTACGCGCTAGGGCCATTTCCACCAATTACACGCTTTGTCACTTCTGCGTGTAGGGCCATTTCCACCAATTACACGCTTTGTCACTTCTGCGTGTAGGGCCATTTCCACCAATTACACGCTTTGTCACTTCTGCGTGTAGGGCCATTTCCACCAATCACACGCGATGAGACTCTGACGTGCTGTCCAATTACACGCGATGACACTCTGACGTGCAGTCTTTCCACGTGTGCTCTGTCATCACGTGCTGTGTGGAAAACACCCGTGCGGGTCACGTCACGGACGCGCTTACGCGCTGAGGGCATTTGGTCCAATAGAATCGCGTATGCGTGCTGACGCGCTTACGCGCTAAGGGCCTTTCCTCGATTTTCACGCTGACGTGCAGAATTTTCACGTGCCAAATCACTCCGTACCAAGCTGGCCACGCGTAAGCACACGGAAGACCACGCTCCTGCCCAGAAGGCCGAACTACTGCCCCCCAGAGCCCCGAGCACGCTCCCACCTGCCATCTGCTGCTGCCTGACTGCCTGCTGCCCACGTGCACTGCCATTTGCTGCCTGCACATCAGCCAGGGGGCTGTTGCTGTGACCACCCCTGCTGGAACCGAAGACTCCCGACTGGAATTCCATCGCTCCACAGCCCAGCCCCAGGACCCAGTTGCCCACCCACTCCTGCCTCTGGGGTTGTCATGTCGGGGCAAACACCATCTGTGACCACTGACAACCCCCGGCCAGAGAGGCAGAGGGGCACCAGCTTCAGTGCCACCGAAGTTGGTGTCCTGGTGGAGCAAGTCCTGGGGCAGTATGATGCCCTCTTCGGAAGTTCCCGCGCCGACAAGGAAGGACGGACTCGGATCTGGACTGACATCGTGACTGCCATCAACGCGGAGGGGGTGGCAGTCCGGGACTTACAACATGTCAGGAAGCGCTGGGAGGACTACAGGTCCAGGAACCTGAACAAGGCCCGGCGCCTCTTGAAGGCAGCGGATGCCAAGGGGCGCCGGGGCCACTTGTCGGAAGAACAGATGGGGGTCCTGGAACGCATATCCCCAGCACTCCACGTCCAGGTCCTAGAGAAGCAGACCCGTCTGGAGTCGAGCGGTGAGTGTACATGCATCCTGATTGTGAGCAGTGCGTGTGGTGATTATTCGGTATTGTGCAGGTTGCACATCTGTTTGTATGGGGTCGAGTATGGGTGGGGGTGTACAGGGCCGTGGGGCTGACACATGCGAGGGCTGTAATGTGTGAGACATGGATGGTGCTTGTGTGTGTAGGCTTGCATGGCAAATGCAGTTGTGCGTGCACACATGTTTGTATGAATGTGTATGTAAGTAGACATGTCCGTGATGTCACGCATGTATGTTGTTTTCGGCTGCATGTATGAGCACTGTGTACATGTGCATGTGTGTGTATTTGACAAGGGTGCAACAGTGATGCCACATGGATGCATGTGACAGCGGTATGTGGAAGCCTGATTGGCAGATGTGACATGGATGGCCGTCTGAACAGTGCGACACTTGGCAGAGGTGTACACATGCATGCAAGTGTGGTGGTGTGTGTACATGTGTGGTGCACTTCCTGTGTTGCATGTGATGTCTGGCTCCCCTTTGGCTGCTGATGCTGTTGTATGTGTATGGATGGTGCTGGCAGTTGCGATATGGCTGTGGTATGGCTGATGTGTGCGAGTTGCAATGACATGTGTGTTGGGGATTGTGATGACATGTCTGAGGTTTGCCAATGCCACTCATGTGCAACTGTCATGTGTGTATGTGTCCATTGTACAGTGCCCTGATGCCTGTGTTTTGTTTCTCCCTGTCTGCAGCGTCAACTGATGAAGAGGGCGGAGAAGGTGCTGTGGAGCACAGCGGCGGGGATCCGACCGCCAGCCGGAGACGCAAGGCCCGGCTCCCCTCCCGTGTTGTCATCTCGTCGGGAAGTGAGGAGTCCGGTGCCGCGTCCCAGGCCGCAGCTGCCGGGGGGAGGTCCAAGAGGCGGAGGTTGCAGTTGGACTCCTCGGCAGCAGAAGGGGCAGCTGGGACCCCACAGGGCCCAACAGGGGAAGATGGCACGGAGTCATCCAGGTTGGTGGGGGGTTTGGTGGAGGAGGAGGCCGTGCAAGCACCAGAGACGGGGTCTGGAGGTGGGGATCCCACTGGTGCTAGTGGTGCAGTGCAGGACCAGGGACAGGAGGCAGCACAGGCCGCTGCGGAGGTGCCTGTGTGCAATCCTGTCCCCGAGCCTGTCCCTGCATCATCTTGCACCAGCAGGGATGCCTACGTCCAGACCCGTTTTCAGGCAGGGGATGAGCTGACGTCAACTGGCCTTCCTCTGCCTGCGGACGTGGCCATCCAGGTCCGGGTTGAGCCTGTCCTGGCTGGTGTGGCGTTGCGTCAACGGGCCATGCGAGGTGACCTGCAGTCTTTTCATGGAGAGACTGCACGTCATCTCGAATGGCTCGTTGACCACGTCAGCCTGCTGGGACAGGTCACCCAGGCCGGATTCCTCCGTCTGATGGGGCTTGCTCCGACCCCCTCCTCAACTGGACCCCCTACGCGCCAGTCGTCCTCTGTGCCATCTTCCCACCCATCAGTCACCTGGGTGCCCTGTGGAGCTGCCTCTGACGGTGCGGCCAGGCTGGTGGAGGAGGCATCCCTGCCACAGTCGGGAGTCGGAGGTCCAGCAGGGGTGGCCACATCAACAACTGCACCCCAGCCGGCAGAGGATGTGCAGGCAGCAGGAGGCAGTGCACGGGCAGAGGCAGTGCAGCAGCAGCAACATGGTGGGAGACATGAAGGCTCGGGGCTTTCCACATCGGAGGGGCAGGCATCGGCCGGAGGGCAGGGGGACCCAGGACAGAGAGTGTCTTCCGTGTGGCAGCGGTTGGGCCACGCCATAGGTGCGGAGCGGCGGCGGGCGGAAGAGGCGCGGCTCACAATGGTCAGGGCGGAGAACTCCATGCGGAGGGCCCTGAGGCGGGCCGAGTGCCTCGAGGCAATCCGCAGGGGGTTGGAGGAGGACACGGCGTCGTCCCTGCGGACCCTCGGGGCCATGGAACTGGACCGCCTCCGGGACATCGAACAGGAGTTCGATGATGCCCTGGCCCGGGACACCACGGAGTGAGCCGCTGGACTTGTCCGCCGCCTTTGTATATAGTTCTTTAGTTTTAGGTTTCCTTTCTTTCTTATTATGATTTGGAGTCGACGGACACTGCTCCACTTTTTGTATATAGTTGATTTTTAGTTAGGTTTTTTAGTAGGTTTCCTTTGTTCAGTTGGGCTCATGGACCCTTGTTAGTTTTTTACATAGTTCTTTATTGCATAGAGATTTTTTTACATTTGACTTTGGACGACATTTTTTTGGATTCTGATTTGCAGTTTTTTTTTTAATACGGACATGCAGCTTATTTTTTCTCATTCCCATTCTAGTTTGTTTCCTTTCTTTAGCATTCTTTATTTTTTTCAATACAATTTTGTTTTCATACTTCACTGTGTGGTATCATCTCATTGGTTTCATGCATGTCATGTTGGGTGTTTTCCCATTCAATTGCAACCATTGTGTGTGACGGACATGGGTTCATTAGCTTCATGAACATTGGGGGTGGTGGGTGAATGGGTTACTTGGTAGGGCTTTTTGGCTGTGGAGGCTGACCATTACGCACATGATTGGGGATTGTGAGGAACTGGTGGAGGGTGCCCCTGGTGGCTGGGGGGGGGGGTGGTGGGAGACATGGGTGGGGGCCTGGTGGAGGGTTCCCCTGCACTGCTGGGGGGTGGGGGTGGTGGGAGACATGAGTGGGGGCCTGGTGGAGGGTGCCCCTGCACTGCTGGGGGGTGGGGGTGGTGGGAGACATGGGTGGGGGCCTGGTGGAGGCTGCCCATGGTGGCAGGGGGGTGGGGGTGGTGGGAGACATGAGTGGGGGCCTGGTGGAGGCTGCCCCTGCACTGCTGGGGGGTGGGGGTGGTGGGAGACATGAGTGGGGGCCTGGTGGAGGCTGCCCCTGGTGGCTGGGGGGTGGGGGTGGTGGGAGACATGGGTGGGGGCCTGGTGGAGGCTGCCCCTGGTGGCTGGGGGGTGGGGGTGGTGGGAGACATGAGTGGGGGCCTGGTGGAGGCTGCCCCTGCACTGCTGGGGGGTGGTGGGAGACATGAGTGGGGGCCTGGTGGGTGCTGCCCATGGTGGCAGGGGGGTGGGGGTGGTGGGAGACATGAGTGGGGGCCTGGTGGAGGCTGCCCCTGCACTGCTGGGGGGTGGGGGTGGTGGGAGACATGAGTGGGGGCCTGGTGGGGGCTGCCCATGGTGGCTGGGGGGTGGGGGTGGTGGGAGACATGAGTGGGGGCCTGGTGGAGGCTGCCCCTGCACTGCTGGTGGGTGGGGGTGGTGGGAGACATGAGTGGGGGCCTGGTGGGTGCTGCCCATGGTGGCAGGGGGGTGGGGGTGGTGGGAGACATGAGTGGGGGCCTGGTGGAGACTGCCCCTGCACTGCTGGGGGGTGGGGGTGGTGGGAGACATGAGTGGGGGCCTGGTGGGTGCTGCCCATGGTGGCAGGGGGGTGGGGGTGGTGGGAGACATGAGTGGGGGCCTGGTGGAGGCTGCCCCTGCACTGCTGGGGGGTGGGGGTGGTGGGAGACATGAGTGGGGGCCTGGTGGAGGGTGCCCCTGCACTGCTGGGGGGTGGGGGTGGTGGGAGACATGAGTGGGGGCCTGGTGGAGGCTGCCCCTGCACTGCTGGGGGGTGGGGGTGGTGGGAGACATGAGTGGGGGCCTGGTGGAGGGTGCCCCTGCACTTCTGGGGGGTGGGGGTGGTGGGAGACATGAGTGGGGGCCTGGTGGAGGGTGCCCCTGCACTGCTGGGGGGTGGGGGTGGTGGGAGACATGAGTGGGGGCCTGGTGGAGGCTGCCCCTGCACTGCTGGGCGGTGGGGGTGGTGGGAGACATGAGTGGGGGCCTGGTGGGTGCTGCCCATGGTGGCTGGGGGTTGGGGGTGGTGGGAGACATGAGTGGGGGCCTGGTGGAGGCTGCCCCTGCACTGCTGGGGGGTGGGGGTGGTGGGAGACATGAGTGGGGGCCTGGTGGGTGCTGCCCATGGTGGCAGGGAGGTGGGGGTGGTGGGAGACATGAGTGGGGGCCTGGTGGAGGCTGCCCCTGCACTGCTGGGGGGTGGGGGTGGTGGTAGACATGAGTGGGGGCCTGGTGGAGGGTGCCCCTGCACTGCTGGGGGGTGGGGCTGGTGGTAGACATGTGTGGGGGCCTGGTGGAGGGTGCCCCTGCACTGCTGGGGGGTGGGGGTGGTGGGAGACATGAGTGGGGGCCTGGTGGAGGGTGCCCCTGCACTGCTGGGGGGGTGGGGGTGGTGGGAGACATGGGTGGGGGCCTGGTGGAGGCTGCCCATGGTGGCAGGGGGCTGGGGGTGGTGGAAGACATGAGTGGGGGCCTGGTGGAGGCTGCCCCTGGTGGCTGGGGGGTGGGGGTGGTGGTAGACATGAGTGGGGGCCTGGTGGAGGGTGGCCATGGTGGCTGGGGGGTGGGGGTGGTGGGAGACATGAGTGGTGGCCTGGTGGAGGCTGCCCCTGCACTGCTGGGGGGTGGGGGTGGTGGGAGACATGAGTGGGGGCCTGGTGGAGGGTGCCCCACAATGCTGGGGGGTGGGGGTGCAGGGGTACATGAGTTGGACATGGGTGGGGCCTGCTGGCAGGTGCCCCACGGTGCAGGGGGGTGGGGGTGGTGGGAAACATGAGTTGGACATGAGTGGGGGCCTGCTGGCAGGTGCCCCACAGTGCTGGGAGGTGGGGGTGGTGGGAGACATGCATTGTTGATCAGTAGTGCAAGGTGACATGTGGGTTGGCTGGGGGGCATGCCCATGGTGGATGGGCTGCCTGCGGGACATGAGCAGGGGTGCAGGGTAGTCCCCCGTGGTGTGGGCTGCCTGCAGGGGCCGTGGAGGTTGTGGAGCGTACACCTGGGAGGACCCACACGGCCAATTCACGTGTAGTACTCCCCAGAACCCCTGAAATACACATTCCCTGCTGAAATCGCGTGTGCAACTTCCCGCGCACCCCTGAAATACACGTACCCTGCTCGCACTGGGACAATCGCGTGTGGAACTTCCCGCGCACCCCTGAAATACACGTACCCTGCTCGCACTGGGACAATCGTGTGCTCGCACTGGTCCATTCGCGTGTGGAACTTCCCGCGCACCCCTGAAATGCACGTACCCTGCTGAAATCGCGTGTGGAACTTCCCGCGCACCCCTGAAATACACGTACCCTGCTGAAATCGCGTGTGGAACTTCCCGCGCACCCCTGAAATACACGTACCCTGCTGAAATCGCGTGTGGAACTTCCCGCGCACCCCTGAAATACACGTACCCTGCTTGCACGGGGCCAGTCGCGTGTGGAACTTCCCGGGCACCCCTGCAATACACGTTCCCCGCTTGGCGTTTGCTGTTTGCCAGCCCGCTGAACTGGTCCAGGGTTAGCGCAGCCCTTTGCGATGATTTAGCGATTTTGATGGCTTTTCCTTGCGCGAGGGCGTTCTTGGGGGCGTTACTGGCGCTGCTGCAGGGTCGCTGCGATTCTCTGCGCCACGGCTGGTTTGGAAGCCTAAAATCCATGAATACGCTGTGCGCGGAAATCGGTTTTAGCGCACGCGCCTGGCGCAGTCAATCGCACGCGGACACTCTGCGCCAGCCGCTTGCGACACTTTTCTGCGAAATTCTATGAATTACCCTGACAGTGTTTTTCAGATCAAAATTGTGGGAGATGGCAGATAAGGAAATACAGACCTGACCTCTTGGATTGTTATGTCCCCAATAAACTGGCTCTCAGCTTCAAATAGAGACTTCTAATGGAACTTCAATGACGGTTACATAAACACCCAACATGGGTAAGCAGATGACTAGGTCATGTGACTTAAGAGAAGCGAAACTGCCTGGGTTGTGAAACTAAAGACTTTTATATTAATGTATTGCTATGGAATAACATGGAACTCAATGTTCTTATTAAAAAGAGAATTGTTTGTCACATTAGACTCATCCAGGACTCATATTAATGTTCACAAAAATGCTGTCAGTTCTATGTAAAGCTCAACTTCCTGTGATGTGTGGAATTTGAGTAATAGGTAAAATGGTAATTGGGGCATTTATATAAATGACTGGAATTTGGAATTCAGTGAGACAATGGAATGGGGATAGTGTCAGAGATCCTATATATTGTTAATTTCCTATTAACCTGAGAGAAATACAGAGAGATAAAGAGAGGGAGACCAAAGAAAAGAAAAGAGGAGACAGACACATGGACTCTTGCGTCAAACTTTTGCTTTGAAAACTGGGAGCCCTATCTGAGGGACACAGCATACAAACCTGACTGGGCCCTACTGAGAAAAGCTGAGCTGTTCATACCTGTGGTGTGAGCTGACTCCTGCCTGTCCCCAAAAGAGGGTCCTAAAACCTGGCAGGCCTCTTGAGCTAATAACAGAGATCTCACTTGTACGTAGACATATACCAATGCTACTAAATGTGTGGGGAAAGTACCTGTCTTAATCTTTTCCCTTAATTGTGGGTGGGTGGGCTCTGCAGACCCTTAGCCCATGTGATTAAAAATAGTTCAATTAATTCCCCTACAAAAAGATCACATAAGGATTTGTGTTAAAATTCGAAATTAACAAATCTCATTCCCAGTGTACTTTAAATGACAGTAGCCTATAAAGTAATTGGGCAACTCCATTTTTCCATTCATCCCCAGACTTCCTTTAAGGAAATGGGTCTCTTTCACTAAAAATCAAATTATCCACTGTTATCCCTTTCTCCACATTGTTTCTGTGAAAAAAGGGGTCCCCTGACCCAAAACGAAAATCCCAACACCCTGCAATCCCCTTGAAAGTGAATTGGCCCACAACACATGTCCCCATTGATTCCATTTCCCAAACCCTGTCTTTCAAATAAAAAGCCAAACAAAATCCCCAAGATATTCCCACTCCCTAAACCTTGCCTTTAAACCAAGGGGTGTCACATGTAATTGATGCCTGGGTGGGGTGCTGGGAGAAAAGAGCATTTATGATAAATAAATTAAGCAAAGCGTGATTTGCCAGTCCTGAGAGTGGACAAGTAATACTCATAGCAGAAAGATTTGAGACTGTGTTGGGTTAAAGGAGGAACAAAGGTGTTGATTTTAAATGACTGTGTGTTTCCAACCTTTCCTATTAGTTTATATGCGATGTGCACTGTAATTAAAGATAAACATGTGTTCATAGAAATTGAAATGTTATTCAGAAATATCTGCTAGTGAATGAGAATAAGTAAATTACCTATGTGATGTAGTTACTGTGTTGTGCCACAGAAGTTCCTGGCTGATTGGCCGCACAGATAGAGGAAGGTGAGTGGTATTATACAGATTGGAAATTGACCCAAATAAGAATCCGTTCTGCAGCTTGTGAGCGATGCCTTGATTAGGGAGGGAAGGAATTGAGTTGAGAGTGGCCGTCCAATAACTCATTACAACTTCCACAGACTTGCCTTTCACTGACTAATCGGAATACAATGTGAACTTTCATCTACTTCACAGATGGCATAATGCTTGTAGAACAATGCCTCCTGCTATCTGTTTAGACGATTATCAAGCAAATCGTATTCATTATAAGCCAATATCAAATATCTCACGTAGTTCCCATTATCAATCTCCTACCCAAATACTTTCCAGCATCATGAGCCCTGTCTGGATGGGGATATGCTCTTTGCCAGAGCAAACATTTCCTTTGAGGCGTATAATGCCTCAGTGGCTTTCGAACTCTCAGAGTTATGCAAACTGCTTGAAAAACATCTTTGTTCAAAATATACACGATATAAATGAGGGTCAAAAATCCTTGTCCACGAACAATAACTAGCAATGTGCATATCTTCTGCGCAACTTTGTGATAAACGAAGTTAATTAAGTTTGAGTGCTACAGTCAGTGTTCTGCAAAATATTGAACTAAAACAGTTTTATTTTTGTAATTCATTTTTATATTAAAACGATAGGAATTTAACAAACTAAATGCAAATAAATGTGCAGTTGCTTGCCAGTTGCGATCATTTAGTAATAACATCCACCTTTTAATGTGACATTCAATTTTTGTAGACAGGGTCCCATGTGATGTAAAGAAGGCAGTCGTTGTCCCTGTTACCCTTTTGCTATATTTTAATTAAAGAAACAAATTACTGCACAGTTCTGTAGTATTGGATTCTGCAAAGGTATTGCACAAACATTTGCTGCGCAATGCTTTTACATGCGATGGGACTCACAACTATTGAAATCAAATTCCCAAATACAATTTAGGATATTGGTTACATAGGCCAGGTATGGCCATTAAAGAATGGCTATTTCCACTATTGCCATGTGGTTCCATTATAAAATATCCAGGTACTCAATTTCCAGGAATTCTCACCAAAGGTCAGAAAGTTATATGATGTTATCATCTGTTACACATTTCTTATAGAGCACAGCATGAGTGGTTCCAGGCACTAAAGAAAATACAGAGAGAAATTGCAATGCGCTCAGGTGTATAGGAAAACCTTGAGGGAAACTGTACTTTAATGAAGCTTTATGACTTTCCAGACATCTGGTGCCATTCTAGGGTGGGGCAGGGGGCCACTATGGATGCTGGCAGGAGCCATTGAAAGGACAAGCCATGCATATCTTTTTTCATATATCTCTGGTTCTGGTGGTCCTGGGTACCCTTGGATGACCTTTCCATTTGGGGGTGTAATACTGAAATGTATCTCTTAGAGTCCAGTGTCCTTGGCCAGAAAAATCCTGGTCAACCCTTCAGAGAGTGAATTCAATACAAACGCTCACTGGGAGCTAGTGCACAGTGGGTAACGCATTAGAAATGCCTTCATCGTTTATGGACAGAGGAAACGATAGTCAGCTGCACTCTGCACTCTCTACAGCCAACCAAACTGATAGTTGGTAGGTGCCTAAGAAAATAGTGGCTGCATAGCACAGGTGTGAAAGAGAAATGGAACTACCATCTGGACTCTGTTGGCAAAGGATATATTGCAAAAAATCGTTTTCATCATTTTAAGATTGAACATTCCCTTTTTCACTACTTCTGAGAGGTGAGGGAACACATCTGCTTTTGAGCTCATTTAATGTGCTGAGAAAAACATGTTCCAGCCCTTGCCCATTCAGGTCTTCCTTTGTGGTCTCCCTGTGATTCCTTTCTCATCTGATGGTCAGGGTCAGTTTCAGGGATGTCCAACTCCAGACCTCAAGGGACAGATCCATGCTGACTTCTCAGGAAACCTCGCATTAATATTCATGATATACACTTTGCATACAATGATTCTAAATGTATGCACATTTTTCCCTCATGAAAATTAATGACGGATATCCTGAAAACCTGTCAGGATTCCACCCCTCGAGGCCCAGAGTTTGACGACCCTGGTAGATAGTATGTAATGACGCCATTTCAGTGTTTTATAGGACTATGGCTCTTGCTCTTCGAAAACCCCCTAGGACTGCTATGCAAAAATGGGGCATTGAGCAATTTTCCAGAAAAGTTTTCAAATCCATTATGATCTCTGTTGGGGTGAACATGATTTCCAAAGATCGTATTCAGCAACTTAAACCTATGTTCCCTTGCACGTATCCTCAGCTCCCTCCCACCGCCTACATCATCACTGCTCTCTCCACCTGCACCGTCTTACCTTCTCCGGTCACAGCACTCCTCTGCCCCCCCTACCCCATCCCTATAAAGCCACTATCCATGCTCATCTGACGGCATTAAAACTGATAAAGGGTTTTTCTCAGAGCCCCACTTTCCATTTCCATGGCAGCCATGTCTCTTTTTTCAATGCTCTCTCCATTGGTCCTTTGCTCGCTTCCGCCTTTGTCATCTTTCTTTGAAACAGCACTGTGCACGCTCATGGGTTTCCCCAGGGGCCTAATAGCAATTATAACTGCTTCTAAGGGGAGTAACTACCCAGGAGTCCTGTAATGGCCCTTTTTATTCTTGCCCATATTACTGTGAGGTCAGAACTTTTCCACACAATACAGCCCTTGAAACCAGCTTTTATTGTTTAACAAAATAATAATTTATAAACCAAACAAATGCAATTTGATTTGAGCAGTGTTATAGTTGTGTCACACCCAGTCATGTTGTGATTTGGGATTCTGCTGCTAGCATATTTTGTAAATGTATCACAGGAGTCCATTTCAGTGCAAGGAGTGGTTTCCGGACTTTCTATAGAGTTTTCGCTCTGAGAAAAGAATTCTTCAGTATCCGTGACGTCATTATTTGAGTGTTAAACTATGGATGATCTAGCTATGTGGGACTTATTAACTTACATACGAAGTTGTATGTCTAATTAATGATTCTGTACTTCAATGAGCCTCCTATGCTATATGCCATGTGTCTGTCCAACCCATTGACTGTGATGTAATTTCCTGATCATATTTCCAGTAATTCCTTTATAATTGTTTTTATGTATTGATCTACCTTGATTGTAATGATGAACTATAAAGGATATGATAATATACCTGTACCTTTTTCCATTATAAAGCAAAAAGACATATGCACAATGCCACTAGAAATGAAAACAACATGGACCTGCGTTTCTGAAATTGCAAAATTTAAATACCTTGGGCCACACGTACAAAGAAGTCAAATCATAGTGCAAAAGGTGCAGCTCTTTGCATCTCGCAAATAGTTCTTCCTTAAATTGCCTGCACAAAACAGCCCACAGATGTAACAACGTGCACTCATGATCTGAAAAATGACATGTCTTCTGCAAAGATAAAGTATATTTCAACTCATGACAAGGGAAAAATCCATTGCAGCGAAAAAGGTACTTGGAAAGACACTCATCACTAAGTGTCCTTGATTTCTTTTGTCTACGTACTTGTACAAGACATACCAACATTTCTGTCTGATCTCTTTCAGTCAATAGGGCAGAGGCCAGATTCACACAGAGATAAATGAGCTCAGCTTGAACAAAAGCTGAAAACAAATGACAGCCTCAGAGAAATAGGAAAAAAGTTTAAAAGCAAAATGTATCTTTTTAAAAAGGTGGGATAAATGGTTTATGAAATATGTGTACAAGGTACCTGCAGGGGTGGCTTGTCCATAATGGGAGAGGGGGCGCGACCAGTCAAAACCGTCACCCATTGCTGATTATCCACTGGTTAAACTATCAAAGGGAAGTCGATGGCACCAATGCAACCCGGTATGCCGGCAAGTGCATGGAATCCCACTTTTGTGTTTGTAATCTCCTGCTCCGAGCGTGGTAAAGAGATGTAGTCGTCTGCGTGCTTCAGGAGGGCATCAAGCACTTGCAATAGTGTCCGTGACAACAGTGGCTGTGAAATGCCATGCAACTGTCCGACTGTGTGCTGGTAGGTGCCTGTGGCCAGGAAGTGGAGTACAGACACCACCTTCAGTAGGGGTGGGATGGCGGTTGGGCTATCTATCATGCTGACAAGGTCAGCGTGTGTCATGTTCACAATGGCGGTTATGGTGTCCCGGTCCAAACGGTAGAGGGTGTGGATCTGCTCATCAGTGAGGTTGAACGGATGAGCTCGGAGGCGTGGGATTGCGGGCTGCCTGCGTGGTGGTAGTGGCTGTGCTGGTGGGCCTTGCTGGCCCTGCCTTGCCCTCCTCCTCCTCCTGCGTCTCCTCTGTGCGGCCGGTTGTTGTAGTAGTTGGTGTTCGTCTTCTTCTTGAAGTTGGAGTACTTGCAGTGCTATCAGGTCCCCCAGGGCCAACATCGCTAGTCCTGCCGGTAGCATTTTGGAGTGGGTGTGGTTGTGGGAGGGGGTTGGGTGTGCAATTTATGTGTTTTCAGGCTGTATAGCCTCCACCTGTGGTGATTCATTCCACCTGTGCCAGCTGCAATCCCCTTTGGGCGAGCACGTCCCGCACACAACGCTGCAATGTGACGCATGGCATCTTGCTATTACAATCATGTATTTAATCCCGATGGCAGTGAAATATTGGTTTATATGTTCATTCTGCTATGGTCCCATTGTTTCACATACTATCTTTGCAGTCGCGAACAAACTTGTGAAGGGTCAGTGGAATGTAGTACTCGATTAACGGTGGACCCTCATGCAGCACTGTACCGAGGTTCACCGACTGGCGGGGCGTCCCATTTGTGAGTGAAGCCAGTTGCCATTTTCACACACTGCCGCACTACATGGATGAATTTGTGATTTCAAGCGGTCACAGATGCCTTTTCGACGTGATGTTGCAAATGAGGAATTCGAAGGACAGCGCTTTCGGTTTTCAGCTAGCGGCGAGGAGACGCCCACAGGTCTGACTGCAAATATAACGTTCTATTGTTTAATGTCCTTGGGACAGGGGCCCTGGCGAGAATGCAATGATTGATATGAATAGTATGGGATGCGCAATAGCGTAGTGGACGATAAGGCAGGACGTTCCCAAATACATGTTACTTCACAACACTAGAATTCCGGGCTGGAGCACAGTGGATTTTGCAGACTGCATTACGCACAGACTCAATGGAAATTTCAAATGTTATGTGAGTGAATAATCAGGCGTTTTTAAACCGGGATGAGGGAATGATGTATGGATGCATGGACAGATGATTTAATTGAGAGTTTGCCATGTACATGGCTTTTTGGAATCTATCCCCTTCCCCTGCGCTATGTGATGCAGAGCTGCCATAGTGGGACCATCGTCTATCTGTCCTTGTTGAACCCTCCCTGTCTCGACGCGCCTTCAAACACTTGTGTCTATGCACGTTACTAATCCCATCTAATGGATTCTGTTTTAACAGACGCATGCACACAAACACTTGTTTGTAATAGTGTTTTCACCTCGATGTATATAGTTATGATTCGCAAGTGATTTTTGGGTGGAAACAATCCTTTTGAGTGGGCTAGTGTCATGATCTCTGCTTCCAAAAGGTCAGGGTTTTCCCAACTCCCTTGGAAGCAGATCCATAACCCAGGTTCCGAGTGCCAACCAGTCCCAATTGGGACCTTTTGGACCCAGTCCTGGCGCCAGTGGCACCAGGCTCATAAATATGCCCAGTCCCAGCGCTGGAAGCGCCAGGCTCATAATGCTTGGGTGGACTTACCTGCAGCAGACCATGCTGCTTACTTGCCTGCCAGTTGAGCCTCTGATCCTCTTCTGTTTGGAACTACTTTTCCTGTTGGGTGGGGCTGGAGCCACTCCCTAGATTCAGAACACTGGAACTCTTCTGGAAGGCAGGAACTCTTTTCTTACCAGGAACTCTTTTCTTACTTAGGCGTGGCTGTGGAAGGAGACACCTAAGCACTACAGGAGGCTATTTAAACCACACCCGGTGGATGAATCTTGCTTTGCGTTATTCTGCACCCTCTGCAGCAGAACGCTCATCGTGTCTTCTGCATCCGGTCCTGGGCCTAAGGAAAAAGGCTTACCATCCTGAATCCAGTCTTCAGCAACACCTATAAAGACAAGAAAGAACAGGTTAGCATTCCGGCATCTGAAAGGCAAAGGCTTACCTACTCTTCGTGCGCTCCGGAGGTCTTCACACTGCATTCCGGCATCTGAAAGACAAAAGCTTACCAACTCTTCGCACGCTCCGGAGGCCGTCGGCGCTGCATCCCGCATCTGAAAGACAAAACAAGGTGCGTTTAAAGACATTGGGGAACTTTAATACTCACGTGCCATTACTCCTTTCCACATCTAACCCAGTGGGTATCCCGGCACCCTGCAGCCGCTCCGAACTTGTACCTGCACAATAAAAAGACAGTTAGAGCGCATCGTGAAGCTGGCAACAAGCGCTTACTTACGTGCTTCCAGGCGCTTCTATCCATCACACGGGCTCCATCTTCAACTCACTTCAGCCCGTCATCCGACATCGCCGGAACCCTGCAAAACAAGAGACATCATTATTAACGACTTTAAAGACATTTGAGTTACTCGAAACTTACCGTTCGTGCAGTAAACGACGGACAGCAGTCCTCTGAAGTCAAGAGGCCTGCGCTACCTATCCAGTGAAGAAACTGGTTACAGCACCCTGCCCCGAGGCAGATGGAGAGCTCGGCATTCACTTACCTAAGGTGAGAGCGTTAACCTGTGGGGGTCTACAGGAGAGGAGAAGGGGAAAGAGATAGGGACACCCCAATAACCCCAGTTCATTAACCCCGTATTTTCTATCTGCAGACATCTTACTCTGCACGTCAGGCATACAGGGCACAGAGGTCCAGCCCAAAGAGCCAACCGGGTGCTGCACATCACCTTTGAAGATACGGTAGTCGCCCAGTCAAGACCGGCGCCTCTGCGAGAATCAGGTGAGCGTTACAGAACGCAAAGCCTACCGCAAAACTCTCGCCCAGGCGCTATGGAAACCTCGGATACTGATCACCTAGCCCGGTTACTTGGGGAACTAAGGGCAGAAGTGCATGCAGCTCGTCAGGAAACGAACGCTCTAAGAAGGGAACTAATTATTTCCAAGGAGAGAACAGATGATCTTGCTAGACAATTGCTACAGTCACAAGCCGGACAGACCCCGCTACCCGCATCAGGGGCAAATCTTCCTTCAACATCCTCTATGAATCCAGTGCAGATCAACCTACCTGGGAATGTACCTCTGGCTCCGCCCGAACGATTTTCTGGTGACCCAAAGAGGTTTGCGGTATTTATCAATCAATGCCGGTTGCACTTCTTATGCTGGCCAGCAGCCTTTCCAACTGATCAAGCTAAAGTAGCTTTTGTACTTTCGTACCTTAGTGGCAATGCGGCAGACTGGTCGATCCCTCTAGTTAATCAAGATGATCCGGTTCTCCATGATTTTCAAGCCTTTCAGCTTAGTATGGAAAAACTGTTCGCAAGACATGCACAGGGGCAGGCCTTGGACAATGAGCTTCTTTCGTTGCGACAGGGTAATCAAGACCTTTTGGCTTATATTGCATCTTTCAATAGACTAATAGTGGAAACTCAATGGCCTGAGGACAAAAGGATTACGCTGTTTTATAGAGGTCTACGTGGAGAGCTCAAAGACGTTTTAGCCCAAGTAGTGAATCCCCCACAAGACTGTTCGGATTATATAGACTTGGTCGTTCAAATAGATCACAGACTGCAGAACAGGAAGGCTGATCGTTCCAAGTTTGATGCTCGAGTATTTTCCAAACCGCCAACTCCTTCCAAAGGAGTAGACTCTGGGGAACCCATGCAAATAGGGGGTCTGAAAGGTCCTCTAACACAAAGGGAGCGGGAAAGGAGAAAACAGTTGCAATTATGCCTATATTGCGGAAACTCAGGGCACTTTCTTCGAGACTGTCCGGTGAAACCTGCCAAGAAGGCAGTAGGAGCTTACCACTTGGTACGAGTAAAAGAGGGCGATGAATGGAAGACGGCCTTCCGCACCAAGTATGGGCTATTTGAATATCAGGTCATGCCCTTCGGACTTTGCAATGCCCCGGCCGCCTTTCAATATTTTATGAACGATGTCCTCAGAGAGCTCATAGATGTGTGTGTTGTTGTTTACATCGACGACATTCTCGTTTATTCTTCATCGGTATCTGAACATCGGAAACACGTGAAAATGGTCCTCGAAAGATTGCGTCAACACAAACTTTTCGCTAAGTTGGAAAAATGTGTTTTCAACGTGACTGAAGTTGAATTCTTGGGATTCATATTATCACCTGGCGGAGTGCGTATGGATTCAAAGAAGGTCGATGCAGTTCTCAAATGGCCATCACCATCCTCCGTAAAAGGTGTGCAAAGCATGTTAGGCTTCGCTAACTTTTACCGCAGGTTCATCCCGGAGTTCTCTCGAATAGTCCAGCCCATCACTGCCTTGTTAAAGAAAAACAAACGTTTTGAATGGTCTACCGAGGCGGAACAAGCTTTCCAGGATTTGAAGACTAAATTTATCTCTGCACCAATCTTAAAACACCCTCGCCCCGAACTCCCCTACATCGTGGAAACTGATGCTTCAAGCCTTGCCATGGGGGCAGTTCTATCACAAAAGGACCCGGTAACCAATCAGTTGCATCCCGTGGCATTTTGGTCCCGCAAATTCTCGCCTCCTGAAGTCAATTACACGATTACTGACAAGGAACTTCTGGCTATCAAGTCTGGCTTTAAGGCTTGGCGGCATTATCTGCTGGGGGCCCGACACACCGTTACTGTGATTACGGATCACCGAAACCTGCAATATTTGAAAACCGCAAAAGCCCAATCCTCTAGACAACTCCGTTGGGCATTATTCTTTGCCGAGTTTGACTTCATAATTACCTATCGACCTGGTACAAAGAACGGTAAAGCCGATGCCCTTTCTCGGATGGGAGTGGAAGAACACTTGATCAACCCTAAACCTGTACCAATCATTCCCGAACAAAGAATTCTGGGTGTAATCGCCACAGAATCCATAGAGGAAGTTAAGGATAAAGCCAGGCAACTTGTAACTCCAGCAGACATACAGAATTGGCATCTGCAGGGAAAGGACTTTGCAGTAAAGGACAACTTATTGTATTTCCAAGAACGATTATACCTACCCAGCACAGATTTACAGAAAAAAGTAATCTCTTGTTATCACGACTCTTTAATGGAAGGTCATCCCGGTATAGCCAAGAGCTCAGAAAAGATCAAGCGCTACTTCTGGTGGCCGTCTTGGAAAAAAGATATCAGAGACTTTATAATGTCCTGTGGAGTATGCGCCCAAAACAAGAGTCAAAAGGAAAGACCAGCAGGCCTCTTACGCCCTATTGACATCCCACCTCGCCCTTGGCATACGCTTTCTATGGACTTCATCACCGATCTACCTCCATGCTCCGGATACAATACGATTCTAGTAATCGTGGACTTATTCTCCAAGATGGCGCATTTCATTCCGCTCAAAGGCTTGCCAACAGCAGCAACTCTGGCCCGAGAATTTCTCGAAAACATCGTCCGACTGCACGGTTTTCCTTCGGTTCTAATTTCGGATCGAGGTAGTCAATTTATTTCTCATTTTTGGCGAAGTTGCTGTCGGTCGGCTCAAATTGATGTGAGACTATCGACCAGTCACCACCCTCAGACCGACGGACAAACCGAGAGGACCAATCAAACTCTGGAACAGTATTTACGCTGCATGCTGCAACAAACTGAAAAAACTTGGAAAGATATCCTTTGGATAGCCGAGTATGCCTACAATAACTCTGTCCATTCGGGAACTGGGAAAACCCCGTTTTTTCTTTTGTACGGCAGTCACCCTCGAACCTCGGAGTTGGATCCCCTCCAAGATCTTGAAACACCAGCAGTAGACTACCTGCATTCTACAATCACCAAAGCCTTTAAGGAAGCTGTTTCTCACCTTCAAAGGGCTAAAGAACAATACAAGAAAGGAGCAGATCAACATCGGAAGGAAGCCCCTCACTATCAAGTAGGGGATCAAGTCTGGTTATCCACCAAATATCTATCTCTAAAAGGGCCACGCACATTCAACCCAAGATACCTTGGTCCATATTCCATCACTACCATAGTAAACCCAGTAGCGGTCAAGTTGGACTTGCCCCCGCACATGAAGATACATCCGGTCTTCCACGTCTCTCTATTAAAACCCGTGCAACCTCAAACCCGACTAACCAAATCTCTAAAACCTATCCTAGTTGATGGAGAACTCGAGTTTGAAGTCAAAAGCATTCTGGACTCCAAGATCTCCAAATCTAAACTATTCTACCTAATTGACTGGAAAGGCTACGGCCGCCAAGAGAGATCCTGGGAACCTGCTGAATATGTCCACGCTCCTCGCCTAATCAAAAGATTTCACCGAACATTTCCTGACAAGCCAAAACCCCCGGAGAAGCCCGGTTTGGGAGGGGGGGTACTGTCATGATCTCTGCTTCCAAAAGGTCAGGGTTTTCCCAACTCCCTTGGAAGCAGATCCATAACCCAGGTTCCGAGTGCCAACCAGTCCCAATTGGGACCTTTTGGACCCAGTCCTGGCGCCAGTGGCACCAGGCTCATAAATATGCCCAGTCCCAGCGCTGGAAGCGCCAGGCTCATAATGCTTGGGTGGACTTACCTGCAGCAGACCATGCTGCTTACTTGCCTGCCAGTTGAGCCTCTGATCCTCTTCTGTTTGGAACTACTTTTCCTGTTGGGTGGGGCTGGAGCCACTCCCTAGATTCAGAACACTGGAACTCTTCTGGAAGGCAGGAACTCTTTTCTTACCAGGAACTCTTTTCTTACTTAGGCGTGGCTGTGGAAGGAGACACCTAAGCACTACAGGAGGCTATTTAAACCACACCCGGTGGATGAATCTTGCTTTGCGTTATTCTGCACCCTCTGCAGCAGAACGCTCATCGTGTCTTCTGCATCCGGTCCTGGGCCTAAGGAAAAAGGCTTACCATCCTGAATCCAGTCTTCAGCAACACCTATAAAGACAAGAAAGAACAGGTTAGCATTCCGGCATCTGAAAGGCAAAGGCTTACCTACTCTTCGTGCGCTCCGGAGGTCTTCACACTGCATTCCGGCATCTGAAAGACAAAAGCTTACCAACTCTTCGCACGCTCCGGAGGCCGTCGGCGCTGCATCCCGCATCTGAAAGACAAAACAAGGTGCGTTTAAAGACATTGGGGAACTTTAATACTCACGTGCCATTACTCCTTTCCACATCTAACCCAGTGGGTATCCCGGCACCCTGCAGCCGCTCCGAACTTGTACCTGCACAATAAAAAGACAGTTAGAGCGCATCGTGAAGCTGGCAACAAGCGCTTACTTACGTGCTTCCAGGCGCTTCTATCCATCACACGGGCTCCATCTTCAACTCACTTCAGCCCGTCATCCGACATCGCCGGAACCCTGCAAAACAAGAGACATCATTATTAACGACTTTAAAGACATTTGAGTTACTCGAAACTTACCGTTCGTGCAGTAAACGACGGACAGCAGTCCTCTGAAGTCAAGAGGCCTGCGCTACCTATCCAGTGAAGAAACTGGTTACAGCACCCTGCCCCGAGGCAGATGGAGAGCTCGGCATTCACTTACCTAAGGTGAGAGCGTTAACCTGTGGGGGTCTACAGGAGAGGAGAAGGGGAAAGAGATAGGGACACCCCAATAACCCCAGTTCATTAACCCCGTATTTTCTATCTGCAGACATCTTACTCTGCACGTCAGGCATACAGGGCACAGAGGTCCAGCCCAAAGAGCCAACCGGGTGCTGCACATCACCTTTGAAGATACGGTAGTCGCCCAGTCAAGACCGGCGCCTCTGCGAGAATCAGGTGAGCGTTACAGCTAGCATGCATATGGCTGTAGATTTAGTGTGATCATTGAAGTGAGTAATACAAATGAAGTTCTGATGCCCATACTATTCTTTTTCATTTCATTTGGGTGACAGGTATCTCCTCCCCTTTTGCCGCTGCCATCTGTATGCCACTCCTGCAGATGGCTTTTACTCCCGACACCTGTTGCTTCGAGTTAATCAGTGGAGCACCATTACGATCTTATGGGACGATCGCCAATGGGCCACATGCCCTTACGCAGTACTAGTGGCTAGGAGCAACATATCAACCTTTCAGCTGGACTAGTGCCTACCTAATGGGACGGCCCTGCGGTTCTAGGCGCTTCCATGTTGCCTTTTTGAACGTGAATGTAGCCCCTGTGTACCATGAAGGAACAGGGCGTCACACAAGAAGAAGCTGGTCATTTATTGCGGATGCAGCCCACAGTAATGAAAAATATTTTGGAGTTTATGACCTAATAGCTGTATGGGCTTGGTGAATTTGATGTGCATTAAAATTTTATTCTGATATTAACCGTGTAGCGTTATTCTTTGCAAGTAATGTAGCATATTCCTATTTGTGGAGCGATGTATTGTGAGAAGATCTGCATTGGGTTCCGGCTTCTGAGTATAGTTGCGTGGTACTGTACTGGCCGCGTTTGCCTACGAAGCCCAGTGAGGTCAGGGATAGGGGCTGCCATTATGACTGTTTTAATGATGTCATGCTCAGGGGCGGGGGATTAGCTTTTGTGTAACAGATGCCGGTCAGCCAGGTGGATTGGTGGAATGATGTGATTATCAGAAAATGGCTGGTCACAGGTGCCTGTGTTTGCGTGCGTTTCTTGGAGGGAGACTGAGGTCATGTCCATTGGAATAGCTTCTGTATTTGTGCCATCTGTGCCCTGCAGCTCCCATTGGCTCCTCTTGAGATGAGCCTGGCTGCTCAGTCACTCTGCCAACTTGTGTGGTACATGCTTATGCTGATGGTTGGTTTGTTTACTGGCAAGAGTACAGGGCTGGTGCAGTCTCCCTCAGGATACTGCTTTGAATGTTGCCTTACACTGGTGTCAAGCGATGGGGGCCTGTTGTTGTTTTGTCTCATGTTTCAGTTCATATTGCTGTACTTGAACCTTCACGTGCCTGTGCTGCATCAGTACGGCAATGGTGACATGCCAAATATGGATGGCCACTCACAAGGCACTTGGAGCCCCTACATTCATTTGTTCGTTGGCATGCATGGGTGACTTGTACATTTCACTGGTTGCATTGTGTGACTTCATTGCACCTACGAGGAGTTGTGCAATGTGGGCAGGGAGTGGTGTACAGGCACTCAGTAGGGCCATTTACGGTTGGTTCACGATGCCGTAATTCTCACCATGGCGGAATGGTACTTTCCGCCATGCTTGATGGCGTTAAGTAAATGTCCGCTAGGGTCAGCATTCGCGTACCGTTGCGCCATGGTGGTAATTACGGTTTTGCATGGCGCGCGTGCGCGTACTTGGTGCATTTAGTGTTGGCGTTCACTACGGTGTCGCTAATGGCATCGTACTTTACGGTGACGGGTCATAATCGCACCGAGCGGTATTCGATGACGGTATTACATTTCCGCCATCGTTTTTCGATTTCCGCCAGGGTCGTAATGAGGGCCTATCTCTTTTGATGTGCCTATGTATTAGTTGGATTGGCTTGTATTTGCTGTAATAAACTTAATCAAACACACGATATTATAAAGGCTTCAAAAGGATTAGTAATCTGAGGAATCAACGAAGCTTACCTTCAATACAACTGGCTTGTGCCCTGTGTTTGGAATCATGCATTGGAATGTGGGCATGTGAAAGGCATTAATAAAACTACTTCCACGTGTTTTGGAAGCGGGCAATTTTAAAGAGGGGTGTTCTCAAGAGGTAGACTCCTGATTAACTCCCCAACTGTTATTGCTAGAGAAAAACCTAAAATATTTCTGTTGATGGAAGAAAGATTGATTCAAAATATATCAGTTTAATAGAAATATTTAGCTTTTAGAATTATGATGCTGTTATTTTGAGTAGGTCTAGTTATTAAACATTTCATCGTATAAACTCATACTAATTTAGACCAATTGTCCTTTTGGTGATGTAATTTGCTAACATGGGGGGAGAACATGAGATCTCTTCTGCAGAAAAGCGGTGGTATAAATGTGATGAATCCTCCCAAACTCAAAATATTTTCAAGCACTTACACAATTAGGTGTAGTGTGTATAATTATTGAACTGTCATGCAACATGAGCATCCAATCAAAAGAGTGAGAACAACTAGAATATAATCTGATCACACAAGGGATGTCTCTGTTAAATGGCACAACTTTACACAAAGAAGGGAGAGATTTAGGAACGAAACGATTAGAAAAACAGAGGGTCTAGATACAAACAGAGGATGTGAAGACATAAGCACCCACCGCGGGATGAGTTCAGCCCTCTGACTGCTGCCCCAGACGTCAAGATTCACCGTGACCACGCCCCGCACACCCAGGCCAGCTCTGCGTCATCCAAAGCACGTTGTGGGACCTCGGGTGGAGCTGAGAATGAACATATGGACCAACTCGATTAGACGTCACCCACCAGTGTCGCCATCATTAGAGATGACATGACGACATAGCCAATGGACAAGAACACACGTGCCACCAAGCACCTGGATCAGACACACACCAGCCCACATGAAGAACATACTCAGTGCTATGACGTAGAGGACCGCTCACAGACATGCATCGTTGTTATTTTTCACATAGGCTAACTACTGCACCGCAGAAATACAAGACGCCAGAAGAGCTGTGTATATGCTTGCAGATGATTTTTGCTACTAAAACCATAAAGATGTCACCCTGTAGATGGACTAATGTATAAGGACACAAGTCACACCTTGCGACCCCCGTTTTATGCACTGTATGCCGCCACCCATAGACTAGGCCAAGTTAGGCCGCAAACCAGAGTCCCCAGGCCCGGAGCAGCTCAGACAGAGCTGCAAGGTGCTGATCATGCAGAACAAACCCTGACGGGAGCCCCACAGACAAGGCCACAAAGTTGCAATCTACACGCTGCGCTACCAGCGCCAAGGTTACACCTGCCACTGCTAAACACTCCTCGGAGCAGAAATACAAATCAAATCCCTGTAATTCTGCTTCAGCCACGGTCTCTCAACACGTGACCAGGTCGACCTGATGCAATGCCAAGCTCCAAGGACCAGAGATGCTCTGGGGTCTCACGTCTGAGACCCAGACTGCAACAACGAAGTTACAAGTTGGATACCAGCGGCGATGGGAAAGAGACACTCAACAGCCAGTAGTAAGACCTGTCCATTGTCCGCCACTGACACATAGTCATACATTGTTGCCAACGCCAGGTACATCAAGAGTTGGGAATGACGATGGTCCCAGGCTTGGGGGCTCGTGGATGAACCAATCAGAATGCGAGGGGCTAATCACTGATGACACTATAATTCAACCATTCACTAACTTTCTTCATGTAACACTTTCTATTTAGCCATTTTTAGGGACGACCCAAGCTTGCCACCTGACCTCTTCTCCACCACTAATATTTTCTCCTATACTGATCTATACTGACCCTACCACCCGGGGAGCCAACTCGGGGTAGTGTTAGGTTTTAGGGGCAAGCTTTCCCTGGTGACGCACATAGTAGCATCATCCAATTAGAAAAAGGGCCTGCAAGCCCATCACCGCTGAGATGTTCCTTGGGTACCCATGCTCCGAGAACCTGTCCCTGTCTGTTTTGTGCAATAAACAGCAGTAACTCTTTGCTCTTGTGTGTGCCTCATACTCAATTTGGATGCAGGAGGAGTTGGGGCCTCCCCAACCCCGGAGGTCCACGGACGGCCCTGCCGACCACCGGGAAATCACCACAACAGACCATATGAAGATGGATAGAGTTTAACTGTGAAAGGAGCCGTTTGGGAAAAGAGCCTTCAAAGCCAATGTATGGAATCCCATGTCAGACTGGGACTGAAGCAGAAGGAATTCAAGTCTATGAGCAAAACAAGCTCGACTTCAGCTGGAATTTGTTCCTCGGATTAGCTGGAGGCTCTGCCTATGTTGATATGCAGGCAGTGAGAAGAGACTTGTCAGATGGAGAGAGAAGAATGACCACTCTGCGTAGACGCCTGCTGCCTGCTAAAGAAACCTTAAAAGTAAGCAAATTGATACCCTGCATGGATACTTAAAAGCACATATCCATATGCATATAATATAGTGCAAGGTGCACCGCCCTATGCTTACTGGAAATGAATGCCTGTGAAAGTCATAGATGCAAAAATGTATCTGGGTCTGTAAATTAAGGTGGCCAATGTATTGATTGGGAGAGAATGGTATTGAATTCATGTTGCACTGCATAGTCCCATTCCCAGGGTAAGTGTGTTGCATCTGAGCTATCTGCCTTGTGATTCCCTATCGCAGTATATCTTCCTCTTCCCTATTCATCATCCTAGTCTCCTTCCTCATTTTACACTTTTGTCATAGTCCAAATTGCTCATCCCGGTGGTTCTACCAAACCCTAGTCTCCCTTTCTCGTCTTCTTGATCATCTTATGTCCTCTTCATCATCCTAAACCCTTCTCCTTTTCTGTACTCATATTTCTTGTCCTATTTCCTCTTCCACATTCTAGTCCCACATCTGTCTTCTGCATCCTAATCCCTCATCCTTATTCCTGTTCTGCATCCTAGTCTCTCTTCTTCATTCCTCTTTCTAGTCCATGTCTGTCTCTCTCATCTGAGACCCGCTTTCATGGGCAAACCCATCTTCATCTTTAGCATGCCGGTCCAGACCATTTTCCTTGTCACAGTCCCTCTTCTACTCCACAGTTCTGCTTCCTTCTCCTCTTCATCATCTTAGTCCCTATTGTTCATCATTTGTCTGCACCACAGCCACTCTTCCTAATTCTTTATTCCATCTCCTAGCGAGGGTGTAAACTCTTCTTTTTATATATTTGTATTAATAATAAAATGATGCAGGTAATCCACCTCAGATAGGGTTGTCTAATAATGGTTAAACTCTGAAGCACAAGCATTGTGTGCACTTGTGCCATGCTGTATCAGTATACTGATCTCCAGCTCCTGCAGTCCAGTGGCACAAATCGGGTTTTGAGGTAATATGTGCCCTGTTTGACAACTGCTGTCACTACTAAGTCACCCCAGTGCAGAGACTTTCATGTAAGTGTGCTCCTCTGTTCTAAAACAATTATAATGATGCTAAGCTGTCACATGGTGGCAGGATCATCTGGAAATATAACCCAAACCTAGTTTTTAGTATAGTGGCTGATACTTCACATAGTTTTTAAAGCCACATCTGGTTTGTAGCATGCCAGTGTCCATCATATGAGCTCAGACAGCTATGAAAGATGGTATGGATCCCAGGCACCTGACTGTCTGCATTTGAGTGAATGAGACAACAAGCAGAATGCCTGCCTTTGTTGACACTCTGGGAGGATGGGTAACTGATCTCTGCCTAACCCAACAGCTCACACCATGAGGAGACTTCCTTCAAAGGAGCTGCGCCATATTAAAGGCCTGCCTCACAGTAGAGGGCTGCACACCAGAGAGCCTATGAATCTTCATGCTGAGAAATAGGCAGAGTTAGGACAATCATAGATCAACTCTGAGGCAATGGCCACTTGTCTCAGGGACAGGGATTGGACCCTTTAAATAGGCTGTCTTTCATCCAATTCCTTGTGGCCTTTTATGTATAAAAGACAGGGTCTCCCCATCATTCTGGGATACATTTGGACTTTCATGATCATCCAAAATAATTAATATGGGCTCTGTTGGGAAAGCACCTGCCTTCACCTATGTGAAGAAAGATCTGCTCCATACCCATACCTAGGACACATTAGGGTTGACTTTGCTAAGTACCATGGCCATTGATTCTGCTAGCAACCCACCTTAGGCTAGGGCAGCAGAGACTGAAAATAACCCACCTTTCCCTAGAGGCCCCTGCTATGATATTCACAGCTTCTCGAGGTCCAAAGCAGTCTGGTGTTCAGTTGTCATCACTCATACTGCTTTGAACCACATTCAAACCATGTTTGCCACTTTAGAACTAAGAGGACCCACAGTGCTGACATCAACAATTGCATTCAGACTTTGAGCCATTGTTACTGCATCATCGAACCGGCTCAGTGCTGCATCACCTATACAGCTTGAGCACCAACATACTCTGCAGAAGACATCAAACAGCGACAGAAATTGAACCTAGCATTAAACCACCAGAAGTCAACATTGCAGCTTGAATCTGGAGCATCACAGCACTCATCGAACCAGAGGTAATAGTCGTCTTGACCTGAGATTGATCATCAAACTTCTCCTGGTGAGCCATAAACCTGCATCACTCTGTGATCCTTTTGAACCACACAGAGCACTGTTCAAACCCAGCTCGACATTGACACGCTACCTGGGATCAATGTGATTCACAGACTTCAAACTCAGTTTGATCACAAGAATTGCATTAAAAAGACTGGTTCGACACCATGAATCACCTAAGAACTGGAATAAGATACTATTGAGAGCCCCTGTACCCATGGTCATATTTGGGCCTTAGAGACCGGTGAAGACCTTTATTGCATCGTCTTCCTAAAGAACATATCCTTTTGTGTGACATTATTAAATTGATTGCCCTTTTCCTCTCTGCTAAGTATCCAGAGTTCCTACAAATATGTGTTCTGCATTTTCTGTCTTATTTTTGTTTTTGGGGTTTATAATATTTTTTATAGTTAGATGTATCATTAATTTGTATAAATAATTTAAATATATTTAATTGAATCTTTAATGGACATTCTTTTATTTTGGAACTGTTGAACTATTGCTATTTGGATTGCTAATGTAACACACTCACATCTCTTCTGAGTGTATAGCCTTCCCTTGGCCCACATTACCACAAAAGGTGAAGGATGCATATTTCTTGTCTGTGCCTGTTTTACCTTTATGATTGGGATCACTGTTCGTTTGTAGATATTCTTGTACTCATGCACAGCAGATGTCACACCAGTCGGCATCCAAAGGCTTTTGAATGCTTTTTCCCCCTACACTCAATGCCACTCCTTCTCTATTAATCCTTCTAAAACCAAAATCGTACAATGCTCCAAAGGTATCACATGGGAAAAGTTTAGGTGGTATGTTGGAAGTGAACCAATAACTAAAGTGAATTCAATAGTATATCTGGGTTTCCTAATTCAGGCAACTCCGGCCGGACAAAGCTGAAAGCCTGGGTGAGAGAACGGACCATCACACTAGTAAATCAATTGGAACGGGTAGATAGCCGGTATAGAAATTATACACTGATGCATGCCCTGAAATATTTTGAGGGGAAATTGGTTCCTAAAATGACATGCTGGATGGAAATGTTTCATTGGCCCTCATTACGACCCTGGCGGATTTTTTCCGCCATCGGCGGACTTTTCCGCCATGGCGCAAAGTCCCTTTACGCCATGGCGGATGGCGGACTTACCGCCCCATTCCGAGGTCGGCGGGGCGGTAAGTCCCCATTGACCCATTTACCCTTCCCCATTCCCATTTCGGCCCCATAGGGCTCAATGGGAGTGGGGAAGGTGTTAATTACGCCACCGTACACTACGGTGGCGTAATTAACACCGAGGTCCAAGAGCGCCATGGATTTTTACGCCCGCAAAAAGCGGGCGGAAAAATGACCATGGCGCTCTGGGAACTCGTAGTTGGCGGTAAGGGGTCGGCGCAGCTAACGCTGGCGTAAACCCCTTACCGCCAGGGTCGTAATGAGGGCCATTATCTTTAACAGACATTCTGCCCTGACTTGAAGCTTTGGCCTAGCACAGGGTGTTGGGTGTGCCCAATGCAGTTCCTATCAACGTTATACGCTACAAACTTGGGATCATTTACTTGACTGCATGTGTAAAGTGGAAGCTGTCTTTACTCAGGAAAATATTGATTCCTATGCGGGGCTCTCTCTTTGAGGAATTAAAAAATATCTTGGCAAGTAGGAGTAGCTCATGGCACAATGAGATCTTTTATTGCTGTATATAGGTCCTTTTGAAAATTGATAGCTTATTGAAGGAACTATCTGAGAATCCAGAGCGGGTCAAGAAATCTTTATTTGAGCAAGACTGGATTTCTACAATTTTTCACATTTTAAATATGATTATGAGCAATTGAGAGTTCTGGCTCCATTTTTGTCAGTGTATCCAGCAAGAAGGGTTCAATGTTCTTTCTTGGGTTTTTTCATTTCACTCTCTCATTGACTAAAACAATTATGGATAGAAGGAGTAACATTGTTGGGCATTGGGCGCGGTGTCGGTACTGTAAGACTGTTGAAGTGTATGGAACTCTGAAGCACTTACTCATTGTCCACCCAGCAGTGAGTGATGCGTGGTTTGAGATCAAAACACCTACAAAAGTGTGTGCCACTTGCAATTTTAGGAGATTCTGAGAAGATTTGGTCATCGGGTTTATCTGGACACCTAAATTGCACCGTAATCGCTGTAGTTAACTTCTTAAGAACACTTAGATTGGGCGAGGAATAAGAGAAAAGGGACCAGTGATCGCTTTCTATTTTCAGCTTGTTAATAATATACTGGTTTATAGCTGAGGTGTTGTAAAACATGTTTTTATTGTGGGGATGTGTTTTGAACACATTCTATGATTTTGAATGAACTGGTTTCTTTTACTGATATTGTGTGTTTTTACTTCTTTTTTTACCACTTCCGTGTTTTTTCTTTTTTAATTGATGATTAACTGTTCCCTTTTAATGCATTGTATTGTGAAGGTTGATAAAGGTTAACTTATTTAACCATAAAACAATGCAAAAATACATTTTAAAAAGATGTCACATTGTCACACAGTTTTCTAGTACCTATTCACATCCAAGTCTCTTTCCCACTTTATTGTGCTAGTTATGATTCATCGTGCATGTCCTAGTCTGTATTCTTTAACATGGTCTCTCTCCCTCATCCTAGGCACTCTTCTTCATCCAAGTATGTGTTCTTCATCTGCATCCTAGTCCCCTTTCCTCATCCTAGTCCCTCTTTATCTTCCCCATCCCTCTTCTTCTTCATCCTTGTCCCTCTTTCTCAGATCCCCTGCTGGTTACTTGTCCTATTTCTCATCATCGTGGTTCATCATTACTTTTCCTCATTCTAGTGTCTCTTATTGCTGAACACAACCTTCCTCATTCTAGTCCCCCTTCATCCTACTAATCCCTCTTCTACGTCTTCATCATAGTCCCTCTTCCCCATCCCAATCCCTCATCACTCATCTTTCATCTCAACCCTAATGCTTTATCCCTCTTCCCCTTCCTTGTCTATTGTTTTCATCCCAGTTACTTTTCCTCTTTCTCATCAACGTAATTCATCCTCATCATAGTCCCTCAACTGTATCCTAGCCTATATTTCTCATCCTATTCACTCTTCCTCATTCCTCTTTCTTGTCCTTAACCCTCTTATGCATACTTCTTCATCTGCATCCTTGTCCATCTCCCTCACCCGTGTATTACCTCTTGTCCTCTTAGTCATCTTTGTCACTCGTCCGCATCCTTTTACCACATCCTGGTATCTCTTCCTTATCCAAGGCCTTCTTCCTTTTGAACTCCCTAGGCCTGAAACAGCATCCCAATGACTTATTGTAGTTCATCTTCCTCACCATTTTCCCCCTTCTATATCTCCCTTCCTTGTCCTAGTCCACCATCCTCTTCCTAGTAAATTGTCTGAGGCCCCTTATCTTGTATGGATCCCTCTCCCTCATTCTACACACTTATCTCCATCCTAAAGCACTGTCCTAATATGAGCTTTTAAAAAGCGGATTCCCTCTTTTTCATCATATTTACTATTGTTCATCCTAATCTTTCTTCCTAGACTTTCTTCAAAGTCCATCTTTTTCATCCTGGTCCCTCGGTCTACAACCTCATCCAAATCCCTCATCATTGCCTGCTTCCTTCTCCTAGCCTTTATTACTCATCCCTCTTCCACATCCCAGTCTCATACCCTATTCCTTCGTATTAATGCAAGGCACGTGCCCTAGTCTTTTCAGTTAATTTTACATTATTGTCCTACTCTTTCATCCTTGTCATTATTCCTCATTCTAGTCTATTGTATCTCTTCATATTCATCATCACATTTCTTCTTCATCCCTCTCCCTCATCCCTACCCCTCCTTTACATTCCCTTCCTCATACTTGCCCCTTTCCTCATCCCTCCTTCTTATCTTAGTCTTTTTTTCTCATAGAAGGCCCTTTTATTCATTCTAATTTCTCTTGATTGCCCCAGTCCTGCTTTCTCATCATCTTAACCATTCAAGTTCCTCTTCATCATCTTGGCCCATCCATCTCATCCTCACCATTTCCCTTTCCCCTCATCCTCATCATCTACCTCTTTGTGTTACCCCATGTATGTCCCGATTGTTAGGCAAGAATTGGAGTAGTAACCCTGTGGGAGACTAAACCACCCTTGTCCTCTTGGTATTAGGTAACCCACCGTTGGTGTAGGTATGTACTACAAATGTTGGTAGTGTGACTGAGCAGCCATTTTTATCTCAAGAGGGGTAAATGTGAGCTGTAGAGCTGTAGCATCGAAATCCACAAATACAAGCATCCAAATACACTTACACTCAAGGTTTTCTAGTAAAATAATTATGTATTTATTTAACTGTCAGTTATAAATAAGCATTCTTTAAAAAGGGCAATGTGCAACAATAACAATACACTTCAAATACTTTCTCAGGATCAAAGTCAAGCAAGTAGATACTCTTTAGAGATGCTTCATACACACTTCCTACACCCTGAGGTGACTTTACTAACTAGGACAGTAATGGCATTTATATATCCCTTTTGCACATGGTAAAATTCTGAGGTTGGTAAAAAGGAACAGTTAAGGGAACGATAAAGGTTAACAGGTTCTCCCAGCTTTCAAGCACTTTTAAATCTCCCAAAGAAAGTGTAGATCAAACCTTTCCCGTCAATATTAGTTAAATACCAATGTATCACCCATGAGGGACAGTTAGAATCAAAGTCAATGGACTAGAAGAGTCTGTAGGGAGCCAGGACAGCCAAAGTCAATTGTAGCAAAGTCTATGGAGCTGAGGCACTTCTTAGCTAGCAAAAAGTCCTGCACAAAGTTAGAGAGTTTGTTGTAGAAAATCACTGTTGGGCCACAAGCTGTTAAACTTGTGAAAGTTAGAGCTAAGATAAACTCTAGAAAAGCAGCTACTGCAAATCTCAACTGAGAAAAGCAAGCTACAGACAAAGAGGTAAGTACTCCTTAGTCAGAACAGTACCTTAGGTAAGAAGATGAGGATCAAGCTGGTTTCTGTCTTGGTTGCAGTGTTGCAGATTCTGTGTTCCTTGGCCGCAGTTATGGGGACAAGAGGGAGGATGTCTGGAGGACTCCTGCACAGCAGTTCGGAGTTCGGCAGCAGATATATGCTCTTTTCAATTCAGCGCCACTTTGCAGTTTCAGCACGAGGAAACAGCACCACCGGTTGGGCTTCCTTCACTCCTTGAGACCAGCACTCTGGTGAGGTGACTCGAGCTTGGGTTGTCCTGCTTCAGTAGGGTCCTCAGGAGACTCCTGGAGCTTTTGACTGGCTTACAGACGTTGCACTCGACTATGTGTTTCTCGACCCCTGGCACTGGGTTCCAGCAGCAGCAAAAAAGTACAGCCAGTAGGCGAAGGTCTTCCAGCAAAGTTTGTCTCGGGTTTAGTTGGTCCCACTAACCCAAAGGAAGAAGTTGTTGTTTCCGGATTCGGAAAAAAAGAGTGTCAGCACAGCAGCAGAGCTTCACTGGGCAGTTCAACCGTCCAGGAGGATGCAGCAAACGTCTTGTCATGATTGCTTCGTCTGGTGTTTCATCCAGTGGTCGACTCTGTCCTCAGTCCAAGAAGTCTCGCCTTTTATGCAGGTTTCTCCCATTAATGCACAGCCTATCTGTCACTCACACAGCAGGGTGACAGCCAGCCAACCAGCCGATCAGGACTGGGTTCATTCAGGTAAACAAGGAGACTAAGGACAGGGGGTTTCGGGCACCTCCCTCACCGGAGCCGACCAAAGGCAAAATTAACAAAGGGCTTAAACCTGGTTTGGTGCACAGAGTAAAACCCAAGAAAGTCCTCACAAACAAGAAATCATGAAAAAAGAAGACCAGAGCCATTTTGACAGAATGGTCACCAGTGGGTGCTACACTGCAGCTGAAGTTTCAGCCTGCGGTAGAAAAGCACAGTGGTAGGAAAATTAAACCACTGCCACCAGCAATTTAAAGTAGTGAGGGTTACATAAAAAGTTACATGAGTCAGTAGAAAAAGGGGCTACTAAGTAACTCCCCCAGCACTCCACATAAGATGATGTGTGCTGGGTCTACAGAGAGAAAAGCTAAGTAAAGTCTATTTCAATGTACTATTCTTGGGAACAGTAGTTCTCAGAAGAAAATGTATTTAAACCTACAGAGAAATCTAAAGAATGTCTCTGTGACATTACACAGAAGGTGCTGTGTGTCACCATACAAAAAGTAGATGCCTTTGGAGTTTGTCAGACTCCATAAACAAAGGAAACACATAATCCAGTCAGATCGAAATACATGAGAGAGTGAGAAAAAGGGCTCACTCTCTCCAGAGTTAAAATTAAAAAGCCCTAAAGTCCAGCAAAAGATCTGGAGGTCTTTAAGGTTGAAGGGAAATAGCACAGACATGAGAATTCTCCCAAACACCTATTCCTCATCCTATTGACTCTTCCCAGTGCGAAACCCTTGCCCCTGTCCTTATCCTTCATCCTCTTCCTAGTTTCTCGTCTCCCTCCCCCTTCATTGTCCTAGTACTTCTTCCTCATCCTAGTCCCTCTTCCAATTCCTTCATCCTTGTCATAGACCTTTCTCTTTCTAGTAATTTGTCCTGGTCTCTCATTCTTCTTTGTTCCAGCCCCTCTTCTTCATCATAGTCACACTTCCTAGTTATTCTTCCAAGGGTCCCTCCTTGTCCAAGTCCTATGTTCTCATTTCTCTTCCTTGACTGTCCTGCTTTTCCCAGTCTCCCTTCCTTGTCTCTCTTACTTTCTCTGTTTTCTAATATTTGTTCCTATTTCTCATCCTAATCCCTAACCCAATTTCCTCTCTACTGTTCCTCATCATCTTAATCCCCTATATGTGTCTGTCTTCAACATTATATCCACCGCCCTCCGCATAGTACCTCTTCCTCTTTTTCTTCCTTATCATGATAATTGTTTATTATTTACAAAGAACGTTCACCAAAGTGCTGTACTTAGAACATGTTACATATGTTTTTTCTTATCCCTATACCTTTCTTAGCTCATAAAGCTAGTACCGCTTCCTAAACCCTCATACTCACCTCTTCCCTCTTCCCTCTTCTTGTACTAGAACCTCATTATAATATTCCTCATCCTTATTCCTTTAAATCTTCCTCATAATAATCCATTGTCCCATCCTAGTACCGTGTCCCCATCCTGGTCCCTATGACTCATCTGATTACCTCTTCCTCCTGTAGCTCCTTGTACCTCTTCCTCTTCTTTATCCTAGCTCTTCTTTCTCATTCTAGCCCCCTTCCTCTTCATAGTCTATATTCGTCTTTCTCATATGTGTCCTTCTTCATCACCATCATCTCTTTATCACATCCTTACCCCTCTCCCTTCTTCATCTATGTCAATTTCCTCATCAACACTCTTCTTCATTGAATCCCACTTCCTCACTTTTGTCTCTTTTCCTTATCGTTGTCCTTCATCCTCCTCTCATTACTTTCCCTCTTCCAAGTACCTGTTCCTTTTTATAGTCCCTTATTGTAGTCCCTTTCTGTCAGGATACACCAGTCGTCTTCAACACCCAGTGCTAAATCAATGGATCCTAGTGTGTTAACTGCAGCACGTTCCACTAGTGGTGCCCGACGTGCTACTGCTGCACATAGTTCACGGTCAGCAAGACGCCCCGTTTCATCACCATTGTGGTACGCCTCATGGTTTCCGACCAGGTCTTTCGCCCGAAGAGTGGCGTTGCGTTCCATCTGGGGGTTGCCGTGGAAACACTGGAACGCGAAACGCCGGACGCAGCATGCCCGAGGCCGCACGTTGCAGCATCAGCTGACTCTGACAGCTTAAGAACCGCTTTTTCGCTGCTTCTGATTATTTCAAGTAGCGACTTTGTATCCTGTGTGTTCTATCTTGCCTATTGTGTACCAACCTTGTATTTTGCCTACGGACCTCGCCTTGCCATTCCACCTTGCTTGAATTAATCACAGACTTCTTTGTCCTTGCGTTTGGTTCCACTTTGCCTGCTTTGATAATGACTCGAACTTCTGCAACGTACCTTCTTGATCCCGCCCATGCTATGTCTTAGCTGTAACATCTTGGAACTGCCTCCACCTGCCTCATCTTGGGACTGCCTCCTGCTGCCTTCGTTCTTCCTGCGAACACTGCACGGACTAGAGACACTTCTTTGCACACATTTGTACTGGAAAGGCGTACTCGTGCTGTCAGGAATAGGAGGAATTGTAACAAGGACTTTACAGGTGTCCTCTTGCCGGTGAGTACAGGCTTCATGGATTATTATTGACTCTCTTGGATTTTGGCTGACTCACGAACTCCGATGATCTCCAACCCGGAAATTCTGCAGTGGTAAGATATATGCCCCTTCCTGTGTTGCTTTGTCTAGCTTCTTATTTTCTCATCCTTTAAGTCATACTTCCCTGGGTTCTGTTACATTTAGGGGGAAACATCTGGTGTCCACTGACCTAATATTTTATTTCTGCTGTTTGGCTCCGTACCAAGTGAGGTGAGCCATTCTTGCCTAATTCTATTGTTCACTGATATTGTTCAAATTGATTTGTGTATTAATTTGTCACCTGTTTTTGCAGCCATTGATGTTCTGGGTTGTGCCCTCCAGTTCTTTCCATTAATTAATTGCTCTACTGTTTTTATCAAACCAGTGGAGGGATAAATTATTAGGAAGAATTCTTCCTCTACACGACGTGAACAAATTACCAGTACCAAGGTTACCCATCCCATGGTGTGGTAGGGGCAAATCTGACACTTTCCTTCATGATCTTCCTCATCCTAGTCCTTTGTTCTAGTCCATATTTCTCACCCAAGTCACTCTTCTTCAAAGTTTATTTTAAATGTGTTATTATTAAAATGTGTATTGGTTGAAATCCAACCTTCTTACACTATAAAATAGTATGCATAAATGTTATGACGTTTTTTTTATTTTTTGTTGCATTTTATATAGCACTACAAACCCTCAGGCATCTAAGCGCTGCTTACCCACAGTGTGTGGTGCTCATTTATCGACCTCGGAAGGATGAATGGCTAAGTTTGGCCCTGCTGGGATTTCAACCTGCATCTGCAGGCTCTGCATGGATGTCAAAGCGAGTGCTCTACTCGCTGTGCTATCTGTCTTGAAAAGTGGGACACTAGGGTATAAGATGAAATTACCGAGTTAAAATTGCCGACCCCACCAAAAGACCTAAAAAGCATACCACCAAAAGTTCTAACTACTAAAAGTTTGAACCTTTATTGGTATGTATGTTTTGGTGGGGGGTCAGTAAAATAAAATTTTAAAAAAAGGAACACCCTGCTCACCATACTTTACAGTATAGTGAGTGGGGGTTGCAGGGGACACCCCCGCAGCTGACCACAAAAAACAAAAAAAATGGACCTTTTAAATGTGGTCATTTCTGTCACAGGAAATGTAGCCGTGGATAAATCACTCAGATCCGGATACTAGTGTGGAATGTGCATGGAAAAATTATGCTCCAGGTTCTTGGGAAAGGCAGTTGGAGAAATTTAGCTGAAGAGAGTTGACTGTGCTGGGGGTCGTTGCTTAGATTATTAATAAACAAATAATGCAGATGAATTGGTCTATTTGTGAGAAATGTAAACAAGTATTCAGTAGAGGTGTGGGAAAGGGTAAGGGCATGAAACACCAAATCATTATTAAAAAAGGGAAGTGTGCCTGTAGCTGCAAAATTGCGGTGTGTCCCTTTGGTTATGAGAGAAGGTGAGAAGAGGGAGCTTGGGAAGTTGCATGACATGGGTGTGATTGAATGGGCTGGTAGTATGCAGTGGATTTTGCTGTTGGTGATGATGAAGAAGCTGTTGGGAAAGGTGCAGTTGTGTATTGATCATTTATCAAGGTTCAGAGGTCTGACATGGTTTTTGTAAGCCATGATGGCATTGTGCGGAAGCATGTGTGTTTGGAGGCTGCGAATAATGATGAGGCTTTAGCACATGTAAAAGGCTATTTGGAATCTGAGTGGCAGAATAAGTGAAAGCTGGGAGAATATGAAAGGGCTTTTTGGGAAGTTTGCGGTGAATTGTTGTAGGTGGAAGGTTTATTGTATCGTTGGGAGCGTGTGGTCATTCCTTTATCTATCCTGATTAGGGGCACGTAGGAGTGGCTCAGACTAAAGCAGTTTTAAGAGTTGAGTATTGGTGGCCATGATTTGATCGGGGTGTGGAGAGGAGGCTGGCAGATTGTGTGAAGTGTGGTAAGGTGGGAGAAGGGGAGTTTGTTACGATGCAACCCCTGGGGGAATTTAGTGTGCCCAAGAAGGTCTGGAACGACTTCGCTATAGATGTCCCAGGGCCGATAGATATGGGAGGAGGATGAGGAAAATTCATTATTGTGCTGATTGACTTGTCCCAGTGGATTGAGTATAAAATTGTGAGGGAGGCCTGTGGTGAAACAGTGGTGGAATTTATATAGGAGTTATTTGCGAGAGAAGGGGAGCCTGGAAGTATTCCCACAGATAATTGGACACAATTCACAGGAGGCTATTTCCAGGAATACTTGAAGAGGTGTGGAATAAAACATAAGAGGACAGCATTACACCACCTGCAGAGTAATGGCACGGATAAAGGACGAATAAATGTATAATGGATGTTGTCCAGGTGTCAGGTTCATGTGGCAAGGATAGAGGAGTGGTGGTGCAAGGGGAGTTTGTATGCACTGCAGATGTTGCTGCATGCAGTCACAGGTCTTTGCCTGTTTGAGATGATGAGGGGACGAAAGGCCAATACAAAAGTGGTTGCGCCTTGACTGGGTAGGGTGAGAAAATCTGATTGTGTGATGGGTGAACGAGGAGAAGATTGAGAAAAAAAGGGGAAATGGGTGTTGAAGGAGAATGAGAAGAGAGGAAAGGAGTTGTTGATTCAATATGGAGATTGGCAGAGGATAAGGAAAGGGGTTGTGAGAAGAAAGGGTGATTTGTTGTATTCTGATTCAGTACAGGTTGAGGGTGTGTTGAATCATGCTGTGAGAGTGAGAGGGGGCCAGGTGTGGAACAAGAATAGGGTTGTGATTGTGAGAAGGAAGGTGTGTTGAGTAAACGAGAGGAGATGTGTTATGAAGTCTCTTGGAAAATGGAACACTATTGTGGAATGGATATGGCAAAATGAGGGTCCAGGATCTGGGGAAAGGTAGTTGGAGAAACTGAGCTGGAGAGAGGAGGCTGTGCTTGGGGTTGTTGCTTAGATCCATAATAAACAAGCAATGAAGCTTACTTTTGGTATTTGTTATGCTTCATATTAATATACATAACATACCTACAAAAATATTTCATTGACATGTTCATATTAACAACAATGTAATACACTATCATTATATAATTCTTGTAAATTGTTCTGAACAATTCATCTAAACAATGCCATTTCTTGACTCAAATTGATTAGTAAACATTCCACTCGTAGAAATAAATGAAACAAGTCCGTATTTGATAAAACCTCATATCACTTCACTTAAGGAATTGGCCAACAGGAACACAAATCTTTCAATTATCGACATCATGTGCACATATATTTGTCCTTCAAGTGATGGACCCAGATGTAGCCTTGAAAAAGAACCCAGAGCTGTTCAGCTTTTTCAAGAACAATGACAATAACCCAAGAATAAATCAACATATGATTTCGTTTATGCCTGTAGCACCACAATTGTTTGTTCTAAGTATATGTGGTTGGTCAAACATTTGCAGTACATACTATCTTATGTGACGAATTACGGGAATCTGTCAGTTCTCCTTAAGGTAGAGCCCCCCGTGAGGATCGGAGGTGAGTCTACTGGGCAACACACTATGTAGGGTTCGAGGCAAGTGCGACCTCACCAGGAGAGACAGCCCCTTTCAGGACAAGGATTCCCTTGAGGATCTCCCTAGGAAACCTTCCAGGCATACCTCTTTAAAAGAAGTATATGAAGAAATTACACGTATATGCTTTTGTCAGCTGGAAACTGTAGATAGCCACAAAAAGGGAACAGTACCTGTTAATGGGACGAGGAGGCTGACCTATCGAGGGGAAGAGAATATGACACAGAGAGAAAGCACTACAGGACTCTACTGGGAAAGTCCCCTGGCTATGAGAGGGGAGGAGTCTGGGAATGGAGAGAGGAAGTCTGCGAGTTATGAATCCACTCATCAGCTTACATTTATGAGAGACTGGACGCTCGGCATCCTCTGGTGGCAAGGAAGGAAACAGCAGAGACAGGCGCTTAATGTCTGATAAGCGAAGACGACATAGAAACAAAATCTGATGCAGAGCATCCCAATCCAGAGAAAGAGGGGCGGAAAACTGGTGGCATGACCACAATGGACTTGTGGGGGACCAGGCATCTCTTGAACAACACTGAGACTGCTATGATACGACAAGCACAAAATCTATTGGGCAGCAAAGCACCAAACACAGTAATTTTCAACAACACAAGAAGGAGGAGATAGAAGGAACAAGAGATGCCAACCTGACAAATTGGTGAGAGGAACTAGTACAACCAATACACCCAGTGACGTGATCCCTACCAACTGCAGGTAACAGGGAACATGGGAGACCTGAGAGGGGGACAAAAGATCATTATGAAAATGCTCACACTCGTCCTAGTCAAGACACAATATTTACTCTCAGAGAAGTGAATGAGAATCATTACTGGAATGCTCATACTTGTCCTAGTCAAGATCAGAGCTTGACTCACGGAGAAGAGAATAAGAATTGTTACTGGAATACTCATGCTCATCCTGTTTAAGATAAGATAGTGACTCACAGACAAGTGAATGGTAATTGTTACTGGAATGCTCATTCTCGCCCTAGTCAAGATAAGATATTGACCTACATAGAAGTGAATAAGAATCATTACTGGAAAGCTCATACTCAACCCATTCAGGGAGAACGACATAGCATCTGGCAATACAAAGAGTGAATGAACAACCATATTGGTTTGTGGATTCTGAAGTCAGACAACCTAAAAGAGATTTCACTAAAGAAGTACAAAAAAATGGAAATGAAAAGCCTGAAGAGAAGGCTACAATAGGAGAAAAGTATAAAAGTATAAAGACCAGTTTATGAGAGAAATTAAAGACTGTGAATTCTATACTAAGAACCAGAAAGAAAAAGAACGTTGTTGTAAAAGATAGGAGGTGCAGAAGTTAAACAATTCTTTAATTCACAAAGAACTACTAGAAGATAGTTTATTGAACTGAACCTTGTGAGAAACAAGTCATCAGGAGAAGGGAGCCATTCTTCTGTCTTTTGTTATTATAATAGTGGTAGGTTCAGATAGGGTTAGTTTGGATGGTGGACAGATTCTGTTAAGACTTTGTCACTGTCACCTCACAAGCACCTTATTTAGTGTTGCTACGTAGGGAAACCCCATAGCATAGGAAAAGATGGAAATGTATCCTTTATTTAATAAACCTCTCAGGGAAACTGGAAATTCAGAGTACACCTTCTTCTGACCCACCACACTTAGCACCAACATTACATTATTATTCATATGAATTAGGCACAATTATGCTGAAGCAACACTGGTAATCAGACATTCAATCCAGTCTATGTCAGCTGAGGAGATTACCAAAAGTCGAGGAATAAAAGCAAACAATTGCATTAGATATGATCTATTAATGGGTCACTCATTTCCTTTAAAGAATATAGTGTGAATTAAAAATGAAATTGATCATTCTTTATCCATGACTAAGTTAGACCACATTCATCCACTAAAGTTAATTGTCAAACACATTTTTCTGATTTAAATTATGAGTCAATAAGAGAAAAATTGCATGGTTTATTGGCTCTGCCATTTCATTATTACCCACACTACAATCACTCATATTCTCCATATCAAACAACATAGCTGTGGAGATATCATCATTATCATGTCTGGACGACAAATACAGCTGGGCTGAATCATCATCTTTGGGAATGTCTTGCTCCTCAACCATATTAACTCGCTCCACCAGCCAGTTTTTAAAATGTCTCTGTGTGGTGTCACTACCTTTTTTTCTGCCTATGTTTACTATGCTATTTACTGTAATGATGGAAATGCATTGGAGGGACAAGGCCTCCTTGTCCTTTTCATATACCTCCTTATTCTGTGTGTTCTGCTTAGTTTCTGCACAGGAGTCCAGTTTGGGACCCTGGCAGTTCAGCTTTTCATTGTGTTCTTGGTGAACAGTACCAAAGGGATACCTTTAGGGCACCCGTGGGTAGGGGTACAACCCTATACACTATGTATATCTTTTGGGGCACATGAGTGTTGCCCACATAGCAGGGTATAGGCTGGTGAGAGCTACATGCTGATGTCACAGTGGCTCTAGAGATCCTCCATTTTTGGGATACCCAGGGCCTGCCATAGGAATCAATGGATTCCTGCACAAAGAGAAGATGGCCACTGGTGGTCTGTTGGTTTCCTTTGTGGCTGTAGATTCACTTCATAAGGTAGGACTTGTTTCCTGATTTAGTCTATACATAGGGGACTGAACTGTACCTCCATATTTATTTAATATATACTGAAACGCCACTTTACTTTTTTAAATTGGTGACATATTGTGCTTCCATTTTTGGACTCCGCCCGATAGTAGGTATACTCACCCGCAAAAAGATGGGACAGGCCACTATTGAATAAGTTAGGGAACCACTTCATTGATTGGTGTTTTCATTCTACAGACGTAATTTCCCTTCCTCTTTGAAGAAATGTGTCACTTCCCTCATCCTCCTCTTTGTCTCCCCTTGTAGACACCTTACACACACTTTGGTGTACTTAAGAATTACATTACTGTCCTGATGAAGGCCGCTTACCTAATTCAACGCAGTTGGTGACAAGACGGATGAAACACAATGTGTCGACCTTCCTACACAGCAACCATCAGCACTGCTTTAACTAGGACAGGCCCTATACATCTAAGTAAATTAACTGGAATTATATTACTCTGTAATTCAACAGTGTCTAGAGTGTGTGTCTAAGAAAAATGATATGTTGTTTTTATTGTAGATAATATTATGTTGAAGGCCTTTTAGTCTGGCCAAATGAATGTGTATAAATGAACCGTTTAGAAATGTGTTCCCTATAAAGAGAGATGTATACAAGATTGCTTAGTACCGAAATAATAAAACTGATATTTTTATGAAAAATTGAAGAGTCTGCATAGTACTGGCTACAAACAAACTGAGTAAAGAGGGGAGTGTGACTCAATATAGACTTGACCATTCCTGTATTGGACTTACCTTTCTTCGGTCATGTTCCCTATTACTGTTTGCTGTATATCCTATGTCATATATCTTGTCTCTTGCACCTCTCTGTAATACTTACTCCAGTGCTCGGTTTTGGCTTTGGGAACTTTGCCAATATGATTTTTTTCGAAACCCTGTCATTGAAAGGTTTTGCAGGTTCCTGCAAGTACCCTGAACGGGCTACACCCTCTTTCCCCTCCTTAGTACATATCTGACCTGAATGTAACAAGGCTCTGAAGTTCAGCTACCCCCTTCCCAACCTATACACCACTAGGTGACTGCATTTCACAGATATCATCCTATAAATCAAGTATAAATAGAAAATCCTAATGCTTATACTAAACCATCATCCTTCCCCTATTGCCTGTGTTTCCTCCTATTATTTGCCTTATTCTAGTCCCTCTTCGTTGTTCGAGGCCCTCACCATATTCATTCTTCCTGGGAGTGTGGTGCAGGTCAGGCCTGAAATGGCACAAAAGAAGGCAGAGTAAGAAATAAAGGCTGCATGGCGAAGTGTGAATGCTGAACGAATACAATGAGATAGAATCTACAAGAATGTTACTGTTTTGCTGAAGCAACAACCCCTAAACATGTGTATAGATATGTGCGTGCTATTGCTACATACTGCATTTCGGGACCTCTCTTGGGTTGAGATATTGAGGTATGTATTCAATTTACCCTCTGTTATTAAGCATAAATCCTGCAGGGAACCATTGAGTAGAGTGGCTGCTTCAGTGGTCCCAGAGTTAAATGGACTGCAATGTTTCACAGACAGAAATGGCCATCACGTCTTCACTCTACCATTATTCCTTACTTGCGTTTTAACGCGAATGTTTAAATGAATTCTTTGAATGGGCATGGCCTGCAAAGTGGTGTTAGGTCTTGGCATAGCACAAGATTCTCTTCTGGCTGTAAAGGACAGTTATCATCAGCGCATGGTCTCATATCTCATGTAGGTCTGCATTCTATTTCGGAGTAGCATGGTCCTACGTGTTGGCTCTGTAGAGCAATCAATTGTTAGGGTTACAACGTTTTTTTGGCCATTCTTTACAGATCTGTGGCATTGTTTACAACCCAGGGTAATTGGGGCTTGCAGGTTTGTTTTAACATGTTTGATGATGCCATGCTAGATGGTAATGGGCTCAAACGCATTATATGGGCCTCAATAGCAGCCTTCCTAAGCTTCAGGCTTCTTGTTAGATGTACTTAAATAGCCATGCGAGGGAAACAGCTCACACAATAATAGCCATGCGATTCCCATCTCTTTATCTTGCATCTTCTTTGAACTCAAGCCATTCTTTGTGCAGCTGACACAACCTCATGCCTGTAAAAGTGAAATGCAATGAACGACTACAAACACCAACACTATAGGCTTTGCCTATGCCTGTTTTACTATGTTGGGTATTTCGAGCCAGTTTCCCTTTCTCTGAACTTGACATGAAATACATCCCCGAGGTAAGACTGAACACGGAGGCCTAACAAGCATGTCCCCTGTGGGGGATTGCAGTGGGTGCCTGCCCTCCATAAAAGTAGTTCAGATTGTGTGTGAATAAACAGAGCCTCGTGCGCCTTTTCAACAATCTCCATTCAAAGCGCTGAAGATACAGCATGTGGAAATGTGAAATGTTTCCTGGGCGGAGAGGGGAAGTAATCATGGGTTGGGAAACAGAAAAGCAGCTCCACATGAATGTCCTAATGGTGGAAAAAAATAATGGGCACATTCTCTGAAAAATACTTCTAAGCCCTGAGGTGAAGTCATGTTCTTCAAACTAGAGCTCGTGCTGCACACTCCTGCTTCGATACCACGCAATCAGTCAGTCTTATGCATAAAGCCATTTTCTCTCCACCTGTTCACCAGTGCTAAAACTAGCCCTTAAAAACAATGATGGAAACAACTATGACAAATAATAGAGATAAGAAAAACAGCCACAGTAATGTATAATATCTTGATTCAAGTGCCACTCTGTTTTGATTGTGACAATATTCTTAGCGTCTTCATGGCTTCATTTTATGTAAAAACTGAGGGCCCATCAGTAAAAATGTGCTTGTCCACAGCCTCTGCGTGTAGCTTGATTCAATATATGAGGTCTGTGTGGTGGCTTTGTAGTGTGTAGATTTCGCTGGGGATCTAGCTATTCCACAACGTAAATATGCATGCTGAATGTTAATCACAAGTTCATCTGTTCTAGCATAAAATAAAAACTGAATAATATGCGATATTGTGAATTATTTTAAATTGCGCCTTCAATTTGAAAGAAGTGGTGGAGAAAAAAAAAAAAGTCACATTTAAAAAAAATAAACATCGTTTTAGAAAACACAGAATGCAGTTGAAAAGGGACAAACAAATGTACAATTTACTTATGTGTGTGATATAGCTTTACATAAACCTTTCACAGAGTCGGTTAATTTACAATACATATGCGATAGCTACCGTGTAAAATGAGCCTTACACTAACGTGTCATTCCCAGACCCTGTGATAGCGAGCACGTTACAATGCTCAAGATGCATAGAACAACACTTACCATGTCCCACTTATTACCACAAACACATAACATATCACCAACAAGCTTCCTACTCACACTACAACCTTCTAATACCAAACCTAACAGAGAGAAGGGGACTATACCTCTCGTCATCGACTGCCCACTCACCCCCACTCAATCAATCAAGCTATACGCCGCCAGTCGACCTACCCCCAACCAACCTCACCCAGTGAATATCAGAAACACTAGACTCGGAAACCGACTACCAAAACCTAAGCTTACATGCTCTAAAAGACCTCATTAAAGGCTTAACTAATCACAAACCCACCTGTACAAACAAGCACTATACCAAGACCATTCCCAACTCCCCCAATTCAGACCTTCCCAAACTTCCGATATCAAGCAACAGCACTGCACTACACAACGATGACAGAGACCCACCAATGTATGTAACAGATCCTGGTACTCCCACTGCCATTGGGAATATCCCACCTACTAATCCACCTTCGGTCACTGAGCCTCCGATAACCCCATCAAAAATTCACTCCAACGTGCCCTCCATCAAGGGTGCCCTTATCAATGCCAGATCACTTGCAGCCCATGCCTTAGATGTTGCTGACCTTAAACTCACCAACAATCTGGATTTCGTGGCAATCACAGATACATGGCTTCACGAGGTCGGTAGGTCCAGCCCTTTTACTAGCCAGACCAGACAACTACACCATCCTCAGAACTGTGAGAGAAAACGCAAGGGGTGGAGCAGGAGCAATCATTGCTAAAACTCAACTAGGACTGAGAGAAATACCCCACCAACTATTCCCCTCAGGAGAACTCCTTTCCCTCAAAATCCCCCTTACCGCCTCACACACTGTAACGATCCACCTCATTTACAGACCTCCTGGTCCCACTACTTCCTTTCAGGACGAAATCACACACCTCCTCACTTAGAATACCAAACCAGGTTCCCAAATCATGATGTTGGGCGATCTAAACCTAGGTTCAATGACACCAACAATGACAACCACAAAACCAATCAGAGACAGTGGGGAGGTGTTTTAGCGGCCCTGAGATGCATCCCCAAACACAAACTTGAGAAACACTTCTGAATTTAAGAATCTCATGGCCTCTATATTGTAACCGCTTCTGGTGGACAAGATCGCTTTCACACAGTCCACTAACAAATAAGGAACAGTGCCATATCAATCTCATAAATTTGAAACAAAGACAATTTTATTAATCAATATCAAGTTATAAAATCATATAAAATCTAAAAAACATTACACTTCATTTCATGCACAGTGCTACGTGCAAATACATATCATAAAGTGCAAAGCTCTTTAGAAGTTAAACAACAGAGACACTTACTGACTCAAAAAGAGTCTAACCCCACTTTTCACCTACTTTGGGTGTTGATTAGAGAACTCCTAATAATACAGGTTGCTCTCCTCACTCTTGTATTAGACTTATTAAGCAAATCCTTTTAACATTTACAAAAAAGGTTCTGGTAATGTTAATAACTTGTTAGTAAACACTGTTCTATAATACAGTGTTTTATGCACCCAACATGTTTCGTTCTTTCTCCATTGATGTAGACACAATAACAACTTCTTCAGGGGGACCCAACGTGCAGTTCCAAAAACATAAGCACACTCTTCATCTCCAAAACAATGACAGATAGGTGATCCTCTCGACCACTAGGGGAAACAATATGAAGAACAGTCATGCTGTTTAAATCTTAAACAATCATACAAAAAGGAGCAAAAGTCTCCTGCTTTTGGCTCGCCGTGCAAATACTTATTTCTTAAACATTCATCAGGTTGGTAGGAAAATCTTCACAGTAGACTGTAATCTGTTAAAATAACACACTGTAAAGGCCCGTTGGTCAAACAACGCTTGCTCACTTATACTCACTTTTCCAATACATTCACCTTTCTTAAGTGCAGACAAAACATCAATTGGCACAACCTACACTTCACTTTTAGCTCCTTCCAGTGGGGCAGGAGAAACTGTTTACAAATCATCTGCTCTGGTCTTACTACTGTATATTACGAGCAAAGAGGTGCCCGTTGCTACCACGATCCCCAAAATACTCAATTAGGTTCAGCGTTCTTCACACAAAAGACGTTGGACAATTAAAAAGATTTGCATGAAAGGGGCTCTTATCTATCACATTATGAGCTAATTAGCCGCTTACATTACCTTTAGGTTTGTCTGCATCTGCCAACGAATAGCAAGCCTGCAGCAGACATCTTGTCCAACATTGAAATCAGCTTGGCGCCGGCTTGCCTTTAATCCCTCGTCCTTCTCTCCACGTATGGTATACTCTAAAAACCAAAGATATGGGGCAACAATGTTAAGAGTGTCCTCACTTACTCGCATCAATGTTATATCCCTTAAAGGACGGCGCAAACAGAAAATCTTTTTATTGTTGCCTTCAACAATGCCTACTGCCTACTCGTCTGGCGTGCGTCACAGTCACATATTAGAGATCACCTGACTTCCATCTCAGTCGACTGTTGCAGCGTGACTTCTTAAAGGCCACCCGCTCATTATCTTTAGCTCAGGTGTGGTCCCAGCGCAAAACAAATTTCCTAACTTAAGAAACTCGTGTGTGTAACGAAAAAGGAGGCTGTGATCGGTCACCAGAGCTCTTGACTGTTATTAAGTTGCATGGTGCTGTTGAAATCATTTAATTCCTATGAGGAATTTAAATCCATATTGCATATTACAATGACGTAATTGTAACCATGCAGAAAACTCAAGTACGTGGGAAATCTTAAATAAAAGTCCCGAGCAATATGGCTGAAAAAAGCACAACCCAATTGTGAACTTAATCTTAATATGTTACCAATTAATTAAGAAAGGTTCTGCCACTCACCCTGTTTGTTCAGTCCTGTAACAGCTGAGTTACATTAATAAAAAAATTGTTCTTTTGCAAACAGCCTTCTCCCCGTTGATTCTCCATTGCTCAGTGGTGTGATGTGCATAAGGACTGTCCACTTCAAGTCATCACTAGTGTTTCCCATTATCATAAAATGGTTCACTAAAGGAGCAGCAAACAATTTATTTTTAATGCAGCTCCTATGTTCTGAGATCCTGATTTTAATCTTGCGTTCGGTCATGCCGATATAGATCTTTAAACATGGGCACCGTATTGCATAAACCACATTGCTAGTATTGCAATGGGTAAAGACCTGCTGTATCCAAGGTTTAGCAAGCACCAAATCAACTTGTGTGGTTCTGCTTGTAGAACTACAGTTAACGAAGAGACCACATGGAGGGTGCCCTGACAGTCGTGAAAGGCCCCATATTTCACTGACACCCCTTTGTGGTTGAATCGATCTAGAAACGTCATTTTTCATCAGGAGATCTTTAAGATTTGCCCCACTGTTAAAGGCACAAAGTGGCAGTTTGATAGGACATTCACCACCCATCAAAATGTGCCAATACTTCTTGATGATTTTAATAATTTGGTTCGCTAGGGGGGTGAATGTGTTGACAAAAACAATCCTGCTATTCACTTTTGACTTGTCACAACATTCAATGAGTGTTTCGCGATTGTTATTTGTAAATCTTTTAAGGGCCCATTTCACAATTCTTCGGGGGTAGTGTCTCACATTCAGTTTGGCACTCAGTATTTTGGCTTTAGACAAAAAAATAGTATTCGCAGAACTATTTCTCATCAGTCGGTAGAATTGTCTGAATGGTAAATTCTCCCTGGTATGACGTGGGTGGCAACTGTCAAAAGCCAGGAGAGAATTACAGTCAGTCAGTTTGTGAAATGGTTTCACCTGGAGACTCTTACGATTGATGTCCAACCATATCGTAACAGCTAGAAAATGAATCTCCGAGTTACTATATGTAGAGGTAATTTTAAGGAACTGGTTTTGGTGATTTATCCAGTCCATAAACTCCTCAAACACAGCCGCTCATCTGTCCCAAACGACCAAAATGTCGTCAATCTACCACCTACACAAACCTAGCTTTGAAAAGAAAGGGTTTGAAGCACTATATATTGTTTGGAGCTCGAAAAACTCGACATAGAGGTGTGCAGCTGATAGGGCTACAGACGACTCAATGGCCGTGCCATGGATTTGATAATATAACTGGCCATTGAAACTGAAATAATTTTCAGTCAATGCCATCTCCGCACACCAAAGGAAAAAAGCTGTTAGGTTTCATGCCCTCTGTCCTCTTGGAAAGCAACGTTTCTTCTATGACATTAAGGGTTTCATGTTTTGGTATGCAAGTCATGTTGTGGTATCCAAGTATAGAGGGACACAATATCGAGACTAATCAATAATTGTCTAGTTGGATTGAATTGCATAACTTCAACCATATTGATTATCTCTGTTGTGTCCTGTACAAAAGAGTACATAGTAGAAATGAACGGTTTCAGATACAGGTCAGCAAATTTAGACAATGGTTCTAGTAGTGATCCAGTTCCAGACACAATCGGGTGGCAAGGAGTGTTTAACAGGGATTGATGAATTTTGGAAAGGATATAACATGTAGGTACTGTTGGATTCTGTAAAATCAAGAAATCACGTTCTTGTTGACACGTCCACCCCCTTGACAAAGCCTTATCGACTTTGTTTAAAATCAAAGCTGAGAGTCTACTAGTAGGATCTTCAGAGACAGATTTATAAAAGGATAACTCTTCTAATTGACGGTCACATTCAATAATGTAAGAATGTTGATTTAACATTTAATGGCACTGCCATTGTCAGCCTTCCGTAGAATCACATTTGGATTAGCTGCTAAACTCTTTACTGCACTCCGTTCAGTGTTGTTCAAATTCTGGAAAGGACACTTCAGAGCTTGTTGTTCTAACTAGTGTAAATGATGTCATATCCTTTTGGTATAAACTATGGCTTCTGGATTGTGGCTGTTAACGGGAGGATTAAATGAAGACTTATTCCGTAAACTACTCTTGTTCTTTTGGATGTCATACTCTGTATGGAAAAAGAATTGCTGCAGATGGATCTCGCGCAGCAATTGCTCAATCTCAACACATACCTAAAATGTGTGATATTTAACAGTCAGAACAAATCCAAACCCTTTATTAAGTACCGACACTTCCCTCCTCATCTGGAATATAGGATGATAGATTAACTGATAGGGTTGATTGCTGCAAGTCAACCTTGGGGCATAGTCCCAGTTGTCCGGTGTGGGACGCTGCTCTAAAAAATCTTGCTGTTGTTGTGGTGGCGGACCACCTGCATTACCCTGGTTACCAACACTGACAATGCCTCAGCCATAGCCAACACCTTATCCGAACGTGGCTTCTCACATAGAATCAATAACCCTACTCACAGTTAAGGTAGAATACTATATTGGCTTGTTTATCTCAACTGCGACATAAAAATCCTATCAGATATGCCTTGTGACAAAATGACAAAACCAAGTTACTCATTATTGGCTCACAGAATCAACTAAAGAAACTAGATGGGCAATTTAAATTTTTTAACATTGACAACATAACAATCGCGCTCTCAAAAGAAGTGAAAATGCTAGGCATCTACCTGGACACTAGACAGCTGCATTACCTTGGCTAAGGCTCTTATAGTGTCAAGACTTAACTACTGTAACACACTGTACGTGGGAACTAGTAGGTGTAACCTACAAACCTACAAAAGCTACAAGTTCTACAGAGCAATGCGCTGAGAGTGGGCCTCAACATCCCGAAGACAAACCATATATCAGCTGCCAGATGCAACGCCTACTGGCTGCAGGTTCAGGAAAGGATTGTGTTCAAAACACTATCACTAACCCACAAGTGCCTATCCAATGTAGCGCCCAAATTTCTAACCAATAAAGTTACAGAGCATATCAGCCTTAGACCTACCCGATCTACCCATGGTCACCTGCTCAACATACCCAGATTCAGACAACAAAAATCAGGAGGCAACAGTTTCCCAGTCCAAGCGGCAACACTTTGGAATGCCATGCCCTTATCTCTAAGAATAGAACAGTCCTACTGATCTTGATCTAGATGATACCAATCAAACTATACCCCACTGTGCAAACATCTTGATCATCAATATAGTAGTCAATCCCTCAAGCTTATGCTTCCTAAGTAGTTCACCCTCACCTTTCTTTTCTTCAGTGTCATAGCCCAGATAAACAGAGTTGTTGACTCTATCAATAGTACCTTTGTTTGTATGAATGACTCTCCTAGTATTCGTTGCCTTGCCAAAGTGCATGAACTTCGTTTTGCACATATACCTTATTTTATTTTATTTATTTATTTGTATTTATAAAGCGCACAACGGCCCTGGGGCATTGTGGCGCTGTTACAGAATACTTCACTTCACAGTCAGGGACTGTCAAGTGACTTCAAGTCAGCAATCCCACTAAGTCAGTGCCTCGTCTGGGACGCCCAAGGGAAGCCCTTATTTATATATTTTTATGACAAGTTATACTCTGGATGATAAACCCTTATATAACGCCCCTCTCTTTGAATCCCCCTGATCTCACTGAGCCAAGAAGTAGGCTTGTTTTGCAATTTAAAAGATTTATTGGAAAAATTAAACAATATATATGTATTACACTTTTATAAATAAATTAATATTTGATCGCACACTTATGAATATTACCGTGATCAACAATGGATAATTTGACAATTGTATGCTTACTTAATCACTTAGGAATTGGTATAGAAAGGGTAAAGTAGCAGAGAATACCTTTATGGTTTCAAGGAAAAACAAAGATGAATAAAATGCAGTACAGAAATAAACTTGATATGATTTCAGCAAAAGATAATATGATCACTTTTTCTCTGACTAGGGCTCCTGAGGTTATGTTCAGGGGTTTCCCTTTCCCAGCGAACTTCATCTCTATCAGCCCCTGCTCCCTGTTGCAATGCGAGAGCCTGGGCTTTCAGTTCCTCAACCAAGGCCTTACTAGACTCTATCAGTCTCTCCTGCATGGCTACCTGTTGCTGGAGCCTATCATTGTGCTGACAGAGAGCCTCATTCTCTCTCTGTGCCTCCTGATTGGTCCTGGAATACTGGGCCAGTCTTTGCTGCAGGAGGGTTACCTCCTGGGTACCATCCCTACTGGCCTGCTCCTTTCTTGCCAGAGCATCTTCCATCCTCCTGGTGTGCTCTAACAAGTCGTGGTGCTCTTTTTGGAGGTCACCCATTCCCTGGAGGGCCAGATGATTTTCTTCCATTTTCCTTTTTAAGTGGCAGACTTCCTGGCCTAAGGTATCCCTTTCCTGAGTAAGAGCCTGCATCTGTGCCGCCAGGTCGTCCCTCTGCCGTTGAATGGCACCAGCTTTCTGGCGCTCTTCATCAAACTCTGCTTGGGTATCCAGGTCTTTCAAAATCATTTTATTGCTTTCCTCTTTCTCTCTGTCTAGTTGGATTTGCAGGGTGGCTACCTGCTCTGTGCACGCCCTGTTGAAATTGATCTGTTGCACCAGCTTTTTCTGGCTCTGCAGTAAGGAGTCCAAACTGTCTTGGTGCTCCTTCTGCAAGGCCAGAATTCTGGTATCCTGGTCAGCCTTTTCCTGTTGCAGGATATCCATATCCTCCTTTATTTTAATGATGTACTGTCTACTATCATTTTCTGACTCCTGGCTCCTCTGCAGCCTCTGCTCAGAAGAGACCAGGTCAGATTGGGCCTTCTCTAATGCCATCAGTTGCCTATTTGCCAGACCTTGGCCTTCAGCACATTTGTCCTGTATGGCTCCCATATATAAATATAAATATGGCGCTACCCTGGCAATCTTGTTGTGCTCATCCTTGGCCTTAGGGGCCATATATAGTTCACTCAGGGCCACATGTAAGGGACCCAGATCTCTCCATATATGTGACCCTGTTTCAGTGATCTGGGGTGTGATTGCCTGTAACCAGACCGCCTGGTCCTGATGAGCCCACTCACCTCTCACAAATACCTTATGTAAAAGTTGTTCTCTGGCTATTTTAATATCTACCAAGGTCGTCATTCTTGTAATTGATTTCCTTCCTGACTTACAGAAGTTTGTATTTCATTTTGCAAAACAGACCGTTTCCTTAGAGCGTTCCTTTGAGGGGTGTTTTTACAGTGTAACACGGCGTGGTGATCCAACAGAATTTATATATCCTGTCAGTTAGCACACTGTATTAATTTGCACAAGTGATAGATCTAATCCAGAATCCCCGGCTCGAGCCCCCAAATCTGTCAAGTGACTTCAAGTCAGCAATCCCACTATGTCAGTGCCTCGTCTGGGACGCCCAAGGGAAGCCCTTATTTATATATTTTTATGACAAGTTATACTCTGGATGATAAACCCTTATATAACGCCCCTCTCTTTGAATCCCCCTGATCTCACTGAGCCAAGAAGTAGGTTTGGTTTGCAATTTAAAAGATTTATTGGAAAAATTAAACAATATATATATATTACACTTTTATAAATAAATTAATATTTGATCGCACACTTATGAATATTTCCGTGATCAACAATGGATAATATGAGAATTGTATGCTTACATAATCATTTAGGAATTGGTATAATAAGGGTAAAGTAGCAGAGAATATCTTTATGGTTTCAAGGAAAAACAAAGATAAATAAAATGCAGTACAGAAATAAACTTGATATGATTTCAGCAAAAGATAATATGATCACTTTTTCTCTGACAGTTCATTCCCCCCCTTATGCAATACACAAAGATGGAAAGAAGAGCACACAGTTCTCAGGAATACAATCAAATGTAGTTCAGTTCCCCCCTAGCAAGCTTAGATCACAGGGATGATTTTAAAACACAGGCAAAATACTTTAAATGTGGTTTGCAAAGAAGGGAAATATATGCTAAAAAAAAAATTAATTCCTTATAAGAGATTCAGGGTGGGTGATACCTACTTTAAATTAGTGCAGGATCACTTCAGCAATGCTCTATGAATGATTGTCAGGTTGCAAATGAATTTCAGCAAAGGAAAGCAAAGGAAAGCAAGAAGCTGCTATTTTGACATATATTTTTTGACAAGTGAAGATATTTGAGCCAAATCGCAAATCGCGGCACATTTTCTGAGTGCGTCGAGCGCGATTATGGAAACAGTATAATAAATAAATAAAGCTTGTTGGAAAGCTGCGAATCTTAGCTTCCAAATGAAAGTTAAATCTCGTTCCTAGCACAAACGGTTCAAGAGATACGGACGATTTTATAAAGGTAGTTTTTCAGAAATGAAATAATGATTCAAAATGGCAAATGACACTTTTACAGGTTTAAAATCGGAGAAGGGACACACGATTCTATGATGCAGTTTTGGACAGGTTAAATGTTTTGAATCAGATTATTTTAAGCTAATGGATTGGTTTTTCGCAGTTCTGGCTGAGTACTCACACTATGAATTTGAAATAGGCTGTCAGGGTCTGGTCAGGTTGGGACTGGACTCCAGGCGGCTGGTTCTGAAGTCACAGCTATCTGTGTCAGCTCTGCTCTGCTGGTCTGGTCTGGATCTCTGGTTCTGCTCACAGCGATCTGGTCTGGTCTCTCTGGATACAGCACTGCTTTCTGGGTCTGCTACCGGTTCTGACAAAAGTTCTTGGCAAAGAATCTGTAACGCTCACCTGACTCCCACGGGGGCGCTGGCCTGGTTCGCGCTGCTGTGACCTCGTCTAAGGTGATGCGCAGGGTTCGGAAGACGGACTGGACCGGGCCCCAGATCTGGCTTGTCTGACTCGCAGAAGTATCCTCCTGTAGGTGAGAATTGGGGGTTAACTGTCTGCGGGGTAATGCAATCGGCCTCCCACTTACCCCTCTCACCCTCCTCAAAACCCTTCTGTGCTTCCCCATAGCGTCTCACCTTAGGGTCTGGAAGGACGAGCTCTCCATCCTGCTTCTGATGCAGGGGCGCGTTGGTATCCAGTTACGTCACTGGATTTTCGGATGGGTGAGAACCAAACTTGCTTGGCTTCCAGGTAAGTTTTTCTATAAGTGGTTCCCCTTGTGTCCATGCATTAATGTTCTAATGCTAATGTCTTTTTCCCCATAGGGGCCGGGGTAAGGAATGCCGGGGAACAGGCAGCGACCCGAGGTGAGCGGTGAAATCCTTGTGGAAATCAGGTAAGTCTTTAATTAGTGTTTTGTAATGTCTTTTCATTCACTCATTAACGCTGATGTCTTTTTCCCCTTAGGGGCCGGGGTCCGAAAATGCCTGGATGCGGCGCGGACCCGAAATGAAAAGGGAATGACCCAACAGGTAAGTCTTGACATGGAGTTTTAGCTTCCCTTTTCCCTTCTTTCTCTCACCTTTGTTCTTGTCTTTTTCTCCCTAGGGCGGGGGCGCGACTGCGAATCCGGATAGTCGCTGCTGAACATGGAGGCGCCCTGTAAAGGTGAGTAGAATGCGGCACTGCAGCGATCGATGCGATGTGCTTTTAAAAATAAATGTCTTCCTTTTTAGGATTGTCGGCGAAATGTCTCTGGGATGCAGATTTAGCAGGTGAGGCCTTTTCCTTCTTCTGTTCTCTTGTTCCCTTCCTTTGCAGGTGATTCAGGATGCTGGCAGGTGTGGCAGAAGTCAAGATGCAGGAGCAGACACGGTGAGCGTCCAGCTGCTAGATGCAGAACAACGCGAAGCACGTGTGGCTGATCGGGTGTGGTTTAAATAGCCTTGGAAGAAGTTCCTTGAATGTGTCCTTCCTCCAATCAGGTATGTATCCTTCCCCGACCACGCCCGGGTGGTAAATGAGTCCCACAGGTAAAGTAGTTCCTTTCAGGCCTCAAGGAGGCCTGGGTTCTGCAGCATGGTCTGCATCAGGTAAGTGCACCCAAACACTTTCATAATGAGCCTGGCGCCTATGGTGCCAGGACTGACATTTTCTATGAGCCTGGCGCCATAGGTGCCAGGACGCTGTCCAAAGGGCCCCTATAAGGGGTTGTTGGGACCTTCCCCAGGGACTTGATGTCCGCTTTCGGGGACGCAGGGCCTGAGCCGGCTCCCCGGGAGCGGGCATCGTGACAGCATCCAACAGCTCGCCCGGCTGTAGAATAGTTTGGTTGGATTGCTGGATTCTGAAGGCCTGCTGAAAAGGGATTTAGCTGGTGGTCCAGGCATCTCTGCTTTAAGTACTGGAGTGAAGTTCTGGATCTCTGGAGTTCTGGATTCTGGAGTTCTCCGTCAGAGTGCTGCGCAGGAATTCAGTTGAGGGTTGGAAAATGAATGTCCCTGTCTGGCTTCCAGTGGCTCTTTTTATGTCTTTAGAAAATGGGTGTGTGTTGGCATAAATAAGCCTGCCCCTCGTAACTTATCATTGGCCAAGTTTTTCTCTCTCCCTTGATTGGGGGAAGGAAATGGAGTGTCATCGTGATGAGGTAGTTTATGGGTCAGAGGATCCACCCCTGGTCAATTTGCACACAAATCTATTCTTGATCCAAATACATATTTATCTACGTACAATTTTTCTAATATTATATGTCCAGTTAACATATTTTCTGTAGCACCAAACCATCCGATCCCTGTCTTTGTAAGATGTCGTGTCCACTTATGACAGAATTCTGCCCTTTCCATCAAGAACACAACCTCTAAACTTTTCCAGAATTTACACAAACATGCACAAGGAATATGGGCATCAAATGATAAAGTGTCAGATTTTAACATACAGACATTTGGAGTAATACCTTATTTTCCACTACTACCCCCAAGAACATACCACAGATTCCTAACACCTCTTAAAATGTGCACAGAAAAATCAAAAGAATAATGATATTAATTATATAATTTTGACAAGTCCGTACTATGAATTATCCATCTTTTTAAAATTATGCTCTGGCCCAGAGGGGTGTGGTTTCCCAAAGCACATAGTGGAATTTCTGGTTTGTCCACTTCCTCCAACTCAAATTGCTCACAGAGGCACTGCCCCTCCCCATTTCTCTCAAGAGGAAGCCATTTACGACCCCCCCTAATTTAACATTTGCCTGAGCTAAGGAAAGCTCATTGTTCTGTTTCCCTCCAGTCCTAGGTGCTCCTCCCTGATTCAATCAGGGAGGTGTCATCTCCTTTTGGTGGGGGCAGCAGAATGCAGCCAGGCCTGGGAAGAGTGGCTGAGCAAGTTTCAACTCCTGTCGGGGGTAGTTGCCGGGCAGAATTCATTCTCTTCAAGCCAGGCTTCAGCCAAATGTCACTTTTGTTCCCAGTTTTTCTTCATCCAAATCAAACTTACAATTTTTACACATGCACCTAGAACGCTGATTCTAAGTTCAAAACTATGACATTTTTTACAGTTGCAAACTATTTGACACTCAACAGTAGGTCACTCATTTATTTTAAACATTTAGATTTTATTATCTTTCAGTCCAATTTCACTTCAGCTGCTGACATCCACAGCTCAGCCAGTTTTGTTATAAACATTGTTTTGGGCTCTTCATCTTTCCAGATTTTGTATGCACACAAGAATACATTCTGCCAAATGTCTGCTGGTGTTCAGTGAGATTTTTGAATATCTTGCAATGTTTAAAATAGGCATTTTTAGCTTGCATTTCAGAGAAACAAAGGTGATTTCAAAGCGCTTTTCGAGCCAACCGGCACTACTGTTTTTCCTTTGGCACACATTTCACTCCTGGCACTCCTGGCCCATCACGCTCGCACTGGTGGGTGGCAGGTCAGGGGAACATTTTGGTGTGTGCCAAAACTGCGCGGTTTTCCTGGATTCTGGCGCAATGTGGGCTTTTTCGGCCATCTTGGATTTTCTAAGCCCACAGCACCAAATGTTGCAGCATAATAGTCCAAACGTGGGTCAGGACACCCAACAGGACAAAGGTGAAAAAATGTACAGTATACAGCATACAGTAGATAAGACAGTGGTAGCATATGTGGGTTGCAGTAGGACAGCAAATTTATACATATTGGTTAGGTCTAACAGAACAGTATAGTTTTCAACATTTTGCAGAAGGTAGCGTAGGATCTTTCATTCCTTAGTTATAGTGGGCAGTGCATTCCAGTTTTTTGGCACCAAGTGTTGAAAGCTGGACCCTCCCGCTTCGGTTCTTTTAAAGGTGGGCACGTGGATCTCGTTGGACAGGTCGGAGCTGGTGGGTCTGTTTGAGGAGTTGAGGGTGATTCTTTCTGATAGGTAAGGTGAGGCATCGGAAGGAGAGGCACCTGTGTGTAATAGCCAGAGATTTGAAGAGTATGCATTCTTTTACCGGTAGCCAATAGGCATCTTTCCTGGCTTGAGTGATGTGTTACCTTTTGGGAATGCTCAGAGCTGCCCTAAGGGCATTATTTTGTGTGACTTGAAGTGTGTTAAGGTTTTTGCTGAGGTGCCCAGGAATAACGCATTGCAGTAGTCCAATTTGGTGCCTACTGTGACTCTGGCGATAGGCAATTTTTTGTAGAGAGGAAAGGCTTAACCGCATTGATCATCTTGGTGGTGAGTGTGGCAGAGGAGGCTATAGCATTGACCTGGCGGGACATGGATAGTGAGGAGTCAAGGTATACCCCTAAGGTTTCTACGGCTGTAGAGACTGTGATGGTGGAGTTGTCAATGGTAAAGGTTTTGTATTGTGGTGGGAGCTTGTTAAGAGTTTCCCTGGTGCCTACTATGAGGATCTCTGTTTTGTCCCTGTTTAAGCAGAGGCCATTGGCAGCCATCCATGTCTGGATAGCTGTGTAGATTTTGGTCAGAGCTGCAGCATGGGGGCAGTGCAAGAGCCCTGTGGGACACCTCAATGGATGGTGGTGGGGGAGGCGCATGCAGAGTCTGAGAAGACTTTCATAAGTCTACCATTTAGGAAGGAGGCCACCCAGGCGATAGCTTCAGGTGAGAAGTGGGCCTCATTTTTTAAATGCATTCCTAAGATATCATGGTTGACAAGGACAACAACTGCAGACAGATCCAGGAGGAGGAGAAGTGCTGGTTTGCCTTTGTCCATGATGTCACCGAGTTGTATTTTAAGATCTAGTAGGGAAGACTCAGTCCTGTGTCCTGGGTGGAATCCTGACTGTCTTTTACCTAGGATATGGCTTGCTTCTAGATAGTGCTGGATTTGCGTGTAGGCGACTTTGTCCAGTATCTTGAGTAGAAAAGGGATGGTGGTAATGGGCAGTGTAATGGACAGTCGAACCAGGAGGTTGCACCATGGTTCCCAAAGCCCTTTAACCACAGGCGACTCACCAGTATATGTTTAATTACTTCCAATACAATGGAGTGCTTTTTCATGTCTCAGTGGATGTGATGGCACAATTTGAGCAACAATTTTAGAGCAAAGTTTACTGTAGCATCATGATCCACATGCTAACCCGAGGCACTCGCTCCATGAGCCAGATCACTGTGTGGGGCATGTTATTCCTGTATATGGCCAATGCGTTTTGGAGAGCCTGAAAGTCTGTCATTTGGTGAAGTACTCACTTGAGTGTCAGGGAGTTGCCTACTCATGTACTGAATCACATGCCCCATGACTCATTATTGGGGGCTGCTTAGCCTCTAACTGCAAAGAATAGCACAGATTGAGAAATGAGTTATTGTTATCCAGGCCAGCGAATATGTCTGAGGGACCACCAGTAACCATATCTTGCACCTGGGTAGTACCCTCGCTATATGCTGGGCCCTTAAAGTAAGCCGTCATTTTATTTTCATTTTCATTGAACTGCAGCATTTTTGCTCCTTGTCTAACATATGAAGCTTGCATGGTGTTGATTGTCTGCTTAGCCCCCTCTTGGTTCCTCTTAGATCATAATGGGTTTTACCTGAGTGCCCTGAATTAGGGCCACCTCACACAAGAGACATGTCAAAGGGGGAGCCCTTCGCTCCACAAAAAGCAATAGGCAATTAAAATAGCCTGATTCACTTCACTCGTGCAGAAAAAGAGGCAACTGGCCAGTCACAGGAGCACCTCTATGCGTCCATGTCATATCATTTACAATTCAATTGATAGAAGTGGGCACAGGGCACTTACCAAAGCAGTCAAATTGATCTCCTCAAGAGCCTGGTGGCAGGCCTGCAGATGACATGGAGCAACAATGAAGACCAAGGAAGAGGAACAATCACAGGGAACAACGCAGTCCAGTGATGCACAATTAGCTGTGCCTATCCAATGACACATCCATAACCCTAACAGGTGGCCCAGGCCATAGGGTTCGGACTAAGGCAAGGTGCAGGGCCCAAAAACAACAATTTTTCATATGGCGTTGGCGTTAGATGAGGCACCCAAAAACAAGCGCATACATAGTAAGAGAGACTGCCAAACTACTGAGGGACAATACCCTGCCATCAGACCTGGCATGCACAGTGTCCACAAGTAATGCCACACACGCTCATGGATGCCACACAGACCACCTGCACATGCACCCCAGACAGGTATTATGCATGGTGGCAACACACAAGCCCAGACCACCCCCCATATCATGCCACCCTCACAGTCAAATACCAAATTGCGCATGAGCCATGCGCAGGTGTTACCTTGTAATATTGCACTCCAGCCCACTGAGCAGTGAAATACACATGCAAGGACTGGAACGTGAAACAGTATGGCACAATGAGATATGGATGCATCATTACTCACACCTGCGTCCTAACCCCTTGTAACCCCTCCTAACCCCTTGTAGGTGACTCTGGATAACTGCTGCTTCCATGGCTGACGATCCCTCTTAGGAATCACCAGATCCTGCAGGAGGGCCCATGGGCGGACCAGGGGGACTATTGAGCAGTCTTTGGTTTCTTAATGGCATGTTTCAGATGCCTCCACCGGTCTGGGGTGCGCTCATGTACAGACCAGAGAAGATGGGGCAGATCGTCCCGGCCTGTGCAATGTTGCACAGCATCTGTGTCAGGCGCGACATACCACTGCCACCAGAATCTGGAAATTCCTGAACCAGAGGATGATGACTATCCAGCACCAGCCAGGCCTATGCATGTGCACTTGGAGGCCAGGGATGGAAGCATGGCCCATCAGCAACTGCTTGAGGACTTTTTTTTAATTTCCCCTCCACTCTGCACACCCCTTGCACCTTTGTAATTATCATGCACAATAACAGTAAACACTTGGTTTGAAAAAAGGAATATCCTGTCAGTGCTTCAGCTGAAAACTATGTATTTATTACTAACAGGAATGCACCCTCCCTCTTCCCAAACACCCCCAATCCCTTCTCCCCAAGCACCCTCCTACCCCCTCCCCAAACACACCCGGTGAAGCACCCAGTCAGTGGTCAGTGTCACTTACAGCCCCTCTTTGGCATGGGACTCTTAGCAGACTCCTTTGGGGACTTGAGTTCCTTTGAGACGCATCTTGGGCGTTTCTGCTGGGTGCTCTCGTTAGTGGTAACTGATGTTGGTGGCCCTGGATGTGTGGCAGGGTCAATATGATTGCATGCTTTATGGCCTCAACTGTGGCAGAGGGAATCTCATTGCCCTCGCACACTGTTTGGGCAAGGGTGAGAAGAGCAGAAGTGGCATGGCCTCGAGATCTGACACTTCTTCGACTGGAGGCCTGCATGTATTCCTGCGTGAGTCTCATCTGCTTCAGCTGCTGGCTTGAGTTCAGTTTGGCGATCCTCAATTGCACACAGGGGTGCTTCGAAGGAACAGATGCTGGGCAGCGGCAGTGGAGGGGGGCTGTGTTGTGTCATGGTTCTAAAACACACTGTTGGTTAGGACATGTCGTCGACTGCTTCCTCCTCGTCAGTGGCCTGGTGGATGCTGTGCCCGTGGTGGTATGGAGGGCACAGGAGGGACAGTGGGGCCACTGACCACAAGTGTGTTGATGGCGGCATCCACATGCTCTGCTGCTGCTGTGCCACTTCCATCGGTGCGTGGTGATGGTGAAGATGATGGTGATGGTGGTGGGGATGATGCAGCTGGAGGTTGTCGGGCTGACGCAGCTGGAGGTGGTGGTGCTGATGGTGGCTGCGACGGACCAGTAGCCCTTCCCTGGTGCCTGGGCCTGCTGGCAAGGTGTGGCCTTTGCTGGTCTGCCTGCAGCAGCTGCTTGGCCTGACTGTTAGGCAGAATCCTGTGCAGTGCCCTTAGGGACCACTACACACAATTAAGACCACAGGGGGCAATACAAGTTTTACCTTTGGTACAAGCCTGTACTACTATGTTAGAGTGGTAGCAGTAGTGGAGCAGCCAGGCTTATCTCAAGAGTATATGAGCAGTAGAAGAGATTAAGCAAAGGGACTACAATTACTGTGTCTCAAGCAAACACTGACTCAAGGTTTCATGTAAAAAATATAAGTGCACTTATTTTGAAACCATTTGTTATTAACACAACACTTCTATTAAATTAAAAACCACACGTACGTAAAAATACACTACAACTGACCAATTCACTTTGTACGGTATAAATCAAGGTAATTACCCTGTGTTTGAGAGAACCGGTGTTACGAAACAATACATGTTACCGTGAATACGAATGCGATCACTTTTTGACGGTTCGGTCTACTAAATAAACGCGTATCCGTGGCAAGAAATGCTACCGGGGCAAAAACACACTTAGCAACTGAGATACCCAGAGAGAGTTGGGGGCAAAAATTATAGGCAATACATTAGGGAGGCAAACAGAATCGAAGAACACTCATAGGCAGAAATACAAGAGTCAAGAGGCCGGAGCCAGTGTCAAGTGGAACCGGGTTCCTGTGTCGAGGATCACTCATCGGATAGTTCGCAATTCAAAGTTGCCAAAAGTACTTTAGATATTGTCCAATGTTCGGAAGCAAAAGTTATAAGAAGGAGGGAAAAATAAGAGCAAGCCTTATAAGCGAGAAATAGGGATTTCACCCAAAATTCCTCAAGCAGGACACAGTACCTTTTCAAAGAAGAAGCTGGTGCCACGGCAGGTGTTCCTGGTAGTTTCCTGTAGACCCATGATTCCTGGCTTCGGCATGAAGAAGGACGATGAAGGGGGTCTACACCACACAGGGATGAGGCCGGCAGCAGCGACGATGAATAAAAGCTGTGCTCCTTAAAAACAGGAGAGGCTCTTCAGGTGGCTATCCGAACCACTACAGCGGTGTGCAGCGATTTTGACCACGAATGCGACCTCTGGCTGAAGAAGATGAGCTGGTTTTCCCCAGCAGGCTCAAGGGAAGAAGAATCCGGACTGGATCTCCTCTTAGTCGTTGAAGGGTAGATAGCTCAGGACTGCAGCAGGGCTTCACCGGTATGGGATAGTTGCAGCAGTCAACCTCTCCTCCGCTTCTCTTCGGTTCCTTGTAGTTCCAGTGGCGACTCTCTGACTTCCAGCCCAAGAGACCTGCCTTTTATATGAAAATCCCCCATTCACATGCACAGCCTGGCTGTCAATCACACAGCAGGGGGGTTGTCCAGCCTGGACAACCAACTCAGCCAATCATGAAAAAGTGCGACTTGGGTTTCCCTGTGCAGGAGGTGGCCACACCCCTCCCTCACATTCAGCCCATCTAGACACCCAGGAGCCTTGAGGAGGGCTTCTTGGCAGAAGCCCGCCAAAAGACAGGTAACAAAGAAGGCAAACCTGGTTTGCCGCACAAAGTAAAACACAAGAAGGATTTTAACAAAAAGAAATGGCGAATAAACCGCACCGGAGCCAAACGAAAAAGTATTTGGTCAAGAGGGATTAAGTTTGAGGCTAACACAATAACCTACAATATTACCACGGTTATATAAGATAACCGCGGTGGAAAATTAGGGTAGATACCACTGCCACCAGCCATGTCTAAATGTTAAAAGAATGAAACAATGCTCTACAAGGTACAGATAAAAAGGGCTAAGAGTTAACCCTTCCAGTACTCCATGTAAGATGGGGTGTACTGGATCTGTGGTTAATTTGACTAAGTAAAGTTAATGGTAACTTTACCCTTTTCTAGGGGACGGTAGTCAGCCTCAGAAATGGAGTCGGTGGGAAATCTGAACGACACCCCTTGTCACTGCACAGACAGTGCTGTGTGACACACAAATGAAGGGGGCTACTGAAGTGGTGTACTCCAAAGTCCACAATCACAAAAACAGGTAAAAACACATAGCAAAACACAAGTAAGAGTGGTGAAAAGCTCACACTCTTACCAAGTGGAAATAAACAACTCCAGAGATCCAGCAAAGCTGCTGAGGGACTCACTAGATAAGGGAAATTAGCCATGAAATTAGAATTCTCCCTAACCCTCACCCCCCAGACTAAGGGACAGGAGGATTTAATCCACTCCTGGATGGTTCTCATACCTCTAGTCAGTTACAAACATCCTAGGGAGACCATCAGCATTTTGGTGGTGACTTCCTGCTCTGTGCTCAATGGAAAAATGAAATCCTTGCAGGAAGATTGACCATCGCTATAACTTTGGGTTTTCCCCTTTCATTTGCATCAGCCATCTCAAGGGTTGATGGTCAGTCTGAATGATGAAGGTAGATCCATACAAGTATGGTCTAAACCTCTCCAGTGACCACACAATAGCAAAACATTCTTCTTCTATTGTTGCCCACCTTGTCTCAGGATCCTTTAACTTCCTGCTGACGAAACAAATGGGGTGTTCCCTACCTTTCTCATCCAGTTGACTAAGGACTGCACCTATACCTACATTAGAAGCATCAGTTTGTACAATGAAGGGTTGGTGATAGTCAGGAGCTCCTAGGACTGGAGCTTGACAAAGGGCTTTCTTCAGACCTTCAAATGCTTGATTGCACTCCTCATTCTATTTGACCTTTTTAGGAAATTTGGAAGAGGAGATGACATTCAAGGGAGAAGCTATGGTCCCATATTTCTCTATGAAGTTCCTATAGTACCCAGTGAGACCTAAGAAGGCTCTCATTTGGGTTTGAGTAGTAGGGGTGGCCCAGTTTTGTGCAGCTTGTAGTTTGCTAGGCAGTGACCTTATTTTACCTCCTGCTACCTCATGTCCAAGGTAGAGTACTGAACTCTGACCAATTTGACATTTGCTTGCCTTTATGGTTAGATGGGCCTCTTCCAGAGCCTGAAATACATAGACTAGGTGTTCAATATGTTCTTTCCATGTAGGGCTGAACACTGCAATGTCATCCAAGAATGCCTTGCAGAAGTACTCCATCCAATTCAGAACTTGATTGACCATCCTCTGAAATGTAGCAGGTACATTATTTAATCCGCAAGGCATTATCTTGAATTGGTAGAGGCCAGCTGGGTTAGAAAATTCAATGTTCTCCTTAGCATGGTCTGTCAGGGCGATTTGGCAATAGCCTGACGTTAGGTCAAATGTGCTGAGGTACTTGGAAGCACCAAGTTTGTCCACCAGCTCATCTGCCCTAGGTAGAGGATGGGCATCAGTTGCTGTGACTGAATTTATGGCTAGATAGTCCACACAGAATCTCAACTCCTTGGATCCTGCCTTTGGTACAAGCACAACTGTGCTAGTCCATGGGCTAGTAGAGGGCTCTATAACCCCATGATCAAGCATCTTGTTGACCTCATTCCTTATATGGGTTCTTACATTGTCAGACATTCTGTAACCCCTGCTTTTGACATGCAAAGAGTCACCAGTGAGTATATCATGCTGGCCCCAAGGTGTTAAGTCTGGTGAAAGTGAGAACAGGGAGGCAAACTGATTTAACAGTAACTTGCACTCATCCTGCTGGTCAGATGTGAGACTGGAAGAGAGATTAACTCCTTCCACTTGCTCATCTAAAGGTAAGCCTCTGAGGAGGTCAGGCAGAGGTTCACTCTCCTCCTCCTCTTGAGCTGAAGCTAGAAGCAAAGCTCCTATGTCAGGTCGAGAGACATATGCCTTCAAACGGTTGGTGTGAAAGACTCTGGGAGCCTCCTAAGGTTTGTCTAAGTCCACCAGATAGTTCACCTCTCCAGTTTACCCACAACCTTGAAGGGTCCTATCCATTTGTCCTGCAAGGCCCTCTGCCTTGTGGGGACCATAACAAGAACAAGCTGGTTTTGAGTAAACTCAACCATGTTAGCCTTCTGGTCATGCCAATGTTTGACCAGAGCTTGACCAGCCTTCAAGTTATCAGTTGCCTCTGCATCATGTGTGACATTCTCCTCCGGAGACCTATCACATAGTCAGTCACTCTGACTGGCTTGGGGGAGGAGCACTCTCCAACCCCGCCTTAATCAGGGCCAATGGACCTCTGACTGGATGGCCATAAAAAAGTTCAAAGGGACTAAATCCTACTCCCTCCTGAGGGACTTCTCTATGTGCAAAGAGAAGGCATGGCAGTAGAAGGTCCCACTTTCTCTTAAGGGGTTCTTCTAAAGCACCTATCATGCTCTTCATAGTTCTGTTAAACCTCTCTACCAACCCATTGGTTTGGAGGTGGTAGGCAGTTGAGAACTGTTTTCCACATGGCTTTGGACATAAAATGTGATCCCCTGTCGGACATCACCTCCTTAGGAAAACCTACTCTGGTAAATATACCTAGTAAGGCCTTAGCCACAGCTGGAGCCGTAACAGTCCTCATAGGTATAGCTTCGCTTCAGGAAATCTAGTGGCATGATCCACTACAAACAGGATAAACCTGTTGCCTGAAGATGTGGGAGGATCAAGAGGACCAACAATGTCAATCCCGACCCTCTCAAAAGGAACTCCCACTACTGGGAGAGGCACTAAGGGTGCCACATTCTTGGATCCACTCTTGCCAGAAGTTTGGCAAGTGTGACAGCTTCTGCAGAATTTGTCTACTTCTGAACCCATCTTAGGCCAGTAGAAGTAAAGAGAGAGCCTTTTCTTGGTCTTCTTAAAACTTAAGTGACCAGCCAAAGGTATCTCGTGGGCAAACTGCAGAAACTGGAGTCGGTTCACTAGAGGTACTACAAGTCTATTGCAGTCTCCAGGGGTTGACTCAGTTGGTTCACCGTATAAGAGGCCATCTTCCCAGTGCAACCTGTACTTCCCAGGTCATTCCCATTGAGCTGAGAAGTTGCCTGTTGGTGAATACCTTCCAAGGTAGAACATTCTCTTTGGCCCTTACTGAAATCTTCCCTGTTGGGTCCACCTTCTGCCAGTAAAGACTGCAGCTAAGGATGGTCAACAGGGTCCAGATCTCCTACCAAGTTAAGATCCTCTTCTAGATCTGATCCCTCAGTATCTAGTTTGACCATACAGGGTGGGACCTCACACTCAGCCTCAGCTGGTGTGGGAGTTACAGAGGGGACTTTGGACAGTCTTGGAGATGTCCTTCTGGGCACAGGAGTGCTTGCTGGTTTCTTGCTGGCAGACTTGGGTTTCCCCTTTGTCTTTTCCTGTCCTGCAATGGCAGTAAGTACATCCTGTGGACTTATGGTGATAGCTTCCTCTATCATGTCCCCAGGAGAGCCTCTCAAGGTTCTCTCCCTTGCAGACGTTGTGAGCTCCTGCTTCCTTCGGCTGGTGGGACTGGGGGTACTGGACACAACTCCAAGCGTTTTAAGGTCATTATCCAGCAGGACCCTCCCAGGTATGTTATTTTGCACACTTACAGGTATCCTGACAGTCACGTCATTACACTGGATGAGATCTGGTAACCGGGGAACCATTTGCACAGGGCCTCCAGCTAACTTGGTTAAGTGTTTGGGTGCCTTAACAACATCCTCCACTTTGAAAAAGCATTCATCAACCACAGTTATGCTGGCTCCAATGTCTCGGATGGCAGGGGTCTCCTGTCCATTCACAAGAACACTATCTTTGTAATACTCTTTAGTTTTATCTGGGATTGTTATAGACATCTAAGTTCTGTTGTTCCCAAAGACCCAAGGACACTAAAACAACACTATCTGAGACTCTCATGGGCTCATCAGCTAGTAACTGAAAGTTTCCACTGGTCCTAGGTATTTCATCCACCTGGGTGAAGGCTAAGGAGACTGTTGACCCCTGAAGGTTTACCCTAACATCTGGGATCTCCTTTCACATGGTCCGGTAGCCCACAAACAAAGCATTTCCCACATGCTCTTTGAAATGGGGGTTTACTCTGACCTCCATCTGGTTTGGGACCAGATGGTACAGTAGCCTGATTCAGTTTCCCTTGTGGCTTACCCTGGTTATGTTTGGGGCACTCTTTTGGATTGGAAATATTGGAATTCTCTTTGTTGTCTTTCTTTGGCTGCTTTCCCTCATCCTTCTTCTGAGTTGCCCCAGAATCCTCGTGAGTAGCCCTGTTGGCAACCCACAAGTCAGCAGCCTTAGCTAGTTTCTTAGGATCTATCTCCTTTGAATCAGCCAAGTGCCGTCTAAGCTCAGGGGAACAGACATCAAAAATAGACTCCAACATTACAACATTACAAGATTCCTCAAAACTTCATAAGTGTTCACTTTGTAACCCTTAACCCAACCATCTAAGTTTTTCAAACATTCACACACCCAGGTAGCCAAAGGAGTACCATCATGCTTTTTTGAGGGTTCTAAACCTCTTAAGGTACTGGGAAGGGGTCTTCCCAAATCTAGCTATTAATGCTAGCTTCACACAATCATAATCCTGTTTATCTTCCTCCCCCAACTCCATTACAGCATCACTTGCAACAGGGGGAAGCCTAGAGAAAAGCCAGGGAATCATCTGATTCCCTGAGATACCTTGAATCCCATGATTGTACTCAAACATTGCTAAACAGTCCAAAACATCAAGTTTAGTCTCATACATACCAATCATTCCCTTTGGCATACACAGTCTCTTAGGGCTGGCAGACCTGGGAGAGAAGCATTTTCTACAGACAACTTTTTCATCTCTAGTTTATGATTCAGCTCCATTTCTCTGAGCCTTAACTCTTGATGTTTCATGGCAGTTTGTGCATCAATACATTTCACTTCTAATTCAAGTCTCATTTTCTCAAGTGCAATAAATTCAGGAGTAAGTGTAGGACCTGTGGCGTTCCAAGTGAACAGAGGTTGTGTTTTCTGAGCAGGCAAAGAAGTTGTAGGGTTACCTAACAAGGACTCATCTTCTTCTTCCAAATCAATACTCTCAGAATCAGAAACATCAGTATCCACATTTGCTGGAGGGGTAGGCCCTTCTGACCCACTCTCCAGACTTTGCTTTCCTATTAACTTTGCAATCAATTCAGATTTCTTTCCTTTACAAGAGAGACTCCTCTCTCTACACATGGTTCTCAAAACCTCAGCAGTGTAGTTCAAGAGACTCTCTTCAGTGTAGCTTTCCATATTTGACATGATTTCACAGTAAAATAGAATTAGTGGTGTTAGCCTTGTGGTTAGTTGAACCCAAGCAATAGCAGCACTATAAGTGTAATCACTCTACTTCCAAATCCTCACCACTGTACAACAGTGTTAGGCAGAATCCTGTGCAGTGCCCTTAGGGACCACTACACACAATTAAGACTACAGGTGCCAATACAAGTTTTACCTTTGGTACAAGTCTGTACTACTATGTTAGAGTGGTAGCCATATGAGCAGTAGCAGAGATTACGCAAAGGGACCACAATTACTGTGACACAAGCAAACACTGACTGAAGGTTTCAGGTAAAAAATATAAGTACATTTATTTTTAAACCATTTGTTATTAACACAACACTTCTAATAAATTAAAAACCACACGTTAAATACACTACAACTGACCAATTCACTTTGTACGATATAAATTAAGGTAAGTACCCTGTGTTTGAGAGAACCGGTGTAACGAAACAATACACGTTACCGTGAATACGATTGCGATCACTTTTTGTCAGTTCGGTCTACTAAATAAACGGGTATCTGCTGCAAGAAATGCTACGGGGGCAAAAACACACTTAGCATCTGAGATACCCAGAGAGAGTTGGGGGCAAAAATCATAGGCAATACGTTAAGGAGCCAAACAGAATCGAAGAACACTCAGACAGAAATACAAGAGTCAAGAGGCCGGAGCCAGTGTCAAGTGGAACCGGGTTCCTGTGTCGAGGATCACACATCGGATAGTTCGCGATTCAAAGTTGCCAAAGTACTTTAGATATTGTCCAATGTTCGGAAGCAAAAGTTATAAGAAGGAGGGAAAAATAAGGGCAAGCCTTATAAACGAGAAATAGGGATTTATCATAATACCGATGGATTGATGCCGAAGCTGGTAATACCTTCATGCCGGTATTACCATTTCCAGTGGGGGGATGTACGTGCACCTGAGGACTTGTAATAGGCTGGTATTTCCAGAGGTCGCCCTGCTGGAGACGGGAATATCGGGGTGACGGTGTTACCAGCATTTTACCAGCAAACTCGTAATGAGCCCCAATGTTTCTCAACTGCATAAAGGGGAACACAAGACCATTTAATGTTCAAGAGAGACTTGGAGAAAATGTCACCCAGGGTGAATAATTCAAGCAGATAGGACAGAAGGCACAACTTCAAAAAAGGACACCCCTCAGTGATAAAAGCACCACCATAAACCATATTAATTTGGTACACAATTTTACCCCACTAACATCTGAATGCCAGGGGCTTATCTTCACAACTCCAGGATAGGAGACACTCCACTCAGGTGTGAGAAGCAAGGGTGCATCAACTGATTTTCAATAAAAATATCCAGGCATGTGGGTTCGGCCCCATCCTCCATCAGGAACGGGTCCACCGGTCTAGGGCAAGGGGAATGTCAACTCCAATCATGGAGGCTTTTTGAAGTTGCACCCACTGTGGTTGTAACAAGTAGGGGATACAGCACACATGCATGCTGTTTCAAAATAATATAGACTCAAGATCTTGGGCAACAGAGAGACAAGCATTTTGAACCGTATCGGATCTGAACTTGCGGACACTAGTAGACATAAGGAGATCAGGTGAAGGGTCAGGGAAAGGCGGAGACGTGGAAGGGGGTCACAAGCTATTTCCCCTGACTACACATGCCAGTGCTTTGGAGCACGTTTTCTAAGCTTGGCTCAAACGCTCATGCCTATAGCAGTCAGAAGTTATAGTTTTCAGCTCTTGAAACAGCGCCACATGCACCTTACAGCAACATCTGTCAAATTCTCTGGTGGCATCTTTTGAAATACCCTGTGTCCTGCTTCGTTGCAGGGATTATGCAGTTATGGCGCATAGCATTAATATATTGCTGCATGCGTCATTTGCATTTCTGGTGTTTGGTAGTCTGTGAAAGAGTTAAATGGCACCTCACCCAAGATGCCACCTTGTGAGAAATGTCGCAGTGACAAGTGAGCAGTAAAAAGCATGATGCTGGAAACTCGTCATCTGAACTTCCCAACTTGTGAGGAAGGCAATGCTCATTTGGGACCGGTTTAGTTTAGCATGTCAACATCTTATTAGTGCACAATGTACCTTTGCTCACTAATCATATACCCTTGGGAACCGCATGTGATCTGTTAATTCATCTCTTGTCGTGCTTCTATTTCAGTCGGGTGCATAAGGAACTGCCCCTGCGTGGCACCATATTGGTCATTCCCTAAAGAAGTGCTGGTGACCCCTGTTGTTCTTCTGTCTGACCCTAGGTGCGGATGTACGGTCATTCCGCCCGGAATGATTTTTGTGTATGTGTATGCGTGCGCGTGTGTGTGTGTGTGTGTGTGTATGCGTGCGCGTGTGTGCGTGTGTGCGTGTGTGCGTGTGTGTGTGTGTGTGTGTGAAGAGAAGGAAGGTGTTGCATCCTGTGAATTAATGTTACTCGCACTATGCTACGCCTGCATACAGTTGAGTGGAATGCTAAGTGGTTGTCTGGGTAAATGCCTGAATGAATGTTTCATGAGAGTCAGTAGGTGCCTGTGAGCTGAATGATGTGGTGTGCCTTTGTGTGTCTCTTCCTTTACTTTCCACCTATCCTCAACCCACAACCTTTGACCTGTAACCTACGTCATGAAACCAGATCTCACCGTAATTCCCATTGTCAGTTTGCTACCCAAATACTTTCCAATGCAGTCTGGATGGGGATTAGCTCGTTGCCACAGCAAGCCTTTCCTTTGAGGCGTATAATGTCTCAGCTGCTTCTGAACCATCTCAGTTATGCAAATTGCGTGACTACATCTTGGTTCGAAATGCACATGATATAAATGAGGTTCAGAAATTCTTACCAGTGAGCGAGCAACAGCTCACAATGCTTCTATCATCTGTGCCTAACGCAGGGTGCACCTAGTTAAGTAAGGTTGTTTTCTTTCACTCCAAGTCATGTTCAAAATACCCCCAGAGAAAGGTACATTTTTGTAGTTTGCTTTATGTGAATGGAAAAGGATTCAATAAAAGCAATGCAAATAAACTTACAGTGACAAGTGGGTTCATTTACAGACACTTTGTTCATGCTGCCAATTAATCAAGCACAGAAACTCGCATCCAGGACTACATTTGTTCCGTGGAATTTCATTCATTTTCTGCTTCGGGGAGAATAGCACAGACATCCGGACAGTCCTGAGGTCCTGAGGAGAAAAAGGCTCTTTGATCATTGATATGTGCACCTGAGCACATGGGGGTGATAGGTACTGGCGGAGAAAACCTGCAAACCTGATCCCGACACATTCCTCCCGCCTTGTTCTAGCATAAACATGCTGGTGAATTCACAGGGGTTCCACCACTTGTGACCACAGTAACAGCAGATGCCGGCCAGGAAGCTGTGATTTCCCTGTACAGAGCCGGGCACCTGAGGAGCGGAAGGGCCACTCTGCGACATGCTCCATCTGGGGACATGTATCTAAATCTCTCAGAGGTGGCGGAGTGGGCGGGGGTTGGAGGGGGAGGATGGGAGGGAACATGGACAAGCAATTTATCCACACTTAAAAATGAAAGAATACAGACTATGCCAGCATCAAATCCTTTTGTATAAGCAATGTGTAGACATGTGCCAGGCATGGCAATCATATGCCCAGGAATTCACACCACTTACCAGCTATTACTTTGAAATACCAACATACACGATCATGTACGGACATGTAGTGCGGTGAAATTCACATCACATATCATGTATATGTGGCGACGTAAATAAACTGGAAACAGTACGCCATCTTTTGATGCAGTGTTCGGAGCTAAGAGCAATACGTGCTACATATCTAAACAACCCGTGCACTGACTTTGCGGGACTACAAGAAGACGAGGAAACGACATGGTGGAACAGGCTGATGTCAGGTGCAAAAACGTCCTGGGCATTAGCAACAGTACAAATTTTGGAAGCAGCATTCCGCAAAATAAACGCACAGTCTGGTAGCTAGGGCAACAAAACAAGTTGAACCTTTGTCTGTATGACTGTAGGTGGCAACAGATCTCAAACCAGCTCTAGGAGAGTGGTGAACTCAATCAGACGCTAATGAACTTCCGCTACATGTGTTTGATTATTCGAACCCCGACCTTTTGAACATCGAACCATTAAGTCCAGTCATTGTATGCCGTTCCTTCTGTAATAACAGCTATTTCTAGCTTATCTACGTCCTGTCTGCCATTTTTACCTTTTCAGTGAATCTCTTAGCTCTGGAGGAATAGTAAAGATTCTTGTAAAAATTGCTAATTGTAATTACAAACAAGTACATAAAAAATAAATTAAAAAAATCATGCATTTATTTAACATACCAGGCAAAACCAGGCAATACCATCATAAGCATGGCTATTGATGTAATTCACAGAATTTGTTTCTAAATATCCAAGTAGTTAAGCAATTTCCAGGTATTCTTATTTAATTATTTATTTCATTGTGCATTTGTAAGGTGCTTATACGTCAAGAAATCATGTTTCAAAGCGCCCACAGGGCCAAAGAGGAGGGAACATGGAAACAAAGGTAAATAGAATAAACTGATGAACAGGAAAGGGGCAGTCCTACTAGGCCTTGTGAGCATTCAGATTGTACCAAATGTTGCGATGTGCATTCCATGTAATGATGTAATATACGGTTCTTACAGATTACAACTGTCACAACAAGAGTGTGCTGCTGGCCTAACAAAACAGCAGTGAAAAACCATCATCACACTTTGCTGTGGGCGTTCGTTTCATAGCAGCACTGAGTGTGCACCTTGTGCTGCAGTATGATGTGTGTTATGTGTGACCCTCCCAAGTGTGTTGCCCTTTTTAGATGGTGTGTCCCTCCCAAGTGTCTGGCCCTTTTAATATGGCCCAACCAAATAAAAGGAGCACCTGCAGACACGTGCCACAGAATGGTTGCAGACTGCAAGAATGGAATGACTAAGGGCCTCATTACACGGTAGGGAGTAAGGGTTTACCGGTACCGGTATTTTACCGGTACCGGTAAATCCTTACTGCCTTACTACGAGGTCCCTTTGCGGGTTGGAGAATTTAATGCATGCTTTTTGCAGGCGTTAAAAACCAACCCGCAAAGGGACCAGGGAGCTAATTACGGTACCGCAATTTGCGGTGCCGTTAATTAGCACCTTCCCCATTCCCATTATGCCCTATGGGGCAAAAATGGGAATGCGGAAGGGCTATGGGGGAAGGGGGAATTACCGCCCCACCAACCTTGGAATAGGGCGGTAATTCCCCTTTCCATCAAGGCGGTGCCGGTATTTTACCGGCATGGACCAAGGTGCTAATAGCACCTTGGTCCACCGCCGTCCGTGTAATGAGGCCCTAAGTCTGTGGGGGTCATTACAACCCAGGCGCTAATTGCGCCAACTTTACCACCATGGTGTAAACTATGTTTACACCATGGTGGTTGGCGGATTTACCGCCCCATTCCAAGGTGAGTGGGGCGGTAAATCCCCATTTCCCATTTTCCCTTCCCCCTTCCCATTTTTGCCCCATAGGGCATAATGGGAGTGGGGAAGGCGCTAATTATGCCACCGTAAATTACGGTGGCGTAATTAGCATCATGGCAGGTTAGCGCCATGGATTTTAACGGCTGCTAAAAGCAGCCGTTAAAATCAGAATAGGCGTTAAGGGTTAACGACGGCGTTAACCCTTAACGCCTGGGTCGTAATGATTGCTGTGTCTCATTTAGGCATGCAGGCCCACACCATGGTGCCGTGGTACTTTCTTGCTAGTGCAGCGGCCAGGGCCCGCACGAGTTGGGTATGGTCCACTCAGCCCCTCCAGAAGACCCTTTCGTCAGAGCGGGTGAAATAGAATGGGCTCCATGGTGGTGCACTGTGTAATGGCCCTCTACAAGCCCGTGCACTGAGTAAAGGCCCTCTACAAATCCAGGGCCACCAGCGGTGACATCAGAATGGCTCCGTTGTCAGGAGCTACAAGAGAATATAAGGAGGCTCGCTGTGATCACCGGTACTGATGTGCCGGCACCCCTGACACATACCCGGGCTGCCGGCAGTAAATGAATCCCAGGCCGCCCTCTGGAGAAAAGATGTAGCGCTCCATGTCGGCGCTATGAAAGCTAAAACATATGGCCCCCAGAACAGTGAGCACGCAGCCCTATGCTAATGGCAGGCTCGGCATGTCATTTGCCATGCCACTGTCTGGAGCCCCACTAAAATCCCGGGCCTCCAGGGGTGAGAATACGAGTGCTCCGGGGTCAGAGCAGAGAATGAAAGATCCCGGGCCTCCTGCAGTGGAAGGAGCACCGCTCCATGCCGGGGCAATGGAAATGGAAAAAGAAAAGAAATGCAGAATGTCCTTCTGTCCGCCCAGCCGTGGCCACAAATGTTTGGCTTCTCAAGAGACCCCGGGCCCATTGGTGGTGAAAGTAAATGAAGCACCCCATGCCAGAGCAGTAAACATGAAATGGAGATGGGCCTTGCTGAGCTGTGCCCCCTGTTTGAATAGCCCGCGCCACCCAGCGGTGAAATGTGCAGTGCTCCATGTGGGCGAAAGGAAAGGAATATGCATTGGCGACCAGGCTTTGAGAGGGGAAACGCTCCAGGCGCGGGAGGTTAAAGGCAGCACTCAAAGATGAGCGTGGCGCCAGAAAATAAAATGCGACAACCCTCCCGGCCCATGATGAAAAGGTTTAGGACCATGGAAGAGTTCTGGTGGCTGAGCGTCAGGCTCGTATGTAACAGCATTGTGTGAAACAGGAAAAGCTCGAGTCAAGTTGTGGGAGAAAGGCCAACACCGGCGATGCTCATGGTTTGGCACCAAACGAGAAACACTAGCACTGCAGGACTCCACCTGCTTGTGGCTGCAGGGTTCTAATATTTTAGGTGAACATCAGAAGTGCTCCGGTGGCAGAGTGGCAGAGCGGTTGAAACGGGAGGCCCCGCTGCACAGAATGAGATCCCAGGCCGCTGTGCAGTGATTAATGTATACTCCAGTGTCGGAGTTTTTGTTGGAAAAGAAGAAGCCCCTTCCTACTGAAGATCCTGGGGCCAACGAGCAGGCCCAGGCCTAGGGACTATACTGGGGACTACAAGCAGTGAAATGGCATGTGCTTCATATCGGGCTTCCACTAGAGAAATACCCCTTGTCTTCTCAGGCCTCCTGCATAGTGAATACTGTGCAATGCACTCCCTGGCCAAATGTTGGAGAAATTCAACATCGATTGGAAGTGTTGCCTGCCATCCTACCTCTGCAATTGTGAATATTTTTTAAAATCTATTTTTGCATTTTTAAAACACTTACACAGCCTGCGGGCATCGAGGCGCTGTTACGGGAATTGTTTGTTTTTGAGTTGCTTAATTGTATTTTTTTGTCTTAGTTACATATATATAACACACTTAAACACGCAGAGGTTTCTCAGCTCGGACATGGGGTTGGAACCTGTGTTGCTTCATGTCGTCTTGCTTCCAAGGCACACACGTTGCCGCTGAGCTATCCTGCCGGGACGACAATATTGCCCTGTCAGCATCCAAGGGCAGGGTAACGTTGCTCCTGTCTCCCAAGGTACCTCAGTTCCTGGGGCACAGACAAGAGCAGGAGTCCTAGAAAAGAAGCGATAACTTCTGCTGTGCCATTGCAAATCGGCATTCAAACATCATGCCATGAGTCGCACAAGTAGACAAATGTATTCATACACCAATGAGGAGTTTTCCGTCCCTGCGAACCAAGCAGCAGCTCCTAGGTGACAAAGGACAATTACCCTGCCAACAAGTGTGTAGTCCATCTGCCCCACGAGTCACTTACCTGGCTGCGGCTCTCGCTCCATGAGAGTGCCTGTGCGGCCAGGTCAGGAGGAGCACCGCAAGACCTCCTGACAAGAAAGGGGTGAGTAACATGTTACCACCCCTACCCTGTCAACATCCAGAGGCATTCCCACCTGGGGGAGACAGAATGTGCTGCCGCCTAGACGCCCTGCTATCCGCGTCTTGCTGCCTGCCCCAACATCAATCGACTAAGCCGATGTGGCCCCTGGTGCTCCCAGGTGCAGCATTGCCAGCATAGCATTTGAATTATGCTATTATCAGACCTTAAACTGTGGTAGTCACTATACTGAAGTAACAGTGATGCAAAGTGAACTGGTCCCCTACTGCCCTACAAATCCTTGAAGAAGATTCAGTAAACATGTGATTAGATGCAATGAGCTGCATGTAAATCATATGCTTAAAGTGGTTAAATGGATGCAAAGCTGTGCTCCCGTAGTTTGTAGGCATGCTCTAAATGGTGCCAGCAGCTAACAATGGCAACATTCAGTGGTTGAAGTTCCACTTACCCCAGGTTAGTAAAGAGTCTTGTAAAATGTTGTAGAAGTGCCAACATTCCACCAACATGTGATCTATGATATCATCATTTTGGTCATAGTCCGCGCAACAGAGGGCGCAGAGTTAAGGTGACTTTAGCTGAATTGCAGGGGTTTGAGGGGTTCTCACCTTAAGATCCCTGAAACTAAAGCATTTTCCTTGAATTTCAAGGGTGTTGTTACAATGTATTGATCACCTTAACATCCCTGCAAATAAAGTTTTTTCATTGAATTTCAAAAGTTCTGCTACAATGCATTGCTCACCTTAATATCACCCAAATTAAAGTTTTATCCTTGATTTTCAAGGGTTTTGTTATTCCATGCATCATTACCATTAATAATACAGACCTATTCCTTAGACGAAAGTGTGCAAGATAAAATAGCATTGGACTTTAAAAAAAAGTAATGAACACCAGAAAAATAACCTGAAAGAGGAAATGTTCCAAAACATATGCTGGCAAAGTATAAAAGGTGCTCACCTTTAAAACCCAGAAATCTGTTGTGAAATATTCCCTGGAAACTAAATCCCAACACGAAACAAGTGCTTGTGGTCTTGTGAGTAAGCGTCTGCACTGTGAACATGACAGCCTGAGTAAATCCTGGTAGCCAAATGCTTGAGCAAGCTAGCCAACCTAAAAAAAAAACATGGTTTTGTGTTCGTCCTCTGAAAAAAAGTTATGCTCTTCACCCACGTGTGTCCTTTACTTGTGCCCTGAAAAGCAGCCACAATTAGGGGCAAATAACTGCACCAGTGTCCTGGATTGCAAACTCTCGTGCCCCATCGTGGGCAAATACTCATGAATGACTCACTAGCCCTCTCATCATTTCACCTCCTCACCCCATGTCTGGCTTTCAACAATACACTCCTTTATAAAGCTAACTTGAAAAGTACACATATCATAGTGTCACTCAAATATATAAATTCTTATAGAACTATGTTAGGCAAAAAGTGTACAATTGTGGTATTATTCCCCCCATCTTGACAGTGCGACTACAAATACCAGAATGCAATTCAACAAAATGCAAAACAGTTGTCTCTGAGTGCAAATCTTTCAAGGACTGACAGTATCACGGTTGAAAAAAAAAAGAATGCGGATGCTGTGTGTTATGACATATTTAAAACTTTGCTAACTCACAATGTTTTTAGGCAATGCGCAGTGAGATTAAATTATTTGCCATGGAGCACACACTTTGGTTAAGCAGCGTTCTCCAAACAGTACAACTCTTTTCAGTGCCAGCATTTTGGCGCTGGCCGATATGGCATGGACATTCCGCCACAGCGCCCATTTCGGCACACACATTTTGGGACAAAAGCCATTCTGGCGCCATTATTTTGGCGCAAGGGATGTCTGGACATGGCTGACATTGCAGCCACATCTAAATGCCCTCATGCCAAATAAGATCACAGGACTTCACTGCAACAAACCTCACCACCTCCCACTTGCGTTGTGTTACTTTTAATTAAATTAAAAAAATCATACAGCCTTGAACACTGGTCTGCCAGAGTCAAAAGCCTTGCATTTAACCACTCGCCACTATGGGTTTGGTGCTTCATAGGGCATACATTTCAGAGTTAGCCTATAATTTAATATGTTCAATGATAACAGGCTATGTATGAAACTTGTAGAAATGCAAACCATAACATAATTGTAATTTTAATGGGTTATTTATAACGTGCCAGAGGTTTCCAAGCGCGGACCCGAGGATCGAACTTGTGTTGCTCCACCGTATTTTGCTTCCAAGACAAGCGTGTTGCCCCTGAGCACTCCCGAAACATTGTAGCATAATGTTTAAGTGCTGCATCTTGAACTTCTTAAGGTCAGGGTTCTCTCATGGCAGTGTTCAGCATAAATGTGATATTTTTTATTTAATATTGTTCTGTATATAAAAATGTGGACCGTGGACTGTTTGCCATCTATGCAGTAAATGGGGCCGGCCCTGCTCAGTTTCAAAGCGAGGAAGGATCCAGGCCCCTAGGCCATGTTTCTCTAAGTGTTCTTCTAAGGAAGGGAGCATATATTAGGCAGCATGGCCTTAGTGGGCTGACCCCTTCCTCATTTTGAAGCTAAGAAGGGTTTGTCCAAGTTACTGCAGGGGTGGGAAACCAACTATTTCTGTAAAAATACTTGTTTTTTTTTTTTTTTTTTATTGACAGGTAGACTACAAATACCAGAATGCAATTCAGCAAAAGGCAAAAAAATTGTCTCTGAGTGCAAAACCTTCAAGGACTGATAGTAGCACGGTTTTATAAAAGTAAATAATTCAGATGCCCATTCGTTCACCCATCCATGCATCCATGCAGTAACCGGGACTCACCCTGCTTAGCTTCAAAGCAGGGCTGACCCTTCTTAGCTTCAAAGCAAGAAAATGGCTGGCCCATTCCTCTAAGTGGCCTTTTAAGTTTGGCTCATTTATCAGGCAACATGGCCTGAGGAGGCTGTCCCCTTCCTCACTTTGAAGCTAAGCAGAGTCAGTCTTTATTGGTTACTGCATGAAGTGGTTTTTCACCCCCAACGTCAATATTGTTATAAAAATATCTTTCAAAACAAATGAAAATAGAAAAATGTAGCTGTGCGTTGCGAACTACACATTCCTGCGGCTATCTGTAGTCCTTTGTAACCTCGGATATAGTTTCGAATATCGGCAAAACAGCCACACCAAAAGAATGCTTCCCTGCCCCCGAGGCCATCAAGTGGGAGGCGCAGACTTGAAATCAGTTTTGAAATTTCTGCCAAATCTGTTACTCAAATCAAAAGTTATTAACAATAGCATTTTGAGGGGTTCATATGTGTATCCGACTCACCTTAACTATAGGCCGGCTATTGCCGGCCCTTTAATAAAAGTTAACATTTGTTTGTGGCGGGATTTGCGGTTAAGCTTTGTTCCTTATACAATTCCACACTGTTCCCCCAATCTGCACCAAATTTTGCATAGTTACTTGTTAGGACCCTCTGGACAGTACTGGCTGCATGACATTTGGACACCTTATCACGTTCCCTGGATTTCAGCTCAAGTCAAACATTTTCTGTGGGTTTGTGGCTTGGTGAAGCGTTGATCCTTATACAATTTTACACTGTGTCACCAGTATGCACCACATTTTGCATAGTTACCTCTTAGGACTCTCTGGACATTACTATCTACATAAGATTAGGACACCCCACCCTGTTCCCCGGATTTCAGGACAAGTCAAAATGTGTTTGTGGGTTTGTTGCTTGGTGAAACATTGTTTCTTATGCAATTCCACACCGTTTCACCAATCTGCACCAAATCGTACATATTTTCCTATTAGGACCCTCTGGACATTACTAGCTACATGAAATTTGGACACCGCACCCATTTCCCTGGATTTCAGCACCATCACACATGAGACGTTGCCTGAAATAGGCAAAACATCACTGTGGTCATAGAAGGACTGGTCCTGACACAAGGAACAAAACTAGAGGTCCAGGTCCTAGGATCAGATTCAGAATATGCTTCCAGGCACAGTTACTGAGTCCAACTCATTTGATACAGTGGTGGATGCTGACAAAGCTTTAAACCATGTAACAGAATTCCTCAACTCACCCGACCCTCTCGGAATGTCACCACATCACCTACGATTTAAAGATGGGTCACCCATCATGGTTCTTCACAATCTCGAGCCACCTAGGCTGTGTAATGGCACAAGAATATGTGTTAAAAAATTGCTGCCCAACATAATTGAATATACAGGGTTCAATGAGAAGGGAAACAAAACATTTTGTTTTTAAACAAGCCTTACAATAAACAAGTACTTTAGTAATATTGAACTTTAGGTCCATAGATGTTGGCACCATTGATATCATGTCATCTATCATGCTGCTCAGAAATCTCGATGTTGTTCTCACAAACAGTTATACATTTCAGAATTAGTTTTGAAGAAGAACTATAATTGCGTTGTGTAGTCTTTATGAGAAAACAGTTTTAAAATGAGAAATAATCAAAAAATGTAGTGAATATTTCTTTTCACCTTTCTTATGGAGCATTTCTCACAAATACTACCTATAAGAAAATAAAAGAGGGGACAGAGTGGAACCTTGTTGAATCCCCGTAGGGCAATAGTGTTCACTGCATTGTAAATGTAGGTAGAGTAACCATTTGAACATGAACAGTAAACACATATGTATTCTTTTGGAGAGCTACATTCAGAAAGTCCAATGTCAGTCTATTGAATGCAGTTGATAGTTCCAATATAATCAGAGATCTCACTCTGCCAGTATCCACTGCCCATCCCTGATTTCCAGAGCCTTGCCTAACAAGAGTCAGAAGATGGTGAGTTTAGTCAAAAGTGTGAACCTCTTTACAATTGTACCTTTTTTGTTGGCTATGATAGGTTTTAAATTCTTCTAAAATTGGCAGGATGACCTGGATCATCCTGTGGCATTGTTAAGAGAACATTAATAAAGCTTAAACATTTCTAACACAAACCCACTTTCCAAGCATCTGGTCAATACTTCTCACAATTTTCCAACCGCAAGAGGCAGTGTGTCTATTGCCTTTAAAAAAGAATGATAGACAATGATCTGCTGGGGAACCTAGATATCTGCTGCCCTCCACTAAATTGGCAAAACATGTTTTATTTAGCAGGGTGAAGTGTATCAAACCGGTGCTTTTCCCACTTCCATTAGTGCCCTCATTGCCAAGAGGTAGATGGACCTTTTCATTGTTAATATTCATATGGGATATAGCTTCAATTTTGGTGACATTTTCTGTAAAATATTTAGCAACTGCATTACAGAATTTCCATGTAAGATTTAGATAATGGGCCTCATTACAACTCAGGCGGTAAGGGGTTTACGGCGCCGTAAACAGCGCCGACCCTTACCGCCTGAGTACGAGGTCCCTTAGCGCCATGGAGCTTTTAACACCTGCTTTTAGCAGGTGTTAAAATCCATGGCGCTAAGGGACCATGGAGTTAATTACGCCACCGTAATTTACGGTGGCGTAATTAACGCCTTCCCCACTCCCATTATGCCCTATGGGGCAAAAATGGGAATGGGGAAGGGTAAATGGGGGTTGGGGACTTACCGCCCCGCCAAGGTTGGAATGGGGCGGTAAGTCCGCCAACCACCATGGCGTAAACGTAGTTTACGCCATGGTGGTAAAGTCACGGCCCAGGCGGTAACTTACCGCCTGGGTCGTAATGAGGCCCAATGTTGCTGTGCTGAAGGATAGAGGGAGTCCAATAATCAGATAAAACTCCCAATGAAGTGAGCTGGAGTTCACAAGCTGGTCCTAAACATTTTTGCACAACTACTCAATGTCACAAGAATATTTTATCCTCTAGATGATAGTTCGGATGCCAACTCCTTTATGATATATTCCTGTTTCAGAAACCATTTTAAATAATGACTTAGTTTGGAAGTCATTATATTCAACAGTTCAATAGGTTTATCAGAGAGTCCTGTATTGAATAAATGGCCCAGATTATTGCAAAGGGCGTCATCAGCCTGGGAGAGATAGTTGAGGGAACCGTCAGTACGGGAGAGATATTTGTGCTGAGCTTGAGGCACCAGTTTTGACCAATCCAGATTCTGTGTAAGACAGGAAGTAGATCAGTGTGTTTGTAAAGTGAACTTTTCTATTAGTATATACAACAAAATAGCATTGCACACTGACCAGAATTGTGAAAGATGGAAACACACCTCAATCAAGTCATCAGTACTGGAGATGACATCCAATATTTGCCATGCCCTTCCTGTGATTCTAACAATACAAAAAGAGATGAGACACTAGATTCATAAATTAAGAAGGGAAGCTTATTAGTAAGAAATAAGCTGTTTCAATGGCGTTTGATACCAGCAGTAGCTCATGGTTGGAAAGGCGTTAAGCTGCAAATATTTTAGAAAATAACTGCAAAACCGCCTCCACAACGCCACCCTAAATCACTGTTTATCCTTAGAACGTTGAAATCCAGAACAACTAACTCATGGATAACGGGGACACAGCCCTGGGTTATCTCTGACTCAGTTGTAAAAAGGAGGTCTATCACAGAAGAAAGGATACATTCAAAAAACAGCATTGTGATGTTTCACAGCCAATCTCATATTGTTGAGTGCACATTTGAGTCTTTCTTCCCTCCCAGGTGGCAGCAGGATTCACTTTTGTTGGGTGCTTCAACTAGCTTTACTATGAATCCCAGGTAACATGCCTGAGAATTAATTGTTAAATATGCATAGCTATGTAATTATTTTAAGTATTTCAGGTGATACGTTAACAGCTGGAACCCCCGGTTTGTTTAGCTGAACCCCTCCTACACCCTTTCACTACCCCTACTTCTGCTTCCACCTTTTGATGTAACCACTCCTCCCGCTCCAATCCACTACTTTCCCTTCCTACAACTACTCTCTTCATCCATGTACTACATTCCTCCTCCCACACCTACACTCCTTCTCCCACTACTTTCCTTCTCCAACTACTACACTCTTCCTCCCACTACTACACTGCTCTGCGCTACACTCCTTCTCCCATTACTATACTCCTCCACATTCTACTACATTCTTCCTCCCCTAATACACTGCTCCTTCCACTACACTCCTCCTCCCACTGCTGTACTCTTCCTTCCACACCACTACTCAATCACCCTCCTTTGAATCTGTATGAACCTCCTAAAACTCACAACTTACACACCCTGTTCTACACACTTTTCTCCAACCCACTTCTTCCAGATGGTACTGCCGCAGAGCGTCCATGGCACCCCTGCCGACACAGTGTCCCGTTTCATGAGTGGGGGCTGTTTCCCTGTGTTCTTGGGGCTGGCAGAATCACAGTTCCCTTAAGGTGTCCCTTTTGTCCTATGGGATCCATGGAAATAATGCTGGTGTAGCCACTGGGGGGCTTTGGTGAACACCAATAGCCGCAGAGGGCATGCAAGTCCTGTGGCATCACTCTCTCTCTTGCTGCACAGCTTCCTGTCGGGTGGTTGATGTTCTTGGTGTCTTCATCTCCCATTCGTGCTCTGAGCGATTGTGGGGTCTTGGTTGTTCTATCCCATTGGTTGCATCATCTTCCTCTGGTGCACTAGAAAGAATGAAAAAAGATTGGTGAGCATCATGTAACAGAGGCACTGTTGGAGATAAGGATCTGCATGCAATCATTCTGGACCGGGTGGGTGGAAAGGGCGGGAATTGGGGCCCTCTGATGTCCGGTCCACCTCAGGAGTAGATCTGGATTCATTTCTGCACCTCCCCCCTTTCCATTAAGATGACCTTTCCACCCCTACGAGCAAGGTCACAGACTTTGACCAGTCACATAATGCATACCGCCGCATTTTACACTTTATGGAAATACTGTGCACGACCTCTGCACCAGGAAACATGTACTTCACAATAGTATATGCTGGCCATGTCAATTTGCAACATGCTACTTTGCAGGTGATAGGATACACACAGTATAGAATGGGTCTGATTCTGTTGCCCAATGTTATTGCACCCTTATAAAACACTTCTGTGAATCAGGCCCAATAGTTTGGAATACATTATTGGGGACTCCTTCCGAGTGTGGTGGAGCGTTAAAAATTATGTTACTGCCAGTTTTCCCGCTCTGCCAAATTCTGACTTTGGCCCTTAAGTGGAGGATTTACCTGCAGCAAAATGCTGGAAGTAAATCCTCCACTTTTCCACCCATAAATCGGCAGAATTTGTGGAATTACAGCCAGCGGAATAATCGCTGACGGTAATTCCACTGACATCCCCATAGAGTCCTATCAACTCATTAAAATGGGGATTAACACCACCTACCGCCACGTGTAATCACGTGGTAAACCCACGGGACCAAGCGGCAGTAACAGTAATTCTGTTTGATGGTAGTTTATCGGTATTTAGACCGAACTACTGTGAAACGCGGAAAGAGCACCATAATTCAGTCAATAATTTCAGCCCTCTCCTATAGACATAACAAATGACAAAATCAGGCAAAAGTAAAAATAATGGTTCAGGTGGAAATGCTTCAGTGGTATAGCACAAAACCACAAAGTGATCATCATGGAGAATGTTTAAAAATGATCTGCTTTATTATTATAATTATCTATTTGAACTATTGTTAAGCACCTCATTGTTGGAAGATAAGGGAACGGAAGCATGCTGGGAACACAATGGCCCTCATTACGGGTCCAGCGGTAACCGTACCAGTAAAACCGGCAGGCAGCCGCCGGAACGTAATGATTTACCGCCACCTGGCTTTGCGGAAGCACTGGGGCATTACAACCCCGGCGGTCTGGAAAGTCAGGCACCCGTAAAATGTTGATCCCCGTTCCCATAGAGTCCCAGTGGACTCTATGGGAGTGGGGACCACGGAAGCACCGTCATCGTTAATAATGGTGCTGGTGCTTCCGTGAAAGTCTGTGGGCGGTTCCCATTCCACCCGCCAGGTCTGACCCTGGCGGGCGGTACGGCACCGTCCGCAGACTTGTAATTTGCCAGTCTGGAAAAAAGGGTTCCGGTAAGCTTACCGGCACTGTTGTTTCCGGACCGGCAAACTTGTAATGAGGACCAATGTGTCCAAAATCTCTGCAGAGGATGTGGAGGAAAAAGCTCATCTGCCCGGTTTCTGAGCTGTGGTTAAGGATTTGGGGTTATTTCTTTATATAATGTGTGCACCCCTATAAACAGACACTGGTTGACCAGAAAGCATTTACCAGGTAAAGAGCTTGGTGTCAGGATTTCTCCATGCCCCCAGAGAAATGAACACAGACAGGACATCCAGAAAAGATGGGTTAGCGAAAAGAACTATTCAACAACATCAGGGACATGCAGCGTACCGGCACCCTTTCTGGACCACCCGACTACAAGTATGCCTGCAGGGACCATTTCTCCCGGTAGGTCTGACCTGCCGGGGTGCAAGCCGCTGCAGGCATGGTTTTCACAGATGCACCGGCATCATTAGCAAAGGTGGGGACTTACACTTTCCGCTGCCTGACAGCCCAGTCTAGTAATGTCCCGGTGGAACCAGGATATCAGACAGCGGAACAGTGTTACGAGTTTGCCGGTGGGTTACCGCCAAACTCGTTATGAGCCCACTGTGTTGACACTGCTCTGAATTGTCATCAGTGTCAATGACGTGTAAGGGATCAAGATCATTGTAAATGTGCTTTCCTGCTATTGATCATTTTAGGGAAGTACTAATTAATAGCATCATATGATATGATATGATAGTTTATTTATATAGCGCCTATACACAATGTGTTTCAAAGCGCTTGAAGGCAAGGGAGGAAACAAGGGAAAATACAATGACATTCTTACAGGCCATGAACAGTAAGGATGTGAAATTAACTATCGTACTCTGCCTGACGACATTTCAGATAGTGCAAGAGCTAAGACATAGATAAGGAAGGGAGGGGGAGAGTGGGAAGGAGATGGAAACAGACGGGCGACTACCGTACTAGGGCTGACGAGATTTCTGGTAGAGCCGGAGAAAAACAAGAGGTGAGGGAGGGGGGTGCAGAGAGGGAGGGGAGGAACAAAACAAGCAACTATCATACTAGGCCTGACGACATTTCAGATAGTGCTGGAGGAGAGGAGGGGAGGAACAAAACAGTAATGGGAGTGTGGAGGAAACAGACAAGGTTGCTATCATATTAGGTCCAGGGACAATTCTGATAGAGTAAGTGCATAGAAGAAAGTAAGGGGAGGAGATAGGAAAAGGGAGAAGGGAAAGGAGGACAGAACAGAGAGTGTGTAGTCAAAAAGAGTGGAGAAGCAAGAGTGAAGAGTGAATACAATTGCAGAAGTCAGTAGTAACACATAGGGTCTCATTACCAGTATGGAGGTTGCCATGTCCTTAATAAGGGCATGACTGCCTCCATACCGGGTTCCAGGTCCGGGTCCCTTGAAAGGGGACTTACCGTGCCATTCCGACCTTGGAGGGCCCAGTAAATCCCTTTCACGGGACCCGGACCCAGTACTTCCCCATTCCCATTTCAGCCCCCATAGGGCTCAATGGGAATGGGGAGGGTGCTAACAACGGGCCCGTTGATAACGGGCCCGTTGTTAGCACCCTTTACTGCTAGCGGGTCCCGCTAAGGATGTCTGGTCAGACCAAACGTCCTTAGCGGGTCCTGCTGCAGACCTCGGAATAGGGCAGCCCGTAATGAACGGGGCCGGTCCCGTACCAGCACCGTTCATTAAGGCACCGCCAGGGTCCTAATGAGGCCCATAATGTTGCAAGCCAGGATACAAGATGAAGATGGGAACAGCATGATTCAGGACCACCATGAGTACAAGATGCAAAGGAAGTCCAGCATGAGAGTTGAAAGGGTGACGCACCGTGAATGAATGAAGTCCAATCCAGCCTTGGCCACAAGACAGTGATGGTGAAACCAGAATGTATCATGACAGACTCCTGCAGAAGTAGTTACACATGACTTTGGAAAAGTGAATTGGTGGATTCGGAAGTAGGGTAAACAGATTTTTGATAGCTTTGAAGAGGACTTTGCTCCTGATTATAGCCACTGAGAATGTTGACTTGATGAAATGGGGGCTAATTTCTCTTGTGATGAGAATTTTATAGTGTTTCCAGTGTACTGAGATGGTCCTGGGATCAGCCATTGTTCCATGATTTCCATGTTTGTAAATGGATCATTTGGTAAACTTCCATGTACAACATTCAGGATGATTTGGGTTTAGTGTCGATGTAGTAATCATGGAGCGCAAGTGCAATTTATGCAGGCTACAATTTGGTTTAGTGTTCCTGGGAGGTTGTTCAAACTGGTATGTGGTTTTCTGTAGGAGCCATAGAGGATAAATCATCCATCGTGCGATCATAAACAAGCAGCAGGGCTGATTGCTAGTTCCTGAGTTGACCCTTGTGCATGAGTGGTGCGCTGGATGCTACACGTGTCTACTTTCGACCGGTTCAGGCAGTTGTAAGATGTTGCCATTGATAAGGATCAGACTAGTTATGTACTGGTCATAAATCCAGGATTTTAAAAAAAGTTATTGATTTTCATGTTTTTGAAGTCGTTTGGAAGATTGAAGCTCCCAAGGAAGATGTTGGTGGATTGGTTGATTGAGGTGTTGGTAATGATTTTGGTGATGTGGTCATTAACTGATTTGCTGTAGCTGGGAGAGCTACACATCAGGTGAAACATGACAGTTGAGAGGGAGGGGTAGTGATGAGGCAGCCGAGGAGTTACACAGAGATGAAAAGAGATGTGTTACTTAATGGTGCAGGGCCTGAATCCTTTATCAGGGAGTGTGCGTCTTTGCGTTATTAGTTTTTGCAGCCTATATGATAGACAGTGGTGTCGCTAGGGTGGGGTCTGGGGGGGCCGGGCTCCCCCTGTGAAACCCTGTGCCCCCTCTATTGCCCCCCTACCTAAGACGAGCAGTGACCATGTTCTCCCCCTACTTTTGTCTGTGTCCCCCCTACTTTTGTCTTTGGCCCCCTCTGTACCCCTCCTAAATTTGATTCCTGGTGACACCACTGTTGATATACACTGGGGATGAGGATGTCCGGAATGTGTGTTTGTGCGTATGGGGGTAACAGAGCCAAGTAATGTGATTACTATGTATCTTTGTGTGTATGTGAGGATAGGCTCTTTGATGCCTGTCCTATGTGTATTGTGGCATCAGCATTGCCGAGCATTAAAGCTTGTGTTGAATACATAGTTAGATGTTGAGCGCTAGTGAGAGGGATGTGTAGGTGGTTACTTGGGTTGGAATTATTCAGGGATCTAGAAAGTGAGTGGCATGTGCATATTTGCAGATTATTTTGGATATTATGTTTGATAGACGCTCTTAAAGGGTGCTTATCTAATAAGTAAGAGGCTGGTTTTTGTAGTAGTAGTTTGAATGGGCATGATTGTTAAAGGGTGGTGAGGTGACAAATGCATTTCTTCCTACTTGGCATTTCCCCATGGTATTATGCTGGAGTATTGGGTTTTAGAGGAGATGCTATTATTATTATTATTATTATTATTATTATTATTATTATTATTATTATTATTATTATTATTATTATATTGCATTTATTGAATGTGGATCTAGCTTCGAAAAGCCACAGAGTGCTTTACGGAGGGATACAACAATACAGATACACAATGGAGTACTTTATAGAGGTATACAACAGTACAGATGCATAACGGAATGCTTTTCAAAGATAACAGCAGAACAGATATGCAGCAGGGGTAGGATACAGAGTGGCACAGAGAAGCAGTGCAGGAGTCAGGTGGCGTGGGTCGCGATGTGATGGCCTAAGTTTTGGGGAGAAGAGACTCCTTCAAGAGGTAGGTCTTGAGTTATTTTCTGAATTGTAGGAGCATGTGGGCAAGTCTGATGCTGACGGGCCAGAGGTTCCATAGTCCTGGGGCATAGGCAGAGAAGGCATGTTTTCTGGTCCTTTCCTTTTTGAAGTGGTGGATTTCAAGTCTGGATGTATCCTGGCTTCTGGTGGTGTGCTGTCCACCAGAGATGCTGAGTTTCTCTGCAAAGTAGCTGGGGGATTTGAGGGCAACTGCCTTATTATTATTATTTTTTAATGAGTGTTCTATTGGTTAATTACAATCTTTAACACAACAAAATTAAAAAACACATAATACAGCATAAATATACATTAAAAACAATGTTCAATCCAGGTGAACCCGTAGAACACATAATTAATGTAATATCTTTAAAATGTCTTGCCATACTTAAACAACAGTAACATTAATCACCAGATTATTACCGGAATAAATATTACTCCAAAATTGATCGGAATATATAAAAAATACATCATAGTCCAATCTGCCATAACCTTTCAAATATAAATCAGTAAGCTTTTTAAAATTAGTCAACAGATGCCTTTTAGATGATGCAACAAGACTTGACGGTGATTTGTGCATGCAGTGGGAGCCTGTGAAGGTTGATGAGGGCTGAGGTGATGTGATCATATCTGCATATAGCCTTGATGTGGTGTGCAGAAGTGTTTAGGATACTTCTCAGGGGCACAAGGGAGAACAACAGGAGGCCTTCGAAGAAGGAATCGCCCCCCTCCAGATGGGATAGGACTAGTGCTTGAACGGGGGATCTAAAGCTGTCCGGAGGGTGGAAGGGCTTAGCTTTCCACAGGAGGGAGAACTGATACCAAGCTGTCGGAGTTTTCTTAGCTATGTTTGTCTTGAAAGAGAAGTGTTTGTCGATGCGGAACCCAACTTGGCGCACTAGGTGATCTTGGGTGTGAAGTCCTCAGGGTTCATCGTTGATAGCCAGGTCTATATGTCTGGGTATGGTGTTATTGGTGAGGAGTAGGAATTCGGTCTTGGAGGGGTTAAGCTTCAAGTATGCACTGGACATCCAAGACTGGATCAGCGAGAGGCAGGTTTTGAACCTGTAAACGTCCTTAATGGAGTCCATCTTGATTTATAGCTGTGTGTCATCAGTGTGCTGGTGGATGTGGATGTTGTGTGTGGCCCGGAGGGTTCCCAGCAACTCCATGTATGGATTGAAGATCACTAGGGTGAGGATGGAACCCTGAGGGACTCCACAGGTGACCGGTCACATTGGTGATCTAGAGGAGTCCATCTAAACAAACTGCTGGTGGTTGGTGAGGTAGGACTTGAGCCAGAGTAGGACAAGGTTGCTGATTCCTATGCACCACTGCAGGGTGTCCGTGAGTGCTTGGTGGTTTACTGTGCCCAAAGTGGCCAAGAGGTTAAATAAAACCAGGAGGCAGGGGTGGTCGTTGTCAATGATGTTGAGGACATTGTGGGCCACCTGCATGGTTGCCGTCGCTATGCTGCATCTGGGTCTGAACCCATAAAGATAGGTTTGGAGGAGATTGTTGCCACAGTTGTGCTGCTACTGCTTTCTGGATGATCATACCTATGAAGGGAAGATGGGTAATGAGGCGATAGTTACCAGAGTCGATTTCTTTAGTAGGGAGGATTTTTCGTATCTTTAGGGTTGATGGGAAGGTGTCTTGAGTTAGGGAGCTGTTGATCTCCAGGTAGGAATGATAGCTTCTGCGTGGAGGGTCTTGAGGATGGATGTTGGGAGGATGTCGTCTGTATACAATGTGGCTTTAAGGGTGGTCAGGGTTTCTATCAGGTCCTCTGCTGAGAGTGTCTTGAATGTTGTCCAGAGTGTGGATATTTTGCGGGTAGTCACATGTGGTGGATCTGTGGATGCAGAGCTGGTGTCTATTCGCTGGTACATCTTGATGATTTGTCGATGAAGAAGGTGTTTATGGCAGTGGATTTTTTGGTGGAGTGTAAGATGGCGGGGTTAGGTAGCGGGTTGATGCAGTGCTTGACCACTTTAAAGAGGGCTCTGCTTTTGTTGTCGACTTTTGTTATGGTCTTCTGATAGTAGAAGGCCTTGGCTGTTTTTATTACTTTTCGGCGGGTTGCTCGGATTTCCTTGAGGAGCTCCAGGTCGGAAGAGGTTCTGGAATGGCTGCAGGTTTTCTTTTGTTTTCGGATGATTCTTTTGCTGAGGTTGAGTTCTTGCAAGTACCAGCATGCTGACGGTTTTGGTTTGCAGGTGTGTTATTTCAGAGGCACGTGTCGGTCGATGGAGGCTGAGATGGTGGTGTTGCGTGCTTCCAGTAGAGAGTCGCAGTTCGGTTGGGGGCATTCGATCCATATGAGGTGGAGGTTAAGTGGTCTTCTGTGAGGGCTGTTGAAGGACCTGGAGGTTTGTCTGATGGGTTTCTGCTGGGAGTGCTTGACTGAGCTGGTGGATAGGATGTTGAAAGGCATGGCCAGGTGTTCACTTCAGGCAAGTGGGACAGGAGAACTATAGTGGAGGGAAGACAGTGTGGTGATCAATAGGTCAAGGATGTTACCTTTCTAGTGCGTTGGGTCTTTTGTGTGCTGTGTGAGGCTAAGTCTTTCGAGAAGGCTGAGGAGAGCTTCCTTCATTGTTTTGGTGACCTTGTTGCCTGGGAGAAGAGCATGTTGGTTAGAAGAGGATTAGCCTCAGCATATGACTAGTGAATTCATTCCTACTTAGCATCCTTCCTGTGGCATTTAAAAGTAGTGAAATGAAGTATCCTGCAGAACCAAAAATGGATGAATACAAGGCTTTGAAGTCATCATAAGCAATGTTATGGCCAGGGTCGACAATCCAAAGCATTGTTTATCAGCATGGTTATTGATTACAGAAGGGTAAAATCAATAGGCACATCAGGCTTTGTTCCACTTCAGATGGACCAGTCCACCTCGAACTGCTAGGTCACATACATTTTGCATGATTCCGCAAGTAACACAGATATTGTTCTGCCTCAAAGAACTCCACTCTGTGAAGTGTAATTTGGCAACACTAAATGCAGTATGCTCAGGACATACTTCTCGGAATGTTTGACCCACACCCAGCGAATTTAGCAAAACTGAAGAGTGATGGATAGAAAGATTTCAGTACACCTGAAACACAAATATGTCTCCTGGCAGACTACATACCATTTATTCTGGCATAGGGTTCATAATTGCCATTGATTCCAAGAGGAGTTGTATCACCAACAATCAGAAATGACTTCATTGAAGTTCACAAATATTTGCCTCTTATATTATTATTTGTAAGTCCAAAAAGAGTAAACATGTGTTAAGGGTTCTTTGATGTAATTCTCAAACAATGTGGCAATTAAATGTGCAAAGCACATCAAACTATGTCCAGTGTATACACTCACAAGTCCATTCCTAGTCATGGCCTGACCGTTTTAGCATCAACCCACTGAATTTGAAAGAACTATGTCTTTAACTTCCTGAGACCCATAAACATTATGGGCCTAATACACAGAAGCGATTTTTAATGGAAAAACACCATTGGAACACACTCTGTGAATAAGGGCTTATGCCTTTGTCAATCCTCCTGCCCCCTCCCTCTTACTACATTACCATGCAGTTTTGGTTTGACTTTAACACAATGGGCCTCATTACAAGTTTGGCGGTAGCCTTGCCGGTAAAACCAGCAGGCTGCCACCAAACTTGAAAATGTTTCCAGCACCCACGAATGGTCAATTACCGGGTCATTACGGCCCCGCTAGACCCAGTAATTGCTCATTTGTGGGTGCCGGAAAAAAATTATCCAAATTCCCATTTGAGCCCCATTGGGATCAAATGGGAATGGGGAGGTCGAATGCCGGTACGCCCGCCAGGTCAGACATGGCAGGCGGGAAGGCACCCGCTAGCAGGACTTGTAGTTTGCCAGTCCGGTAACAACGGTACCGGCAAGCTTACCAGTACTGTTGTTACTGGACCGGCAAACTTATAATGAGGCCCATGTTTTAGTACACATTCAGTAGACTCTACCAATACATTTGTGTCCCATTACTAGTGGTGTGCCTCATGTTCCTTGACCAGACACGTTCATCTATTCAAACTCTTACCATTCCCTAAATGACAGAACGTTATTTCAGTTCAGGAGTGCCTTAGATTAGGCGTGGCATTGCAACACCCCTTTAGCCTGTAGTCTCTCTTTGATATTTCCAAAGCAGTCCAGGTTAACTATCAGACCAGGTAGCCTTTTCTTCAAAAGATTCTCTTTTGTCAGAGACCCCAAAAATGCCATCATTCCATTTGGCCAAACATTCTCTCAGGAGAACCTTAAAATTCCAGTGCCCTAACATCTGCCCAAAAATTCCTCTGGTGGATTAATAGTCTTGCCAACGAGGATGCTAAACCAAGCAGGGCCACTTCTGATGTGTTCTTTTTTATGGAATGCAGTATCTCTCAAAGGGTCTTTCCATCCTCAGAAGGGGCTTCAACTAATTTGGCTGAGAGGAACACCAAACACATCACAACACCACCAGAGTCTCTCATTCCAGCTGCCCGAGGCTGCATGCAGAGGTCAGAGGACCTACAAGAAGAAACCAGGGTCGGTCTACAAAATGATCATGTGACCCCAGAACCCGAAACAGCCATCTTCGAAGGGTCTTTCTAGTCTCAGAAGGGTCTTCAACTGAGCTCAGAGGAAAACAGAGCACAGCACAGCACCACCCGAGGCACTCAATGCAGTTACCTAAGAGGGCAGGGAACCTAAGGAAGTAACCAGGGTCGATTTACAGGCTGATCAGCTTGATTGAGAAACTCATTTAGGGATTTCCTGCGCTGGGGCATCCAATTGAGGTAGGAAGGTAGGGCGGATTCCCCCTGCCATTTTGCAGCCTGAAGTGCACCTTGTAATCCTTCATCAACTCTTTACCAGAATCTATTTCCTGCTGATGTACTTCTGGGTTACTTTAGGAATGTAAGCGAGTTCCTTAGGGTGTTTTTTTTCTCACACAGGAGTTCAGATCAAAGTGTAGACAGAGGTAAGAGTTCTTGCTATAATTATTTCTCTTTTTCATTCTTAGTTCTCTGTTTTCCCTGTTTGAGAATGGTTGCCACAAACATGCCTCATACAAAACATACAACCAAGATTCAAATCAAACTCCACTACAACTCTCCACTAAAACAACGAACTGCATACACTTGAATTATTCTCAAATGCCACTCTGCACCTGCTCACATATTGAAATCAATGAACTCATTAGCACACCCTCCCCAGATATATTCTTCCTCACAGAAAATGTCTCAAATCCTGCTACACACCTATTATCCCTGACATGCTTCTCCCAAACTATCTTATCCAACATAGAGACTACCCACACAAACAAGGGAGTGGCAATGCCATCATATATAAAGTCAGTCACACTTAGCAACCTTGTAGAACACCATAAACATCCTTTTAAGCACGTTCTCTCTCTTGCCTTCTCCCTCCATCCCAGTCTGCCTTTCTACACCTCATTTACTGCCCCCAACACACAATCCCAACTTCCACACTTCCACACTGACTGGACTGACTTCAGAACAAGCAGCCAAAGCTCCCCCAGCATCAATATCTTACTTTGCGACTTCAAAGCTGGCAGTTTCCATAAGACATCGAAGACTATCCTCACTCCATTCACCCAATGACCTCACACAACTCATCACCTACTTCCCACACACAACTGTCAACACACTGGACCTTTTGATTTCAATAAAAATAAAATCTGGGTGTTGGGGCGAGACCACTTTGCTATCCTCTACATGCTCATTCTACGACACAAGCTCCTCGCATCTGCCACACATCTCCCTTAAACCCCAGCCAGACAACCCAAACACATTATAGACATAGCCATACCTACCATCACTCATACCACCCCCTCCATTCCACATGCACATCCCTTAACTCTCCTAAAAAAATTACAACACCATCATCACACAGACACTCCACACAATGCCCCCTCAAATCACAAAGATGCTGCAGCCACCACTGTAATCCATTGTTCAACAGCTCCCTCCTCTCTATCAAGCCAGAAGCCAGATGCCTAGAAAGAGCCTGGTAAAAGAACTCATGCCCCTCCACCAGAACACCATTCAAACACTCATGAAACAAGAACAAAGCAGCCATACACAATGCCAAAGACATCCATTACCTCCAAAAACTCCAATAAACCACCAATCGTACACAGAAAGTGTTCAACATTGTCAAATCCTTCTCCAAACCACCATCCACACGTTCACACCCCCACATTCCTAATATACTGCACAATGAACTCCCTCATGAACTTCATCACCAAAATGCACAACATCAGGCAAGCCCTCCTCTCTGCTCTCCCACTCTCTCCCCCTGCTCTCAAACATTATAACACATGGGACACCTTACACCACATCGACACACACACACATACCGTCAACAACTTTACTACCAAAGCAAAACCTGTTCACTTCCTGGATGATGCATGCTCACCTCAAGCTGCATCCAATTGCATCAGCACCCTCACTCCCAACAGTCTCAAAAATGTGTCACAGGCGCCCCTCGGTGAAAATGAACACGCCCCATTGCCCTGTTCTTTGGGAAGGTACCCACCCGAGAGTCTGACTAATTTTTGATTGTTTCAAGGAACTTAGGTTATACATCCTAAGTTTCAAAGGGTCATTCAGATGTGGACCCCTTGCTCACTGTGCTCAGAGAGGCACAGCTCCACTTCACTGATGAGGCCCAACAAGGCTGAAACACGTGTCTGGGGTTAGTGTTGGTACTCTTGTTCAGAAGAGAATTGCCTAGCATCTCGGTGCTGGACTGCCCACATGGGCGGGACAAATACTGATATGCAAATGGATATATGTCTCTTCTGTGAAAGGAGAAATAACAGAGAGTGAGTCTGATTACCCCTCTTTCCGTTGCCCTAATGTGTCAACGTGACGCTCAATTACAGACTAGACACATCCCATCTTACTACTAAAGGACATCATGAACCCAGTGCAGGCATCGAATTAGAAAAAATAATAATAAATTCACTTTTAATATTTGTATGGATAAAACAGGGGGCGACAAATGCCCTACAAACAACATTACACAATTAAACAGTTAGCCGAGACATGGTTTGTTAAAAAACCTTGTTTCACTATGACACAACAAGGTACAAATATACTCATAGAACATGGGGGTGCAAACAAACACACAATGCTTTGTTTGTATATGAATCCCACAGTTAAATCATAAGGGTGTTGCAGATAGATGTCGACATGTTTCGGCCGTTTTTTTGTTTCAGACACTATCCCTAGTGTCTTAGATCTCTCTTTTCTTAGGCCATCTTCAGGACGCGATTCCTTCAAAAGGTCAACAAAGACTTTATACCCCAGAGTTGATCAGCATGACCGCTTTTTTGATGATGTAAAGACAAATTACATATTGGTCCCAAACCCAGGTGTGCCAACTACCACTAGGGACCTTGTGTCTTTTGTACTTATTTAACACACGTTTTACAACCGAGACATTCGCCAGGTACTGATGTGCATGAGTCCCCACTCTAATGGTAGATGACTGCAAAGCAAGAAGAGGGATAATAAATGCCCTAGTTCAAGTGGGTGGTTTAAACACACACTGTGCGTTTTTTCCACGCTGTTTCCCATGCACGATCTCAAGAGGCTATAAATCCATTAGCAATCCAGGGAAATGCAAAAATCATTTCACAAAGCTGCTATTATTCTGCTCAAATGCCGAGTGTTCCAGTGTAAATACCGGGTTGTTTCTTGCCCCAGTTACGAGGAAAAGCTTAATCACAGCCTGTTAATTTGGTGCTGGCTGCCATTCGCGGAGTCAAGAGACTCTAGCACAATTAAGAATCCAAGTTAATACAAGTCCTCTTCATAGAACCTGTGAAAGGTACAGTGAGCTAAAGTGTGGCTGCGGACTCTTGAGTGGGTACCTTCCCAAAGAACAGGTCATTTAGCAGTGTTTGTTCTCAAAGAGGGGCGCCTATGGACTATTTTTTTTAATAAATATCTTTTCAAACAAGGGCAACATGTAATCTCATAGCAGTCTAAGATCTCTGTATCACCAAACCATATGAAGAAAGGCCACTTTTAAACCCCATCATGCCCAGCACAACCCTCACTACATGCAGTACAATTGTCTGTGTTGTGCCGGTGTCCAGTACGTCCTGATTCAGACATTATAAACAGCTGTGTCCCTATGGTTTGCCACAATTTGATCCTCCCCTTGTTATAACTGCTAGCCATTCTGACACCTCAAATCAAATTGTACTTCCAAATCATGATATTGAGGCCTGGGTTGCCTGCATATTCCAGGACTAGCGTAAATATATAAAGTAAATGCTGTCCTAGAATACCTAGGGAAAGCACAGGATAGTGGGAGAAAATAACACATGGTTTCCCCAATTATGTTTTTTGCCTTGATGGCATGTTTCCGGGGCTAATATTGCTAAGTCTTCATGTATCTCTCTAGATGGGTATCCAAGAAACAACCTTCTCACTGTAGCTTACTCTTTCCCAGCCAATGGCTCAGTTGAAAGCCTACCTTTCCAGATGAAATTCCTCTCTAAAATCCTTTCAAGAGTGTAAATACTCCATTAGTACCAGTTTTTTGACTGTCACAGACAAGTGAGTGTCACCTTACTGTGTCATTAAGAGTGTATTTGGGATACAAGCAGGCCATGTGAAATCCAAGAAAAATAAAATAAAGGATGGGTCGGAGGGTCCGATCACCAAGGATGCGTTCGTTGATATGTTTTTATATGCATGTCATGTTAAATCATTACATTGTTATACATTGGTTAAAGAGTGCAATATGGTATTGTATTAGCAAAGTGAAGTATGGCGTGTCTATTTTAATGTAGTTGACTGTAGAAGTCTAACCAATGTTTGATGAATACAAACTTCACTTATGCTGCCTTTTCTGTTTTGCAGCTCCTTAATATTAGCCCATTACCCACAATATTTAAGAAAGCGAAAACAGCAATTTGACATACAAACTTCGTAAAGGATCCATGCCTTTCACATATGTGTGGTGTGTACCTTGACAACAAAGTCCCCAAGTCAGCTATGTTGTCAGTAGTGTGAAGGACCATAGGCAACAAGGGACTTTTCCTGAGGGGCTGATACCTCTCTGAGCTGGCAGGATAGCTCAGGGGCAGTGTGTTTGTCTTGGAAGCAAAAAAATGCAGAGCAATGCCAGTTCTGAATCCCCATCTCAGATTAGGGAATTGTCTCTGGTATTATGTGGATTAGAAATGATTAATTAATAAAAATCGGTCTGCCCTGTTGGTTTTACAAATGTTTGAAGCCACAGCTTTCCAAATACTTTTTAACATATCAGAAATGGACTAGTGGACTTCCTTCGTGAACAGTTCTAAAAGTAGTGCTAATTATTTGGCTATTACAGCTGCAATGTGAGCAGCTGCATGTGAAAGGCTCCTCAGAGCTCTACTTAGCTAGCATTGCTGTGAATTCATTCAAGACAACGTTAAATCTGTATCACAATATAAAAGAAATTCTCTAAACTATATTGTTGGCTTTTGGTGTACTTAACACCACTGAAACAAAAATCATAACACTGTATATTCAGATAACTTTAACATGATATCCTTTGAAAGTTGTATTACAGTGTTTAAAATACCGTATGAAACACTAGGGGAGATAGTTAAGGCTCGTGTCAGTTTGAGTTGTACTTTACCATTTAAGATAGGGAAAATAAACTACAGAAAATAAAGCTACAATTGTTCTCGTTTTGGTTTGGATGTTTCTCAAAGGATTGATATAAGGTTAACGATATACATAGTGTCATACATGTTCTATTAAACAAAGTAATATTTGAGTTCGTGAAAGCAAGAATTTCACAAATGTACCTTGCTGTACAACTGGAGCTTGGAAATCATGTGGTGAAGTACGTAAATGGTTGCTGCACCACATAACCAAAGTGTGGGATCCTGGGCAACTCATTTTCTCTGACTGTAAATTACATTTCCAAATTGCTAACCCCTAGAAGTGATTTATGTAAGTTGTAGAAAGAAGATTGACTCTAGTATTGCTCCAAAAGTAATTAAAATCAACTGAATTTGTCCTCATCGGCCCCCCGCAAAGATCAACTCATGCAACAATATCTGGACGACATGTGCTTGGAAGGATTCACCCTGCAGCTGTAAAACCAGCCAATTTCCAGGGATTCACTGTTGACAATAGTGTTTCCTTCCAAGAGGACACAGCCAAACAGTGCAAACCACATGGCTACATATCTTCACACTCAGCACAATAGAACCCTTCACCCTCCTGCATGACTTCCAGACGGTTGTCCAAGCACTTGTGATGTAACACATCAATGGGGGAAATAACCTCCTTACTAGCCTTTTACTCAGGCTCCTGGGTTTGCTCAATGCAGCCCATCACATTGCAGTGCCACTCATTCCAGGTGCCCGTATCTCTCCTGCACTGTGTGAGCTTTACTGGCCAGGATCATATTCATAACTGCATATATCATCTACAAAGCAGTCTCAAATGGAACACCAACATACTTGGTGACTAAACTTCAAAGTTCTGGACGCTTTTGCTCCTTATGTAGCAAAACCATCAAAAGGTTTATGTCTAAGCTAGTCCTTCAAGAGAAGACTCATAAAGAGTTTTTCTCCTGCCACACTCGACCATCTGGGACACAAACACTAAACGTATGGCTCTTCCAATAATACCTGTCAGGATGACAAAAATTCCTGCCCTCTCTCCTGACCTCAAGCTAGGTTTACGCTATAAGCAATACAATTAAATTTAAATTAAACAGGGACTATTCACATTTTCCACGCCAGAAAGTAATTTCTCTTTCGACTCACTCATGGAAACACCACTTGTTTTGATTTGTGATTAATGTTATTGCAATTGGAAGAATATTGGCTGTAATTATATGTCATTTGCACACCTAAATGGCAGCACATTCTATTGACTGTAGTTTATTTCTTATATTCAGCTGTTGACATTTAACCCATTTAAAGAGCTCCACATTTTGGACAAAAAACATTTGAGATCAATTCGTACATTCACGACTCGAGAAAACCCAGGATCAATTTTGCTCCAAAAACCTTGCGAGCAGCCTGGAATCATGAAATCCAACAAGTGTTGGGACATCCTGTTTGAATTTACACATGAGAACTTCCATTGGCAGTTGAGACAATTTACGAATTGTCAATCTTCTATTGTGATATATATAATTCAATGCCCATGTGAGCGAATATATGTGGGTATGACTACAAGGAAAGTGGTAACACGGATTAATGAGTATCGCTCAGGAATAAGAACAAAAGAATTTATCAGCACCATTGGTACAACATTTTGTTACAGGAAATCATTCAGAGGAGGACTTGCATTGGTTTGTAATCAACCAACTGAAACCAGATGCTACTCCATATTCCATGCAACATTGGCTACTCAATCTGAAACAACGTTGGATCCATCGGCTACGGTCCCATGAGGTTGGCTGGAATGAAGCACTCCAATGGCCTATTCTGTTATCACAATAGGTCACATTCAGTAACAGCTAGATTGTATATCCCATAGATGACATGACCAATAAGAGAATTTCGCAGTGTTTGGGTGATAGGATAAAATTACATCAAAGATGACCAAGTGGTCACCTATTAGTCTCTACGCAGCCATCAGTCAAAATACAGACAGCATTGTAAATTATTGACACGTTAAAGGTTGCCAATATATAGAATAAGGAAACTGTCTTAGCCGTGTGAAAATGTTAGAAGTTCATTATATGTGGAGATTCATAAACTTAGGCACTGATTTATTTCTACTGCCATGATTGGCGGTTTTGAGAATATCTATAAAAATCCCTCTTAACTTTTGGGTTTATGATCTCTATTCCCAACATTCAGTAAATGGGTTTTTTCTGTTTTGGAAAAATGTACCTGCTCTCAAGATGGCGGCCGTAGTTAGCCAGACTTAGAACCGCAAGGAGACATTGTAGACAAAGCGGAAATGTTGAGCAAGTGTTGAGCCCTTGGAACGTTGGAGAAGCACTGCTGGATTGCCTCTGTTACCTGTTTTCAGAAATTGGGTACCTGCGGTGTTTAACTTGCCAGGGCTACGCAAAGCTTAGCGGAAGTGTTGAGCAAGTGTTGAGCAAGTATTGAGCAAGTGTTGAGCAAGTGTTTGGCAACCTGTTTGGCTGTGCTGGGGGCTCGTGTCCTGAGCGTTACGTGGAGCCCACAAATTCAGTAAAGTGGCTAGTTTTCCTGCTCACGATACGGTAATACAAATTGAGCTGGATTTGGATTTATTCAGACACATAAAGCATTTGTTGCCCTCCGGCTTTCAGCACGACGGAAAAAGAAACAAGGAACTAAAAGAGGCAGGTACTGTGATTTGGAGGATATAGACTAACTTGTTACATCGTGCCTCCAGGCCGGGAGGCAGGAGTCGGACTCAGGCAGCTCCTTGAGCTGTCGGGCGTTCCCTGTGCCTGTGAGACAACATTTATCCCCTGATTACCCTTCGAACAGCATTGCTGCTTAATTAACTTGTTTTCCGGCACGGGGGTTGTGAGTAAGTTTCCCCCCAGGTTCTGACTATTCTCTGAGCTCTAATCCTATGGTATATGCTGGTCGAGTGCAGACATTGTTTTGCTTTTAGGTACTGGGGCTGCGAGCAAGTTTTCCCCCCAGTTTTTGATTATTCTTCGACTTGTAATACTGTTGTTTGTGCTTGTTTAAGTGCAGACATCGATTTGCTTTCCGGCATTGCAAGCAAGATTCTTCCCATGTGTTTTTTATGTGACCCGTAGCACGAAAATAGTGCATTATTTATAATACTGTTGTTTGAGGGTTTTGGTCTGTTGATTGGGGTTGCGAGAAAGTCTCCCCCATCCACAGGACCATTAGTCCTGATTCAAAGAGGTACTCCCGCATTCATTATACACATATCGTGGATCTGGGGAAGTAAGTACTTTCAAGACCTAGGAAACGTGCATTATAAAACGGGCATAATTATTTTTAAGTATTGTCATTGGGAGAAATACCAGTGATTGGGGCTCTGAGTTCGTGGCTGCCAGGTACTCATACAGTTTCAGTTTTTATTTTGATTTTTCCGTAGGTACCTTACAGGCCGTTTTACACATTTACTAGTTTTATTTACTGCAGCGCTCTTGGGCACATTGTTTGATACTCAGGATATTTATTTATTTTGTGTGGCAACAGGCTGCTGATTGGGGTTGCGAGCTAGTCTCTCCCCAATTCGGCCGCCATTTTTTGTCAGAAAGACTCATTGTGGCAGTTGCCATATACATTTTGGAGGTGTGTTAAAGAGGTTGTTTAGAAAATTTAGGAAAATAGATTAGGTCCCGGTGTCTGGGGTTGTGGGTTTGTTTTTCCCCGCATTAACTTTGCTAAAGGGCATACTTTGATTCCCTGCTTTAAGAACCCAAGTAGTGTGGTTCTGTAAGGCTTTGCAAATTGGACTTACGCTCAGATACATGGGTAGTATTCCAGAGGAGGCCCTACAGTAGGGGGTTAGGGGACCACCCCAGGTGGTAATTACTCTCCCGCCACCCCCTCAAATGATTTTATCAGGTGATGGGGGTTTATTACCAAATATGACAGAGGATATTTTAGCGAGGTCTCCGTTAAGAGCCCCTAAAATAGAGAAGGAGGTCCTGAAGGATATCAGCCAGGACCCAACTAAACAAGTGGATTCAATGGCTGAGGTGGTGGGGGTTATAAATCGGGCCCTTTCCAACATTAAATCAAAGATGAATTTTATGGTGGATGAGGCAGGGGTGGCGGAGAGAGATTTAGTTTCAGACAACGCAATTCTGGCACCACTGCTTTCACACGAGTTAGCCAGAAAAGTTTATGGGTCAAGGGATTTTAAATCGAAGGAATGGTTAATTCCTGAATCTCCGGTAAGAGAATTGGGTTATAAAGGGAACCTACTCCATCACCATTTTAGTTGTAATCAAGGTAGGGAGGATGGATTTCAGGGATATGGTATTTTAGAACCAGCCAGGCTGGACAAGGAGATAAGGAAAGAAAGGTAATATAACCACTAGGGATAGAGACTTTGAGGCTGAGGCAGTAGAGGTTGAAGGGACAAAAGAAGTCTCCCAACAGGACCAATTGCCACCAATAGATGAGCTATCATTTCCAGTTCTGTCCAGAATTATGGACTCTATGGACAGAGGCTATGATACACTGAAATTTGAAATTCGGGACCTTAGGCAGTCAATGAAGGAAGTTCTGAATAAAGTTAATTTACTAGAAGGCTACATAATGGCAGTATCAGTCTTTAATACTTTGAATTTAAAAAGGAATGGTACGGAAGGGGTAGATATTTAGCAAGAAGGGGGGGCGGTGTCAAAAAGCATGGAAGCTCTGGTGGTGAATGAAGTGCCCAAGGGAGGAGGGTTTAGTCTAACACCGGAAGTTGACGAATCTGAAATAGCACTCCCGTCAGTATCAGGCCTGGGGAAGGCAAAAGTACAGGGGAAAAAGCTGTTGAGTAGTAGCCCAAAGGTAAAGAACCCTGGTTCCATTAACAGTTTGGGGTATCATTAAAAAAATTCCCAAAATCGCAAGCTTCCTCCAACCCAACAAAATAAGGGGTCTAGGAAATGTTTGCAAATTCTAAGGATGGAAGTGGATAGACACATGCAGATTGATAGGGATGTGTTAGAATAGAAGAAAAGAGATTTCTTCAAAACTAAGAAATGACAGGGTCTAGGGAAGCTGGTAAAGTTTTTCAAGCCCCAAAAAACATGCAGGAGGAGGATAGTCCATCCTTTGATTTAAGTAATATTTCAGTATACTCAGTGGGTGGGGAAGATTCAGAGGGTGAGAAGGTTGAGGGTTTAGAGGACTTGAGAAACATTGATCTTGTTGTTGGGAAGGGCACGGGAAAGTGTTGTGTATTAGGGGAGGGCATGGTGGTTCCCCCAGTTGGGTCAGTAGGTGTGTGTTTGGGGAAATCTCTGGAGGAAGGCCCAAAAATGCAAGCATCAAAGCTGGGTAAACTTTATGTGATTTTCTCCAAACCAGTGGTGGTGAAAGAAGCTTCGGCGTTACCGCCTTTGCCTAGGGTTCACTTGACCGTGCCAATGCCTCCATCAAGAACAGTGGAAGAAGTAGGCTTGGGGAACCAAAAAGCAAGTTTGTGGAAGAACTCAGGGGGTCATGGAGGAGTAGGGAGGACACACAAAGAAGGTCACCTAAAAAATGGCCATTTCAGCAACGGGCTAACCCTTCACAAAAATTGGTGGCGGAAGACGCCCATTCATGTATCTTCTTGAATCGACTCTTTGAAAGTTCTAACAGGTACCCGTTGAACAGACATTATATTCTGGCCATAATGCAGGAAATTCCTAATTTGAGATTGACGTCTTCTGGGGATATTAGAACGGTTGAATTTGTATATGATGATTGCCTAGACACAGTAAAGCTCCACCTGAGGTCACTTTTAACAAAGGAATTAATTATGGCTGAGAGAGAGCATTTTTTGCCTTTGGGTTTTGAGGTAACCGACACAAGGCCTTCGATACTGTCAAGTCTGGCGCCAATTTACCAAGCGAAGAAGGGTACGACTCAAGACGAAAGAGATAGATACAATAAGGAGATTTATAGCTCTAGAGGTTACACTCGAGATCCAGTCAAGAGAGGGGATGTCCAAAGGGGGGGGAAGACATTCTCAATACACATGATGGTCTAATTGGTCATTGATTACGTGGAATTCCAGAGCGTATATGAATATTATGAATAATCATGACCTCTTTTCCACATTTGATATAATTTGCTTACAGGAAACTTTCCTGCAGGATACACCAATGATAGACGGTTTCGATACTGCATATGCTAAGGCCCAATGGGGAGTTAAGGGAATGCCGTATGGTGGACTTATAACGGCCGTTAAATGGTCCTTGGGAGTTACCATGCAGAAAATCGAAACAGACAGGCCCGATAGTTTGGTTGTGTTGTTAGAATGGCAGGAATATGGGGGGGTCCACCAAGTAAATGTTTTTTGGTGAATGTCTACTTCAGTCCGATAAAGGAACAACTAGAAGAGGACTTGACAGCCATGTCCTTCACATTATTGGGTGAGTTCCCCGTGGATGGGGCCTCAGTAATAATTGTTGGAGACTTCCATGCAGAATGTTTAGAAGAAAAATGGAATCTGGAGCATAATAGGAAGTCTGTTGGTAAGGAGGCCCGGGAGAGGGGAAATAGAATTATCTGAGAATTTGAGGCATGGAATTTAATAATTGTTAATGGCAATATACATTCCTCCAGCCTTCACATGGCAGAATGGGTTGTGGAAGACGACACTAGATTATGTTTTCATTTCACAAGATTTAGTCATTAGAGGGGATACCCTGGAAGTAAAATCCCTGATTTGGAGTGATCACTCTGTGCTCATATTTAAATAGTTTGGTCCGGTAAGGAAAAGAGAACCTGACTCTCGAAATAAATCTGGGAAGGAATCAGGTTAAATGGGCCCCAAGATTAGCAAAGGCATTTTTGGGTGAGATTGTAAATCTACCAGCAGATAAGATGGCTCTTTTTTTGCACAGCAGAGGGATTCCCTGGGACAGTGAGGGAGTTGCTGGGCAGGTTAATCACAGATAGAGGCCTAACTCGGGGGACAACTAAGATGAAGGGAACACACTACTTTGACGTGGAGATACAGGTACATAAAAAGGAATTGCACCGAGAAGTGAGGCAACTTAAGAAGTCCTTAGCTGTTGGTTATAAGGAAGACAAACATATAGGAATTGGGTGAAAGGAAGGTAATTTTTGCTGTACATTAAAGATGCAGAGAGAATACTAGCATATATGTTCGGGAATAAGACTGAATCATTTTGGGACCTGATTAAACCGAGTGGAACCCAAGATTTTTTACAGGCACAAGCGGTTAGTGATACCGCTTGGGTCAAGCATTTCTCTGATTTGTACAGGGTAGATGGGTTGGAAAGACTAGTCACCTGGTCTCAGGTGGAATGGAAGGGCGCAACGGAATGGGATTTGGTGGATGTGACTTACTTGATAAAGAGAAGTAAGTGGTCGATTGCGCCGGGCCCAGACGGCCTGTCTAACTTGACCATTAAAGAGAATTTGGTGGTATGGTCAAGGGTGCTTTCGGACCTCTTTGCTGACATTCTTGTAAACAAATCGTTTCCCTCCACTTGGTCTGCAGCTACTTTAATTTTGATGTTTAAAGGAGGTGACAGGTCTTCACCCATATATTACAGACCAATATCCTTCCTGGACGCCTCCAATAAAATATTTGCGAAAATGTTATTGAAGGTTTTGCAGAAATGGGCACTGGATAATGAATCTTTAGATGTTTTTCAATCAGGTTTTCGCCAAGGCTTGAGGACTGCCACAAATTGTTTTGTTCTAGATTCACTAGCGCACCAAGCTAATATTCAAGCTCGGCCTGCATTTTTTGCTTTCCTAGACATTAGTAAAGCTTTCGACATGGTGAATAGGTCTTTCCTTTGGAAAAAATTACATGAAAGGGGGTGTCTGGCTGCTTTATTGAGCATTTTGGTGGCCCTACACACAGATACAAGGATTAGGGTTAGGCTCAATGACCTCGGAAATTATTCACCCTGGATACAGACAAATAGGGGCCTAAAACAGGGTTGTGTTTTGGCTCCCTTTCTTTTTTGCTTCTATTTGTTGGGAGGCCATTTAGGAACATTAAATACCTCACCTCCAAGACTGGGTTCTATGGTCATCCAATATTTACTCTACGTGGACGATATCGTTTTATACGATTTAACAGCTATTGGTCTGCAGAGAGCATTATCAGCAGTGGAGGGGTTCTTGGGGAGCCTGGACTTAATATTAAATACAGCAAAATCAAAGGTGCTTGTACTTAAAGGGTGTAGAATAAGTTGTAAAACACTACCTTGGTATTTGAAAAATGGCAAGTTAGAAGTAGTAAATACATTTGTGTACCTAGGGCTAGTAATTTATGACAATGTTTCGGGGCTAGAACCGCAGGGGGACCTTATGGTAAAATTTCTAGGGGCACTTGTGAAGCTGTGAATCTTTGATCGAAAATTTGGCAGATATTCACTTTTACCAGCTTTGATACTATACAAACAACAATTAGTCCCAAAACCTATTTTTGGTGCCCAAACTAGGAGTCAGCCCATAGATTGGCCTAAATTGGAGGGTGTTTTGTGGAGAGGTTTACTCCAACTTCCACAGTCAGTTCCCCTTGTAGGGATCCTGTTTGAATTGGGACAGTTACCAATTCAGACAATGGTGGACTGGGGTAAACTTCAGTTATTCACAAATATTCTGAACCCCCCTGTGGCTTCAGTTTTTGATCAGTTAAATCAGGTGAGGACACAGGGGGGTTGTAGGGTCCTTACGGATTGGGTCACGAGTTGCGAATTAATGCTTCAACGTGCAAATATATCTATCGAAGAATTGGGGCTGACCCCAAAGGTAGCCAAGTTAAGATGGTGCAGACACATTTGGTCAAATTTGAGAAATACGATTATGGACTGTAAATGCTTTGGTGATCACTTTGTGTGGTCTTGTAAAAGCTTTAACGTACCAGCACCATATTTGAAAAAACACCCATCGAGAACCTTTAGGACCCAAGTATTAAGAATTGGGCTTAACTTGGTTTTAACTAATGAAGTAGTGGGCCGGCGACTTAAAATTCCATGAGACCAGAGACTGTGTCGCCATTGTAAAAGTAAGATTGAGACTTTAAAGCATTTGTGTGTGGTCTGTCCCAATTTGGAAAACTTAAGATCTCATTATTTATCTGGGCTAGTTTTTTTCTCCGAAGATGAGTTGTGGAGGAGGATTTTGAACTGTAATGAACTAAGTCTGAGTATTGATGTTTTAGAATTTTTAAAGAACGCTGCAGTACTTTGATAGTAAGATAAAATGTTTGTATGTCTGAATTTTTCTATGGATTTTTAAATTCAACTGTATTTTTTGTAATCAATGTGTTAAAAGTACTTTTGTACTGTGGAACACAATAAAATAAATAAAATAAAAAATAATTGTAGACAAAGCACACTGAGCATGCCTAATTACGCGGCTCTGTGTATTTTTTTGTTTTGATCTCTCTGGTCCTACTTAAATGGCGCCGAATTTGACAAAGGTAATCCTCTGGCGCAACAAGGTGCAGAGAAGCTGACATGCTCCATGCAGTAACAGCGTGGGTTGTTGGAAGCGGTGGATTGATGTTTTACCAACAATTAAGGTAAGCCACGAAAGAAAACAATATGCATTTCATCGCACAAGTTTTTGGCTGGGATGAATCGCGATAAACGGATATCCAGAGTAAGACAAACTGTGAGTTAAGAACAGGCCGATTGGGGGATAAAAACCTGCTTTGTTATCCTCCAATCAGTACGTGCTCATTTAATATTGAGCCGGCACATTCTTTTTGGCAGTTAGACACTGACTGCTCAATTGTTGGTAGCACGAGATACTCACTTTGAATGAAGGTATTAGAACACATGAAAGACAGGTCATAGGGATACAAACTGCATGTACACCCTCGCCGCGTATTATGGACATCGGTTGGGCGGCCACTGGGCCGCCGCCCGCGGGGGGGCAACAATCGGTTTGTTGCTCCCCCAGGGGGCTATCTCCCCTTGTGGCTACCACCAGAATGGGCAGTCCTTGGACATGCAGGGGTTTGGTAACGTCGCATTGATTGCTGATTTTGACCATCTTTTGCAGATGGCCTCGGCTGACTGTTGCGATCTTGGGAAACTGATGTGATCCAGCGGTGACAAAGCGCTACCTGATGTGGGAATGATAACACTTGATCACCAGGTAAATCCTCTTTGTCTTTGGGGCATGTTGTCCTCATGATGGGACATTGTAAAAACTGATGTTATAGATGACCTATTGGGAAAGTCTGCCATATTCAAATAGGCAAGATAAACCGACCTGTGTGTACTTTGAATGATCAAAATTGGTGGATAGTTACATGTACCCTAGTTCTGTTGTTAGAATGTGAGAGGCACCTTAGGACCAAGTCCTGAGTTCCTTATCCTACCAGCAGAAGGAGTATGTCATAGCTAATAGATTAAGATGGATGGCGACATTTGTAGACTTCAAAGCACCTCTATTTTGTTTTATCCTTCAGCATAGGCAAGCCGTAAGCATTCGGGTTTAACACGTTCTCAAGAACTGAACTTACAATGTAGTAATGCCTAGACGTCAGATATGCATCGGAAAAATCAAGAACATCCTGCTGCTGCCCCACCTATGTGCTCCATAGCCTTGATTTATGTAGGCACTATTAATAAACTAGGAAATCCCAAACAAGGAATTAACCCTAGGGTGAAGTCCATAGATCTTGTAAATGGCTAGCACACAGGGAGTTTTGACCAAAAGGTTTTTGAAGATATGGGGTGCCTTGAAGTATTCCCGCAATAAGTATCTTGTGGACCTGGCCTTTGTATGTGAACTCGGACAACATGGAGATGAACTTAAAACACCTGTGGGTCCGGCAGTGTGGATGAGGTTGAGACTGTCCCCTGAGGGGTTCCCTGGGCAGGGAGTTGAGATACCACAGCGATGTGATGCACATGTGAGTCCTTGCTGGTTTCTCTATTTAAATCTTTGAACTATATTGGTAGGAAGGTTTTAAAGTTTTACTTTATATGTTCTCTGTGTGACAAGACAAGGTGGTTGGGACTGTAAATCGATGTATTAGAGGGATTGGTCCAGCGCTGGGGTTTAATTACCCATTTAGGTGGTCTGTTTCTCCCTTTTTCTTCTCTTCTTGAGGTCTACTTTGGTTCCCTCCTCTCTGGGCTTGTTTCCCCTGTGTGTTCACCCTTTCCTCATACCTTTCCCCCTGAGACTACTTTCTTCTTCTTCCTTCTCAATTTCTCACTTTGTTTTGTTCTCCTTTTTCTTTTTGTGTTTATCAGACATCCAACATCGTTAAAATTGGCTACACACGCCAATGCAATCCCAATGGGTAGTTGTTTTGTGCTGAAGATGGCTCGAGTCCAGAAATCAAGACAAGGATGCAGCCGAAACTCAAGTCGACAATATTTTGTTTAAAATCCGATTGGACGACATAGAATTGCTGCAGTTATCCTAACTCCGAGGAAAGTTGTCCATATCAAAATTGTCATTGATATGTACCTGTAACGTAATAATTGGTAGCATTAATGTGTAATTACCACTTTGCACTTTAAGGTCGAATTGGACGACCTTTTGTTTTGTTCTTTAGAATAGTTTTTCTGATCAATTGTATACTTTGCTCAATTTGCACAGTATGAGTGACTATGAATGTGAATGAATGATGTGGTTTGTATGCGATACAGTATGGGTTGTTGTTCTTGGTTAAGAAGTTTGTTTTTTTTAATCTTAAATCCAATTAATTGTCATTAGAAATGGAATTCATGTTCTTTTTAATGTATATCAGTATCTTTTATACACCGCCTTCACATTGAAATCTTTTGTAGGATATAAAATAAAGAATATTTTGTAAATGAATAATGTATGGGGTTCCAATATAAGGAGATCGCTATTATAATTAAAATGATTATATAACGCTATGAGAGTTGGTCTACACACTTGGGTCTATACATTTTGTACACCACATTCTGGACAAGACACAAACTCTAGAAGGTGGAGGTAAAGTGATTTGCCCAACATTGCACAATATTGTCAAGCGGAGGAGTCAGGAATAGATTCTGAAAGCGGGATAAATTGTGTGGGCGCACGCATCAGCGGAGTGCTACTGCAGAGTGCTGTTTGCTGCCTGCTGCCTGGATCGATGCGTTATAAACTTGTGACTGAACATTTTGCAAAAGGTACACTTTCTCTGGACATTGATCTCAGACACTAATAACGGCCCAAAACGAACTTGCATACTTCTACACTTGCTGGGACGTAATAGTAATTATATTTACTCTGTATTTCTTTGTAGAATGTGAGGCCACGCCCCCCTTCCCAGAAAGCAGCATACATTGAATGCTGTTTGCTGTTCACTGGGGCTGCAGGTGAGGCCTGGCCCTTTTTTTATATTCATTATACTTATATACAAATAATTTTGCTGCACTACACACTTTGTGTGGACATGCTATTCACTCTTCTGATAATTGTGTGATGTAAAACCATCTTTTACGTGCTAGTACTGTACCCATCAGTTTAATAGCCCTTCATTTCGGAATGGCCTGCTTGCAAAATACCCTGTTTTGTCATTTCTACTTGCTACGGCACCCCCTCGCCCCCTCTTCCTCATAGTAGCTCTGTAGCCTAACCGCAGTCTCCCTCCTTGGAAATCTCAGCCCTTTGGCTCCGCTCCTTTGCTCCAACTATGGAACCCAAGCAATGTTCGCAAATCAACATAAAGGAAGCTCTGGGATCGTAGTATCACACCCTCGGATCTACCCTCTCCTTCGGGAGCTCGACAGAAACGGAGGGGCATGGGGATTCAAGGGATTAGGAAACTGGATAATACACAACCAAAAATATCTAGTTTCATAATAGTGGGGGTCACCAGAAACAGAGAGGAGCTGGCAAGGAGCTCAAATGAGGGAGAACATTCTGGAGTGCGGAGTGGGGAGATTGTGGATCCATGTGAGGGCCTGAATGAAGGTATTCCCACTCTGCCAACTAATAGCTCCATGATTGACAATAATTCCCTATTGAATTTGTGCCATGAATTTCTGCGACAATATATGATAGTGAAAGATGTGCCCGCACAAGGATTGTTGAACAGGGGTGCAGAGCCAGCAGCAAATATGTATGACATTATTGGAAGTAACCTCTCTGGGACTCCCAATCTTGAGCTGCTGGCACAAGAGGAGCCTGATATTGAGAATGGCAGTTCTTGTTGGGATGCGAGTGAGGAAATCTGTGAAGGATGGATGAACACGGCAAGTAAGCTGGAGGCCATAGCAGCTACTTTTGATGCTGTGTTTGCCTTATGCGCTAATATTATGAAAGAGCAGCAGGAAGTGAATGCCCTTGTGATAGGACTCGCAGAGAATAATAATGAAGACAGCAGAAAAGAGGTGGAACAGATTGTAGGAGATGTGGGTAAACAGTGCGATTTGGAAGATGATCTGAGTGACCTATGTCAACCAATCACAGAGGATGACTGCGGAAATATGATACAGTAGTAGAAAATAGTGTACAATCTGCTGATAAGAGTGTGAATGTGGTCACTATTTCAGAGGGTGAATGAAGCATGACCTATGGAAGCAAAAAACGCAACCATCTAAAAAGTAATTATAAAAAGTGACTAAAGCAGAGGTGCAAGACGGGTAAAAATGGAAGTAAAGTTGTTAGCAGAGTGAATGGTGTTTTGCTAGCAGAGACAGGAAAAAGGATGTTATATGTGAGATCAATGGTGATAGATATAACTTAAATATTATTTGTATCTCTGCTTTATGTCGTTCATATGTAACATTGCATTGTGCCTAGATACCTCAGGGTTTGGTGCGCTATATAAATAAATAAACAAGCAAACAAACAAAAAAGAGGTAAATAAGACCAAGGAAGTTTCTAAGGTGCCTGTAAACAATGACCAGGACTGTTGATAATTGGTTGAATGTGAAGGTGCATAAGACCCATGTGAATGTAGCAGAAATTGAAATAGTACCTGAGGAAAGATCGATGGTTAAGACACAGGGTGAAGGGTCAAGGGTGCGTGAAATATGTGAATATAACTGTAAATAAGATGGTGGACATGTTCTCATCTAGGGATATGGAGACCTAAATGGGAGGGATGGAGAGACTATCTATGCATAATATCAATAAAGATTATACAGGGATATGTGGGCAGGAATGCGCGGAGGACAGAAAGAAGAACATGAGCTTGGGAAAATCCCTTAAAATTATTGAAATGAATACTCATGAGGAAAGCCCCTATCTGAATCGGAAGTGGTCACTGGAACAACTGCACATGGTCCCCCAAATAGGTGCGATTACATCTACTGACATATTGACGGTGACACTCCCTGATATGGTAGTTGGGAGAATTGGGCCATTGTGCAGTTTGTAACGCCAGTGATTGTGGAACGTATTTGCATCCACACTGAGGCTCTGTGGAGCCACAGTTATAAAATGGTGATATGAAATAAAGTTGTGGAAAATGTCACCAAAAAGGTGGGATTTGCAAATATCGGGCAGAAGAAACAGCTCAGGGACGTATACGTAGCTCTGACATGTGGGTACCAGAGGCAGCACACTTGGAGGAGAATTGAGAATTTAGTTTGTCGGATGAACCAGTAATTATATCTTGGAACACCAGAGGCTTTCGTTCCTTCATGTATGGTAATGGTAAATGCTTTCTGGATAACTCTGAAGTGTTTGCTTTTCAAGAGACTTGGGTGAGTGGCCAATTTTGATGAATGGGTTTAATGTCTTGGTCAAACCAGCGGTTTGTAGTGAGGTGAGACACCCGGTGGGGGGGGGGGGTCTATGTATCAGTGTTAAGAGCCCAATAACCATTAGCGAGTATACAAAATGTTCTCTGTGGAATTGTTAAAAATATCGGTACCTTCAAGGAGATATTGAGTATTCCCATCCCGGTGGGGCATATGTGGATGCCACTGCTAGTACAATCACGGACACCATTGAGAGACGGTTGATGCAGGCTCCTAATGCTGATATAATAGTTGTAGGAGATTTTAATGCCCACTGTGACAAAGCAGAAACAGTCATGAACGAATGAGGAGATCTATGTGGCGAGTTCAATGTGATAATCCCTGCTATTTTGGGTAGGGATGGGAAAACTCTGACCTCACAGGCAAAGACAGCCAATGGAATTGTATGGTTAGAATTGCTTCAGAATTGGGACTCTCTTATCTAAATATTGATAATTTAGATACACATAAATCGACATGGACTATAGTTAAGTATTGTTTAGACTACATGTTTCTCTCTAAGGGATTAAGGGCGCAATCGAAGCAATGTGAACATATTCGTACGACTCAAAGCGATTACTCAATACTTACATGCTCGTTTAAAGCGGTAAAATGCCTTAAAACGCACACTACTTGAAAAGATATGAATATCCATACTACAGCGGGGGGAATAGGATTAACTGCACTGAAAAAAATCTCATAAAATATGATGAGATGTTTAACTGCCTCCCCATTGATAGTGAGGATCTATCTGTGATGGGAATGAGGGGCTGAGTACCATGATTGATATGATCCTAATGACCACTAAAAGAGCTTGTATTAATCAGTTCTCCGGGAAGAAACATTCTAATATGTACGATCAGACAATGCACAATGAAAAAAAGAAACTGAATGGAGAAATTAGGAGTAAGAAATTGGCCAGAGACCTGGATGCCGAACATAAATGGAAACAGGAAGCCACCCTCCGTATGAGATATAAGAACTGGCTGAAAGCCTACTAACACAGTATTAGAAATGCAAACTGGAGAAAAGTTTTCAAATTATGTAAAACTTTGGATTCTAAGACGTTTTGGTATCTCTATAGACAACATTTGAAGAAAATGATGATACAGACATCAATATTATATCTGTAGAGGAATGGAAAACCTATGTGGGCTATCTTTACTATGAGAAATATGAGTAGAATAGGTTACACATAGAGGTATGGGAGAATAAACTAACAGATTTCCCATTTGTTGAGGCTGATATCCTTAAGATTATCAACAACACGAATACATTGAGAGCACCGGGCCCAGATGGTTTAGCCAATGCGGTTATTAAATGCAATCCCATTAAATGGTCAGCTTTTTTCTGGAATATGCATACTAAGATCTGGCGTAGTGGGGTTATACCAGACAGCTGATACCTATACTTAGGAAGGTGACAGAATTTACCGGGTAAGTACTGGCTGCTGGCCATGGCGGACACTAGCTGTAAAATATTTTGTACTCTCCTTTTAAAAATCATTAACAAATGGAGTAGCACAGAGAAGTGACTTGACCCCCCAAGAAACTAATTTTAGAAAAGGTCTCATTACCTTGGATAACCTGACTCTTTTGAATCATATTATATCAGATAAATATAGGAGAAAAGGGACAAATTTGTATATGTTTTATTGATTAGTCAGGAGCTTTCGACTGTGTGGATAGAAACATGCTATGGAGTAATCTGTCGAAATAGGGGCTGTGCCCGAAGGTTCTACACTTTTTGAATGCCATGTATACAGAAACAACAGTGACGATCTGCCTGCATAAGGGAGCCATTATTACCCGTCCTGTCAGTACAAACAAGGGTTTGAAACAAGGCTGTGGAGCTTCTCCAGTACTATACAATCTGTACCTATCTGATATGAAGGATGCCCTTGGGAATGTGCTTGGTTATTCACCTAAAATTGGCGGGTTCGGAGTCAGCTGGATGTCATATGCTGATGACACTGTTATCATGGACAAAACGCTGGCAGGGCTGCAGCATATGCTCAATGCTCTGGATGGGTTTTCTAAGATCAATAATCTGAGCATTAATGTAAAAAAAACAAGATCATGATAATTGGTTCATGGGAAAATATGAAAAAAAGCAAGGCTATTGATGGAAAATAAATTGTGAGGTGCTTGAGGTGGTGGGAATGTATCCATACCTAGGCAGCAAGATTATGGAATATGCCAATTGAAAGCTTCTATGAACATTTCTTAAAGAATAAGATGCTGGGAAAATGGAACGTCATTAATGCTATATGGGGAAAAAGGGGGATTCTCCTTGGAGGGTTTCCTCGAACTCTATAAAAGTAGCATTGTTCCAGGCGTTCTTTATGCTCTAGAAACTCTAGAAGTTGTTTTGGTTCGATAGATTAAAAGGCAAAATATGGTGCCAGCTTCTTAAAGTCTCTAACATGGTACCTATTGAAGTAATAAGATGCAAACTGGGCCTGGTCTGTCTCGGCACATTATAGAAAATTTGGTGTTGTAAATTGATACAAGAATAAAACTGTCAGTACTGAACCAGGAGAGTCTAATGAGTATTATAGCTATGAATACGAATGGGAATACCATGTAAATGAGTTTATGGCAAATCTACAAAGAATGTGATGACCTTTTAATATGATATTGGCATCTCAATTACCTAGGGATGTTATAGAGGCGACCACCTTTCAAAAACGTCTAAAAAAACGGGCTGGAATGGGATATGTGTAATAATGTATTAAAACTTAGCAGGAAGAAACTGTTTATACAATATACTCTGATGGGATATGCAATTGCGAAACCAAAATGATATATTACAATGATTTGCAACCAGGGGTTATTAAATTTCATTCTGTTCTCCGGTTTAATATATTACCCTGCTACGCCTATGTGGGGAGCTAGTCAGCTGTCCCATACCAAGAGAGACTATGTCGCTTGTGCAAGAATGGGGTGTAAACTAGCAGGCATCTATTGACAAATTGCACGTATTTCTAAGAATATTATAGTAAATGTCATAGGGATCTGGTGAGCGATCCTAGAATGGTACCGACGGACCAATATTGGTCAGCTATATACACAGCAAATACTCCACTGTATGTGGGAGTTGCATATTACATCTGGATTTAAATAGAAAAAAAGTTGACCAGACTCAGCGATTAATGCAATGCACTTTAGAATTTTGGATGTTATTTCTGTCTAATAGTCATATTGGTATTTTAGTGATGTGTATATTTTGTATTTTAATAATGTAGGAAATTGATATTTATCGCTTTCTTCTTAAACATTTCATTTTAATGTTTTAATGTTTAGGTTATCATGTTGATTTTGTTTTGTTGTTAATTTTATGATTTGATTTGACACGCATACAATCAATGGAGTGATATACCTGTGTTGCTTGTAATGGATGTTATGTATGTTGATGTGAAAAGCGTGTAAGGTTTTAATGAACCAATTGCACTATAAATTACATTTAAAAAAAAGATGCTGAGTCACCACTCATCACATTCACTGACTTGGTAAGTAGTTCCGAAGAAGTAGAAACCTGCTGGTCTCTCTGAAAAACTGTATTTTTCTCAAGCAGTGAGAACCGAAAGTTAATAAGGGTTGGGATCATACTGTAAATCTGGAAGGATGATGTTTAACAAGGGTATAGGAAGGATGCCAAGTGCCCACATCATTTCCAGTGCATTCATTCAGCCCATGCTTTTGTGTGGATTCATGTGCAGTACAGTTGTGCACTCTCCTTCATTAAGAATACTCAACATCGACTAGGGGTGAAAGCAGGTTTTCTGTATCGTAGAAGAGTGGCACTCAAGGATGCCAGTTAGGGCGGTCCCAGGAACACTTCACATTTGGCCAAGCCAAGTCAGGCTTTAACCACCTGGAGTGGCAGATGAGTGATGCTCCAGTGGTTCAAGTCGGCAGGTGATGGTCGTCGAAGTGATGATCTTTGGGTGGATCAATGTGTAATCGTGAGGCAGCAATTGAAGAGCTAGCTGGGTCAAGCTGTGGTTGTAAGCCCCAGTTAGAGTCGGTGCGTGACTCTCCAGTGATTTGGTTCCGGTGTCTGTGTTGAGCAGTCAATTCGGCCAAGCAGGTGATGAGCTTAGCCAGGCCACAATGCAGTGTTGAGTTGTTCAAAAGTTCAAGCAATATTAATATGGTGGAGGAGGACAGCAACTAGCACTGCTGACTTCCTGCTGGTTCCAAGTGTGGTGAACATGGGGCGACCGGTTCGGTTCAGTGGAAAAGGGAGCTTTGGGTGGTCTGGTCCTCCAGTTGCCTGGGAGCCTTATCCAGGGAACTGGTGGATAGGATGGTTCTGTTCAGGGTCTGCACTCCTAGCTCAGGAGATTCCGACAAAGAGTGGTAGGTCCTGAGCCCTGGGAGTGGTATGGGACAGATATTTCTTCTGTCTTGGATGATGTTAGGGAGAATTCTCATTCTATGGCTAATTTCCCTTACCTAGAGAGGCCCCCAGCAGCTTTGCTGGATTTGAAGGGTTTGTTTCTTTTTACCCGCTAAGAGTGAGACTCTTTTTCCCACTCTTAGGCATTTTTGCTATGTGTGTTCTAGGCTATTTTTGTGTTTAATGCATATGGAATTGTCTCTCACCCATAGGAACCATTTTAATTCACATGTGTTACACAGCACCCTCAGTGCAGTGACACAGGGGTGTCGTAGTGACCCTCAAGCATAGACTCCATACCCTGGGACTGACTACTTTCTCCCAGGGCATGTAAAGTCCCCATTGACTTTACTAGTCAAATCCTATGAACTTAACCCGTACAACCCATCTTACTATGGAGGTACTGGAAAGGGTTAATAGTTTTTCCCTTGGGTTCATTTTCGAGGGGGTACCTTAAAGTCCTGCTCTCTAAAGTTTCTTGCTGGTGGCAGTGGTTACTACCATAAGACCAAGACGTCGCCACTGGACTACGGAACCGAAGTGGAGAGAAGCCACAGACATCTTCAGCATCTACACCACCGGTCTCACCACTTTTCTTCCACATGACGGGAGGAGATCTTCATCGAAAAGAGCCTTCTTCCCTTGAGCTGGTGGGACCAACCAGTTCACCCATCGCTTCCCCGGACCTGCCTTGGTCGAATCGACAGTGCCCAGCACTTGGAGACCGGATAGCCAGGCAGCTATCAACCCGGACCGCGATTAAAAGGAGCGTACCTTTTAAACTTCATTTGGCAGCACCGTGGCTGGTTTCATCCCTGGGTAGTGCAGTGACTCGAACCTACCTCCATGACGAGAGCCTCTCTTCCTCTGCTGGACCCCTCGAACTGCAGGAACTACTAGGAACAACCGCCACCGCAGGAGCCACTTCTTCACGTTTAAGGTACATTGTTCCGCCAGGCCTCCCTTTCCCCATGGTAGCCCTAAAGGTGTTTTAAATCCTTTATCTAATTATTGGGTTGGCCATCCTCTCTCTTAACATTGTCTTTCGCCTTGCATCTACCTTTTCAATATTCGTTTACCAAAGACTTGACTGCAGCTACAAGAACATTTTTGCTCCTAAGATCCTGGTCCTGTACCACTGACTCACTAGATTGATTTTCAATGAGAAATGTGTTGATGCATCTGAATCTTCTAAACCCCTCTTCATCCTGCTGTTTTAACTTGTGGAGTGCCATTTTGCTCAGTTTTCATTCGCTTATCTTTCGGCTTAAGTGATACTGTGCATTACTTGTTCACAAAACTTCAGGAAAGTATTGCTAGGGGGTGTCTGAAGATATTTCAGTTTAACTTGTGCTTTCCCTCCCTTTCCTTAAATTGATAGAGTGCCATTTGTAGTTGGTTTTCACAGTGCAGTTTTGCTCAGTTTTCACTCTACCGCAAACTTGTTTACAATTGAATAGGGAGTTTTATATACTTCTTCCTTGGGTAAACTTAACTTACTTTATCAACTGTGATTCATGTGTTGAACTGATGGGTCTAAAATTAAATGTATATTGTCTTTTTGATACAAAGCTTTGGTCAGTGTTTCCTTGTTCCATAGTGCTGCGATACCTATTGTGTAAACCCTGAATGCTGCTCATCTCGTCTTGAGATAAGTCTGACTGCTTAGCCACAGCTACCAACTAAATCTTTGTGGTACAGACTGATAGCAAAGGGGATTTATTGCTCTCACCTGTAGTCCTAATCCTGGGTAGTGTTCCCTGAGGGAACTGCACAGGATTCTGCCTAACACTGGTGTACAGAGGTGAGGATAAAATTATTGGATTTACATTTTAGTGTGCTACTAGTACCTTGGTTCAAATAACCACAAGGTTAACAATCACAAAATGTTTATTTTAACAAAGTCAAGAATGTAAAGTTATAGTCAGGAGACCCTCCTTGCAAAAACTGCTGATTATCTTAAAGAATTGTGCAGACAGAAAGGTCTTCCTGTCAAAGGCAAGAAAACAGAAATGATTGATAGACTAGTGCTGTAGACCCTACTACTCCAGCAAATGTGGCAAACATTAATGAGGATAATGGTGAAAATGTTATTGTTGAGTCAGATGAGGAAGAGGAGGATAACAGTGTCAAGCCCTCTGGTCCTCTGCCTGCTCAAGGGCCTCAACCTGTAGCTGCTGGACCCTTATTAGGTCCCACATTAAGTCCTGAATTTATATCTCTAGAAAAAATGAGACTTGAACCTGAATTCAAACGAATTAGTGCCCAAACTGAACAGAGACATCAGGAACTAAGGCTCAAAGAAATGGAGCTCAACCATGAGCTTGAGATGAAGATATTGTCTTGGAAAATGCTTCTCTCCCCGAATCCTCTAGATCTTCCAGTCCAAAAAGACCCCGGATGCCTAAAGAGATTGTGGGTATGTATGAACCGAAGTTGGATGTATTAGATTGGCTTGCTATGTTTGAATATAATCATGGGCTCCAGGATATCACAGGGAATCAGGTGATCCTCTGGTTATTCTCTAGGCTCCCCCCGTTGCATCTGATTGGTAATGGAGTTGGGGGAGGTGGATAGGATGGATTATGAATGTGTAAAGCTAGCTTTAATAGCTAGATTTGGGAAAGACTCCTTCCCAGTACCTTAAGAGGTTTAGGACCATCAAAAAGCATGATAGTACCCCTTGGGCTACTTGGGTGAATGAATGTTTGAAGAACTTAGAGGGATGGATTAAGGTTTACAGAGTTAACACTTATGAAGGAATGAGAAATCTTGTTATGATGGAGTCTATCTATGATGCCTGCTCTCCTGAGCTCAGACAACACTTGGCTGATTCAAAAGAATTAGATTCTAAGAAACTAGCTAGGGCTGCTGACTTATGGGTTGCCAACAGGGACACTGACAAGGATTCAGGGGTAACTCAGAAAAAGGATGAGGGAAAGCAGCCTAAGAAAGACAACAAAGAGAATTCAAATAATTCCAATTCCAAAGAGGGCCCCAAACAAAAAACAAAATTATAAGGGTAAGCCACAAGGGAAACCAAATCAGGCTAGTATACCTTCTGGTCCCAGACCAGAAGGAGGTCAGAACAAGCCACCATTCATAAAGACATTTGGGAAATGTTATGTTTGTGGCTCTACTGATCATGTGAAAGGGGATCCCAGATATAAGGGTAAACCTTCAGAGGTCCACACTATCTCCTTAGCCTTCGCTCCAGAGGAGAAAGTACATATGGTCAGTGGAAACCTTCAACTACTGGCTGAAGATCCCATTGGAGTCTCAGCCAGTGTATCTTTAGTATCTCTTGGGTTGTGGGAACAACAGAATTTAGATGTGTATAATTCTATCCCTCCTAATACTAAAGAGTATTATAAAGACAGTGTCCTTGTCAATGGTCAGGAGACCCTGCCATTAGAGACACTGGGGCCAGCATAACTGTGGTGGACGATGTTGCTAAGTCACCCAAACGCCTCACCAAGTTAGCTGGAGGGCCTGTGCAGATGCTTCCCCAATTACCAGCTCTCATCCAGTGCAATGAAATGACTGTCAAGATACCTGTAAGTGTACAATCTGAAGTACCCGGAATGGGTGCTGTTGGGCAATGATCTGAAAGACCTGCGAGTAGTGTCAAGTACTCCCAGACCTCTTAGTAAAAGATTACAGGAGCTTACCAGACCTGCAAGGGAGAGGACTTTGGGAGGCTGTCCTGAGGAGATGATAGAAAAAGAAATCACTCCTACCCCACTGGAGTTACTAACTGCTATTTCTAAGCAACCAGAAGCAAAGGGGAAACCCAAGACTTCAAGAAGGAAAACAGCAGAAAGCACAACAGTGCTGCCAACCAGGAAATATCCTAGGTAAACAAAAATCACACCTGTGATTCCTCCTCCAGCTGGGACTGAGAGTGAGGTACAACCCTGTGTGGTTGAACTAGAGCCTGAGGACTCAGATCTAGTAGGAGGCCACAAACTCATTGGAGATATTGACCCTGTGCACCATCCTGAGCTGCAGTCTTTACTGGCAGAAGTTGGACCCCAAAGGGCAGACTTCAGTAAGGGCCAAAGAGAATGTCCAACTCTGGAAGGTCTTTGCCACCAGGCAGCTTCTCAGCTTGAAGGGCAAGAGCCTGGGAAGTATAGGTTACAGTGGGAAGATGGCCTCTTCTATAGTTAACCGACAAAGTCAACCCCTGGAGACTACAATAGTCTTGAAGTGCCCCAAGCGAACATTCTCCAATTCTTGCAACTAGCCCATGAGATACCTTTGGCTGGTCACTTGAGTTTCAAGAAGACCAAGGAAAGGCTCTCTCTCTACTTTTATTGGCCTAAAAGGGGGGCTGAGATAGAGAAGTATTGCAAGAGTTGCAACACTTGCCAAACTTCTGGTAAAAGTGGCTCCAAGAACGTGGCACCCTTGGTGCCTCTCCCTGTGGTGGGAGTACAATTTGAGAGGGTAGGAATCAACATTGTTGGTCCCCTTGATCCTCCAACTTCTTCAGGCAACAGGTTTATCCTTGTTGTAGTAGACCATGCTACTAGGTTCCTTGAAGCAATTTCAATGAGGACTGTTACAGCTCCGGCTGTGACTAAGGCCCTCCTTGGTATTTTTACCAGGGTTGGGTTTCCTAAGGAGGTAATATCCGACAGGGGGTCAAAATATTTTGTCCCACTACATGAAGGCCATGTGAAAAAACTGTGGAGTTACCTACAAGTTCTCACCGGCATACCACCCTCAGACAAATGGGTTGGTAGAAAGGTTCAACAGGACCATGAAGAGCATGATGGGTGCCTTACAAGACCCCCTTAAGAGAATGTGGGATCTTCTACTGCCATGCCTTCGCTTTGCATATAGAGAAGTCCCTCAGGAGGGAGTGGGTTACAGTCCCTTTGAACTTCTCTATGGCCATCCGGTTAGAGGTCAATTGGCCCTGATCAAGGAGGGGTTGGAGAGTGCTCCTTCCCCCACACCAGTCAGAGTCACTGACTATGTGATAGGACTCTGGAGGAGAATGTCGCACATGATGGCTGAGACAAGTGATAACTTGAAAGCAGGTCAGGCTCTGGTCAAGCATTGGCATGCCCAGAAGGCCAACATGGTTGAGTTCGCTCAAGACCAGCTAGTTCTTGTTATGGTCCCCACAAGGGAGAGGGCCTTGAAAGGACAAATGGATGGGACGCTTCAAGGTTGTGGGAACACTTGGAGAGATGAACTATCTGGTGGATTTAGGCAATCCTAAGGAGGCTCCTAGAGTCTTTCACATCAACCGTCTAAAAGCTTATGTCTCGAGACCAGAACTGGGAGCTTTGCTTCTAGCTTCAGCTCAAGAGGAGGAGGAGAGCAAACCTCTACCTGACCTCCTCAGAGGCAAACCTTTAGATGAGAAAATAGAAGGAGTCAATCTCTCTTCTAATCTGACACCAGAGCGACAGGAGGAGTGCAAAGTTTTGTTAAACCAATTTGCCCCTCTGTTCTCTCTGACACCAGGTTTGACCCCTTGGGGCCAACATGATATCCAAACTGATGACAGTTTACCTGTCAAAAGCAGGGGCTACAGGATGTCAGAAAATGTAAGAATCCACATCAAAGGAGAGGTCAACAAGATGTTTGATCTCGGGGTAATAGAGCCCTCTACTAGTCCATGGTCTAGCCCAGTTGTGTTAGTACCAAAGGCAGGATCCAAAGAGTTGAGATTCTGTGTGGACTATAGAGCTCTAAATGCAGTCACTAAGACTGATGCCCATCCTTTGCCAAGGACAGATGAGCTGATGGATAGACCTGGTTCAGGCAAGTTCCTCAGCACATTTGATCTCACGTCAGGCTATTGACAAATAGCCCTGACTGACTATGCCAAGGAGAAAACTGCATTCTCCACTCCAGTGGGCTTATACCAATTTAAGGTAATGCCTTTTGGACTAAAGAATGCACCTGCTACATTCCAAAGGATGGTTAATCAGGTTCTGAATGGGATGGAGGACTTCTGCTTGGCATACTTGGATGACATTGCAGTGTTCAGCCCTACTTGGAAAGAACATGTCGACCACCTAGGATATGTATTGCAGGCTCTTGAACAGGCCCATCTGACCATAAAGGCAAGCAAATGTCAAATTAGTTAGAGTAAAGTGGTCTACCTTGGGCATGAGGTAGGAGGTGGTGAGATAAGGCCTTTTCTCAGCAAAATTGAAGCTGTGCAAAATTGGACAACCCCTTCTACTCAAACCCAGGTGAGAGCCTTCCTAGGCCTCACTGGGTATTACAGGAATTTCATTGAGAACTATGGGTCCGTAGCTTCTCCACTGAATGTAATCTCCTCTGCTAAATTCCCAAAAAATATCAAATGGAATGAAGAGTGCAATCAGGCCTTTGAAAGCCTGAAGAAAGCCTTTGTCAAGCTCCAGTTCTCAGAGCTCCTGACTACCACCAACCTTTAATTGTACAAACAGATGCTTCCAATATAGGTATAGGTGCAGTACTCAGTCAACCGGATGAGAAAGGTATGGAGCACCCCATTTTCTTCATCAGTAGGAAACTGAAGGAACCTGAGACAAGGTGGGCAACTATTGAGAGAGAATGTTTTGCCATTGTGTAGGCTTTGAAGAAGTTTAGACCATACTTGTATGGATCTACTTTCATCATTCAAACAGACCACCAACCCTTGAGATGGTTGATGCAAATGAAAGGGGAAAACCCAAAACTGCTAAGATGGTCAATCTGCCTCCAAGGGTTTGATTTTACCATTGATCACAGGTTAGGATGTCACCACCAAAATGCTGATGGTCTCTCTAGGATGTTTATAACCGACTAGATGTATGAGACTCATCCAGGAGTGGATTAGATTGTCCTGTCCCTTAGTCTGGGGGTGGGGGGCGAGTGTTAGGGAGAATTCTCATTCTATGGCTAATTTCCCTTACCTATAGAGTCCCCCAGCAGCTTTGCTGGATTTGAAGGGTTTGTTTCTTTTTACCTGCTAAGAGTGAGACTCTTTTTCCCACTATTAGGCATTTTTGCTATGTGTGTTCTAGGCTATTTTTGTGTTTAATGCCTATGGGATTTTCTCTCACCCATAGGAACCATCTTTATTCACATGTGTTACACAGCACCCTCAGTGCAGTGACACAGGGGTGTCGTAGCAACCCCCAAACATAGACTCCATACCCTGGGACTGACTACTGTCTCCCAGGGCATGTAAAGTCCCCATTGACTTTACTAGTCAAATCCTATGAACTTAACCCGTACAACCCATCTTACTATGGAGGTACTGGAAAGGGTTAATAGTTTTTCCCTTGGGTTCATTTTCGAGGGGGTACCTTAAAGTCCTGCTCTCTAAAGTTTCTGGCTGGTGGCAGTGGTTACTACCATAAATATTCAACTGCAAATATTTTCCTATGGGATTTTCCCATTGTTCGAAGCTACCACTTTTACTGACAGCCTCTAACATACCGCTGGTTTATTTTATTATTAACTTTACTCCGGTAGGTTTTATTTGCCAGAACTTTAATATAAATTCTTTCTCGTGTCTTACTCTAAACTCCTAACCCAGGTCGGGGATCCTTTGTTCGCTCTTTTGGCGGGCTTCTGCCAAGTCTGGGTTGGTTCTGTTGTCGCACTCTAACCTGATAGACTGGAGGGTCTCTCACCAAGAAGACCACTCCACTGTGTGAGTGACAGCTAGGCTGTATGAATGGGTCTCTTTCTGCATAAAAGCAGGGTCCTGAGAACTGGAAGAGCAAGACGTCGCCACTGAAACTACGGAACCGAAGGGGAGAGAAGCCACAGACATCTTCAGCATCTACACCACCGGTGAAGCCCTGCTGGATCGTCTCACCACTTCTCTTCCACACGACGAGAGGAGATCTTCATCAAAAGAGCCTTCTTCCCTTGAGCTGGTGGACCAAACAGTTCACCCATCGCTTCCGCAGACCTGCCTTGGTCGAATCGGCAGTGCCCAGCACTTAGGGACTGGATAGCCAGGCAGCTATCGTCCCGGACCACGATTAACAGGAGCGTACCTTTTAAACTTCATTTGGCAGCACCGTGGCTGGTTTCATCCCTGGGTAGTGCAGTGACTCGAACCTTCCTCCATGACGAGAGCCTCTCTTCCTCTGCTGGAGCCCTCGTACTGCAGGAAACTACCAGGAACAATCGCCAACGCAGGAGCCACTTCTTCACGTTTAAGGTACATTGTGCCGCTTTAAATCCTTTATCTACGTATTGGGTTGGCGGTCCTCTCTCTTAACATTGGCCCTCATTACGACCCTGGCGGTAAGGGGTTTACGCCAGCGTTAGCTGCGCCGACCCCTTACCGCCAACTACGAGTTCCCAAAGCGCCATGGTCACTTTTCCGCCCGCTTTTTGCGGGCGTAAAAATCCATGGCGCTATGGGACCTTGGTGTTAATTACGCCACCGTAATGTACGGTGGCGTAATTAACGCCTTCCCCACTCCCATTGAGCCCTATGGGGCCGAAATGGGAATGGGGAAGGGTAAATGGGTCAATGGGGACTTACCGCCCCGCCAACCTCGGAATGGGGCGGTAAGTCCGCCATCCGCCATGGCGTAAACGGACTTTACGCCATGGCCGAAAAGTCCGTCGATGGCGGAAAAAATCTGCCCGGGTCGTAATGAGGGCCATTGTCTTTTGCCTCGCATCTACCTTTTCAATATTCGTTTACCAAAGACTTGACTGCAGCTACAAGAACATTTTTGCTCCTAAGCTGTTGGTCCTGTACCACTGACTCTGGCTCAGGCCTATTGACTCTGGCTGATTTGTTAGATCTGCTCTCACTAGATTGATTTTCAATGAGAAATGTGTTGATGCACCTGCATCTTCTAAATCCGCCTTCCTTCCTACTGTTTTAACTTGTGGAGTTTGCTCAGTTTTCATTCGTTTATCTTTCTGCTAAAGTGTTACTGTGCATTACTTGTTCACAAAGCTTCAGGGAAGTGTTGCTAGGGGGTGTCTGAAGATATTTCGGTTTAACTTCCCTCCCTTTCGTTAAATTGATAGAGTGCCATTTGTAGTTGGTTTTCACTGTGCCGTTTTGCTCAGTTTTCACTCTACCGCAAACTTGTCTACAATTGAATAGGGAGTTGTATATATTTTTCGTTGACTAAACTTAACTTACTTTATCAACTGTGATTCATGTGTTGAACTGATGGCTCTAAAATAAATATATATTCTCTTTTTGATACAAAGCTTTGGTCAGTGTTTCCTTGTTCCATAGTGCTGTGATACCTATTGTGTAAACCCTGAATACTGCTAATCTCCCTCTTGAGATAAGTCTGACTGCTTAGCCACAGCTACCAACTAAATCTTTGTGGTACAGACTGATACTAAAGGGGATTTATTGCTCTCACATGTAGTCCTAATCCTGGGTAGTGTTCCCTGAGGGATCTGCACGGGATTCTGCCTAACAGATGATTCCGTCTTCACCTTCTTCACCTCAGGATGAGGGCTTTGAAGAGTTCATTCTCCCAAAAGAAGTCCAGTGAGATCTTCAGTAAGAATCTGATCTGCAGGCTTAAAGGATCCAAGAGGATCTGAGTGAATCTGCTGAAAGGTTGACCAACCTTTTCTTTTAATGGCACTAGTCCTCCAGTTAATAGACTAAATGTAGTCTGCCATAGTTATCCAATCCCTGTTCTTGAACCGCGTGGCCCTTCTTTTGAAGGAATTATATTGAGCACTGTTGGGTGTCCTGACCCACGTTTGAGCTATCATGCTGCAACATTTGGTGCTGTGGGCTTAGAAAATCCAAGATGGCCAAGAAGCCCACATGTGCGCCAGAATCCAGGAGAACCACGCAGTTTGTGCGCACACCAAGATGGTCACCCAAGGTGCCACCCATTTTTGCCTATGTTGTGAGCGAAGAAGGGCACAGAGCCTAAAACCATTGTAAAAGGGGCAATGCTGATTGCCAAAAGCAATCCATAACTGTTGGGAGTTCGTTTTCTTCAGGTCAAACATGGCTAATTTATGGGCACAAAATTATTTTACTGCAGAACTACATCAATGCCATTTGTTGAACCTGGACAATATACTTCCATGTAATATCTCTTGTTTGAAATGCTTGAATTCAAAACTGATCCAAAAAAATGCATGCAGTACCCGCTTTTGACTGAGGGCGGCGCTAGCGGTCTAAACTCTGACAGGGAAACTGCATGTCAGGAGTTGCAGGAGAGGCCTTTACATCAAAGGCTGGGAGTTAATTAAAATCTTAACCACATGCTGTTCACAGAAGACAATCTGATTTAAGTAACAGGCCAAAGGCTGGGAAACCTCTCACCTCCAGAGATTCACACCAGGAGTCAGAATCTCACATGACCTCTTGATTGATAGAAGGCAGACTGGCTGGCAGCCTCCTGGAGACCACACAATAGGCTCTTGCACTTGAATAGAATATGCTGATGTTGACTGTTGACTGTACACAAAGAGCTCCCAGCAGAAGACACATGTGATCACTGACCCACCCAGGTCTTGGAGGCGGACTCCAACACTCTGAGAACTGAATTGAAAGCAAAATATATATTTTACAGAAACACTGATAACTCTTTGTAATCAAATGACAGGAATGTATAACTTTGAGAGCCTTAATTTAAAAAATGTACCTTCGATTCAAGCCCAAACTCCAATTTGTGTGATGTTCTGGGGCAAAACCCCGCTATTTATGGATACTACAGACTCTGTGTTTAAGCTAGAGACATGGGAATTTACTGGAGTATGTATGGACAGGCCGTGTATATGTGTATAATTTTTAATGAAAAACCAATATTGCAAAACCAGTTAAAAAATGCAAAATGTTGCCATTTCTGAATGCAAGCTCTTAGAAACATCAGAGTTTTAACAGAGTATACCTCATGTGATACGTGATGGGTGCATGTAATTTCAAACCACTGTGTATCTATGAAATATGTCTTTAGGTCAAATATAGATTTGTGTGTAATTTGACAGGGGAGTGTCCTTTCTGCAAGCCATTAAATGACATCATTCTGACACACAATCCTGCTCTCCGGTGAGAACGCAAAGAATTCTCCAACCTATCAGAACTCTGAAGGGGTTGGGCCTAGAAAGCTAGCCTCTCCACCCACTTTCAAAACACATAAAAAGAGACTGCTGGGACAGGTAGGGCTTCAATTCCATTTGCTGCGGAGCATGCTGACCGACGACTTCACATCCAGAGATCCTACACTTAGACTTCCAAGCTAAACAGAGACTACAGAACTTTGAACCAAGAAGGCCCACTGCAAGCAAAAGTATTTGTCAGCAGGCCCAAAAATCATTTGCAGACTATCAACAGCCGGGCGAGCTGTTTGAATTCCCCGCCTAGAACATTGCTGTGTCCGGAGAAAGCGGGACTAGGAGCCATGCAGACCGGTGCTAGACCAGACCAGCAGAACCCAAGATCCAGGAGCAGTGCCGGTGACCCAGAAAGCAGAGCTGTACTCGGAACCGGGGACCAGATCGCTGTGAAGTGCTGTGCGCAGTGACCGGATCCGTGACAAAGTCGCCTTCCTGTCCAAAATCACTTGTGAGTACTCAGCAAAACTCAGAACCTATCCCTTAGTTTAATATAATATAATTCAATCTATTTAACCTAAGTAGAACTGTCACCTGTCATTTTCTAGCTGCAAGCTGTAACCTGTCGCTTTGAACTTTTAAAATTTCAAATCCGAAAAACGACCTTTATTTAATCGTCCGTATCTCTGGAACTGCTAGGAACTTGGTTTAACTTTCCTCTGAAAGCTTAGAATCTCAGCTTTTCAACAAGCTTAGAACCGACTTGCTACTCCTTATACTTTTGCCGTAATCGTGATTCACGCATTCGCGAATTTTGCCGCGATTCGCGATTTGGTTAAAAATGGTTAAAAATCCAGCCACGTGTGAAAACAGCAGCTTCCTTGCTTTCCTTTGCCAAAAATTCGTTTAACCTGCTAGTTACTTCTACATCCTTGCTAAGGTGAGCCTGAACTCATCCCAAGTATATTTCACTCACCCTGAACCTCCTAAAGGGAATTAAAACAATTTTCAGCATATTCCTCACTTCATTGCCAGCACATATAAAAGCATTTTGGGCCTGTGTTTCAAAGTTCTGTAGTCTAAGCTTGCTGGGGTGAACTGAATTACATTTGATTGCATTTCTAAGAACTGTGTGCTCTCCTCTTCATTTCCTTACATTGCATAAGGGGGGGAGTGGATTGCCAGAGAAAAGTGATTACATTGTTTTGTTGAAATCATATTGAGTATTTTCTGTATTGCATTTTCATTCAACATCGCATCCATCTGAAACTAGATAAAGCATTCTCTACCACCTTATTCTTCTGTTCCTATTCCCAAGCGTGCTACCTTATCCTTTATACTACTCCTGGGTAATCAAATCAGTTTATTAGTAGAACATTACCCATTGTTGTTAACTGCTCATGTGCTGAAGTGTGATATTAATTATTAATTTATTATAAAGTGTGATATATATATATTGTTTACATTCTCAAATAAACCGTTTAAACTTGCAAAACAGAACTACTTCTTGGCTCAGTGGGGGCAGGGGGGTTCCAAGAGAGGGGTGTTATATAGGGGTAGTCATCCAGAACTCATGAACTTGACATAAAGATATATCAATAAGGGTTTCCATTCAGTATCCCAGACTAGGCATTGACTTAGCTGTAGTGCTGGATTGAATCCTCTTACAGCACACAACAAACTAAATCGAATCCTGATGACACATATAACTAGCACACATGAAGAATCAATCAGATAACTAGAGCCAGCAACAAAACGTAATCAATAAAGAAACAACAGAGAGATTAAAACCTATTTAAACAAGTGGTCTTTAAGCCTGCTCTGAAAGTCAATAATGAATTTACCCTTCTTAGTTTCAGGGGCAAGCTGTTCCATAACCTGGGACCAGTGACCGTGAAACTCTTGTTACACATTTTGACCTCAGAACAGTAAGCAAATATTGATCTTCAGATCTTAAAGCCTGAGTGGGGTAGTACCTCTTTAATTTATTTACTAAATAAATTGGTGCCAATCCATTTAGACATTTAAATACTAAGCACCCAATCTTGAATTCAATGCGGTCCTTGACCGCTAGCCAGTGTAAAGAATGGTGCAGACCTGAGCTTGGGGTATTTTTTGATACCCCAAACACCAATCGGACACCACCATTTTGTGCCTTTTGTAAGCGATGGATTTCCGTGGCCAGAGCTCTGGCTAGAAGTCCATTACAATAGTATAATTTAGAGTTGACCAGAGCTCCGACCACCAAGGCACGATCCGTATCTGGTATGTATGGTACTGCCTGGCGTAGGAGGTGGATATTATAAAAGACTGATTGTACTGTCACTGACACCTGGCCACTATAGCCCATGTCACTCTGCCATACACAGCCAAGATTCTTAATGCAGTGTTTCCGCCCAGTAAGGAACGAGGTAAACCAGTCCAGTTGCATTTACCAAGTTCTTTATATAAGCCAACAGGATACCGTGGTCCACCATGTCGAACGCGGCATATAGGTCTATCATTACCAGCAGGGAAAGCTTTCCTGCATCGCCAGCCTGCAAAATCTCATCCCAGACCGCCATCAGTGCCGACTCAGTCCCATGATTGTAGCGAAAGTCGGACTGCAATGGGTGGAGAAGGTCATGGTCTTCAACAAATGTCTGGAGCTGGCTGGTGACTACCTTTTCCAGAACATTTCCCAGCTATGGTAAACCTGCAATTGGACGATAATTATTGTAATCTTCCAGGTCGAGATTAGCCTATTTTAATAATGGTGACACTACTGACAATTTCAGAGAATCGGAAACTAGCCCCTGAGTCAGTGAGCTGTTTATGAATCTCAACATAAAAGGGGTAAGCACAGACAAGAGTTGATTAGCGACTAATGCCGGGATAGGAAAAAAGAGTTGTTAGAAAGTTTTAGTTGTGACAGGTGACCGAGGACATCATCCTCCGTCACCTGTTTGAACCTAAACTGTACAATCTCAGTCGGTGCACGCTCTGATTTTCTGGGCAATTGTTTGTCCGTACTATCCTCCACTGTTGTAGGATCTATGTCTCTACTAAGCATAATATTATTTTGAATCCTCATGATTGTATCTCTGAAAAAATATTTAGACCATTAGCATGAACTGCCGAGATATTTTTTGCAGTATTTTAGGATTGACACATTTGGCAATTGTTTTAAATAATTCTTGTGGATGATTTGCCTTTCCCTTCAGATGTCACACCCAAAGTGTTTTGCTCCAGAATAAGTGCAGGGAACAGGAAAGAGTGAGAGGGACAATCAGAATGAAGATGGTGGAAGCCCCCTTACATTGAGGTTCTCGAGATTCTTGAACTGCCTTTTGGCAGGCAACACCCGACTGACCTGAATACACTTCACCTTCCACAGCACAGCTGACTCACAGGAGCAGACACGTGTGCAATATCAATTGGAATGTGGCAGTCATGATTATAAATAATACTATGCACTATAATTAAACAAAGGAAGAGCTTTTATTTAGCGTTAACCCTGCTACCAGCATGGGTTACTTATAATCATCAAAGTTTTGCGTACATGGGGGCATATCTGAAATGCCGCCCTGAGCCATAGGGACCTAACTGTCTTTGCGACTATCAAGTAGGCAACCTAGTGACCTGTGAACCTGCTCTGTGCCATGAGAGAGCAGATGCCAAGGCACAGGCAGAAGTGTACAATGCATTTATCCCAATGGACCGGGAGTCTTGATTACATATCAAGAGTAGTACGGAATGATGCCTCCAAGCACCCTGCAAGGTACAGTCCCTACGGGAAATGCCCAAGGAGGGACAACAGCCCCAGTATCAATATCAGACACCAGTACCATAACAGATTCGACCCCCAGTGCCCAATAGCACACCAGTTAATGTTCAGCAACAGACACAGGAGCCAGTACACAATTGTGTGACAAAATTGTGTTGCCACATTGCACAAGTATGCAGTGTAGAGGGGCAAGTATGGTGGGTGTTCACTCCTCCATATTCCGTGGGTCAAACATATACCCAGACTAGGACAGCCCACAGAGAACCCTGAAATGCCCAGTCCTGTCATTAGCTGCCGGCCTGGTAGAGGAACCCCTGGTCGGTGTGGAGATAGCAGCAAATCATTTTTTTTTATGGTTGGCACAGGTGCCACAAAATCATGCATAAAGGAAGGGCACCCCCTCTTATCAGGAAAGGTAATGGACATGCAGGGGTTCTCTGCGGCAATTACATTGATTTCATTTACTGAATACTTACCCATCATGGTAGGTACCCAAGAGGTGTTAGCTCCGTGCCTATTTTCAAATGCAACAACAGTGAACTTGTCAGTGAGAGACCTGCTAAGCAAGTTAAATATGATGATCTCATTCACGGTAGGAAGGGCAGTGTGCTCCACACCAGGAATTTGTTATGCTAGGGTTTTAACGATTACACCATTGTATAGTGACACTGCTACTATGGGACACTATTGCACCTGGATTTGTTAATGTATGGAGCGACTGTGTTGTTGAGTTGGGTGCCAGCCATCAGAAATGTACTATGGAGAAAGCTGCCTGAATTTTTGTTTAGGGTAACAGTTCCCCGAGAACATGCTCTGGATACCATTGTTACATTAGACCTAGAAGGGGTGTTCATCGCTGACTACAAGTTGGTGCTCATAGGGACATACGAAGAGGGAGATGATTGGCATACAATTTTGTGTATTGACCTAGCACAAACACTGTGTGGGGTGTCAGATGGACATCTGTTTGAAGATGCTGACAATGATGGTGAAATGATACTGGAGGTTTGTATCCTGCGTCAGATAATGATTAAACACAGGAATGTACCTTGTGATATACTAATTGCCAAATCTATGCCCGCATATCTACAGGAGGGCTTGGTGAGAGTCCCCAGAACCTTATGGACTGACAATACCCATGATGTAGGGATCTTAAAGTGCATTGAAGAAGTATGAAGCAGGGCACAGTGTTACCCCAGGTGCTATATCCACTGTTGAGAGAGGAAGATGATGGAATCCATGAAACAATTGTGGCGTTATGTCAGCAGGGCATTATAGTAGTGTAACAAAGTGATATATCCTGTAAAGAAAGGGAAATGGAAAGGGTCAAGTTGGATGATGATGATGCAAGATTTGAGCCCATTGAATAATATTGTAGAAGCTGGATTTCCAGTCGTAGCGAATCTGGCTACAATCATTTACAATTTGCCTAATGAGGCCATCTATTTCACTGTCATTGATTTCAAAGAATGTGTTTTTCTCCAGTCCATTGCACCCTGATTCTCAGAAATGCACTACGTTTACCTATTGAGGGCAAAGGTTCCAACACACCAGACTCCATCAGGGGTACTTTGAGTCCCCCAGCATTTGCAAGAGAGTTCATGGATTTGAGTGACATTCATATAAAGGGCACTGTCATTCAGTATGTAGATGACCTCCTAGTGTGCAGCACAACAGAATAGCTATGTAGAGCCGATTCAGTAACACTGCTGACACTGCTTCTGGATAAAGGACACAAAGTGGATAGGGAAAACACACAATGTTATCAGAAGGCAGTGGCGTATTTGGGACAAAATATATTTAAGCTGCAGCGAAAAGAGTAACCCCAGAAAGAGAGGCTGCAGTACAGAACACACCGCAGCCAACTACAGTTAAGAAGATGTAACCATTTTTGGGTTTATGTAACTATTGTAGGGCATGGATTTTTCACTATTCTAGTTACACAAAAACTCTGCTGCAGGGACTCAAGGAAGCACAGAAAAGAAAAGGAATCCTCACATGGGCAAGAGAAATGATGACATGTTTCCAGGAACTCAAAAATGCCATACGCAATGTACCAGTACAAGCAACCCCTGATAACACAAAATCATTTTACTTGTTTTCACGTTCTAATGGCCAGGTCATGACCGCAGTGTTGCTCACCAAACATCCATGGGACACAAACCCCTAGCATATTATAGTGGCATATTAGATTCAGTGCAGGTTCAATTTCCTTGTGAACAGGCACTGGCCGCTACAGCCTTTGCCATTGAAAAATCGTCAACAATTGCTATGGGTTGCTCAGTGACCTTAAATGTAGAGCATGCAGTGTTTGCAATTCTTGTGCAATTTAAGTCCACTCTAACCACACAAAGGGCCTCTGCATATGAAGTAAGGATGTCAAGCCCAGCCATTACATTGTGAGGTGTCACACAGTGAACCCCACCACATTTATTGCACTACCTGTCCAGAAAGGTGAGGAAGTGCATGATTGTGTTACATATGAAGGTTCTGAAGATGATTTAATATGAGTAAGAGAGGATGTATTTGAAGAAGGGGACGTCCTCTTCATTGATGGGTCATTAATGATTGATCAGGAGATTGGTCAGAGACAAACAGAAGCAGTAGTGATGCGCCATGTTGACAGGGAATATGAGGCTGTAGTGCAAAATAGGTTACCAAAACACTATTCATTCCAGGCACCAGAACTGATTGCATTTAATCAAACCATTAGAGGTATCCCAAGGATGCTTAGTGACCATGTACACTGACTCAGCATACATGACCTCTACTGTACATTCAGGATTGTCAAGATGGAAAACAAGGAGATTTAGGAGGTCAGATGGAATGCCTGTGTAGCATGCAGCCTTGTTGGGGATATTGATTTATGTCTTGTCCTACCCAACACTAGTGGCAGTGGTTAAATACACCATCCAGACCCAAAATACAGACCCTGCCTCACTTGGTAATGAAGCAGCAGATAATGCCCCAAAGAAGTGCTGCATTTGCGGGAACCAGATGTCACCACATATCAACAGTTGCAACTAGCATTCCCATACACTGCAGCACTGCCCACACAAATAATTGAGCTTCAATGTTATGTATCTTAGGAAGAGAAAGAGCTGTGGGTTAGAAGGGGTGCTCACTATCACCAACAGATTTGATATGAAGACAAAACATTACAGGTAAAGTAGTGATGCCATGGGAATTGCTCATTGGTGCTCTTGAGCAACTGCACTACCCAGCGCATATTTCGAAACATCACATTGCAGCGGATATTCAGGAGGACTGGTCTGTCCCCAACCTGCAAGAGTATGTGAATTAATTTGTGGCAAATTGTACAACATGTCATCTTTACAGTACTGGACAAACTCTTAGGATGTTGCACAGCACATTGCGCCTTCTGGGAACTCCACATTGGTTATATGGACATGCTTAACAGGTGTAGTAATTACTGCTACCTTATTGTTGTAGTTTGTCCATTTTCTGTTGGATTGAGGCTGCCCATTGTGCACAACCAGATGCTAAATCAGCAGCTACATTTCTGGTATGCAAGGTATTTCCTCGCCGGGGAGTATGTGAGGTCCTAAAGCCTGATAATGGAACTCACTTTTTTAACTAATCTTTTAAAGAAGGATACGGCATAACATGTGTTCAATATAATACTCTCAGACCAATGGGATTGTGGAAACATTTAAATGGATTGTTGAATGCTAAGCTGTCGAAAATATGTACTACATTAGCCAGGAATTGGCTACACTGTCTCTGTCTGGCTTTGTTTAGCCTTAGAAGGCAGCTAAGCAAATATCACCTCTTGTCCCTACATGCGATAGTGATGGGGAGAACAATGCATACACCTAGACGCACAGCATCAGATGCTCACTGTGTAGCAGCAGTATTGGGGAGAAGTTTCAAGGGTATTTGAGGGAGTTAACATATAAAGTATAAAGATTTTGTCTCAGCAGATTGTTCCTAAAAGAGCAGACATCGACAGCGGGTCCAGTGAATTTACCAGCACCTCAACTGTATCCCAGGGACAAAGTGTTTGTGAGGAATTTCGTCCGGCACTGGAATGACCAGCATTTTCAGGGACCATATATGGTAGTCTTTGCTATCCTCTTTGCAGTTTGTGGGAAGGAGTTGCAGTACTGGGTTCACTTATCTGCTGTTCAGAGATGTTTAGAAATAGACATAAAGTTATTGCTTCTCGTCATGTCTTTTCTGCTCATGCTTTTTTGTTAATGTCAGATGAATCTGAGATGTTGTACCTAGACCCTGCTGAGAAGTGCAACGATGATGGCATCAATAACCCTGTGTAGAGCTCCTCTGCTCACTAAACAAGAATACACTCATACTGATAGATGGGATTGTAAAACCAAGGATGGTGAAAATTGAGCAGGATTTCAGACCCACAGGATAACGTTACCACACCACCATCTGACCCAGAGAACTATGTGGAGCACTGGGTCGACTTAGCAAGTGATGGGGGGTGTTTATTTATGCCAGGTACTCCGGAGGAATAAGCCCAATGGGGCAGAGGGGTTTACATCATGTGCATTTAAAGAGGGTAAGGGCAAAGGAATGAACACTCTTCCTACGAAAGGGCCCCAAAAACCAGAGGAGAATTTCAGAAACTTTCATCACCCGCTCCATCAGAAAGGAGAAGTAAGGGCATCATTAGCACTAGGGCACACATGTTCACAGCCCTTCAGGTCTGCCTTGTCCTGGGAGATCGGGGGTATAAAAAGGGTGATCCCACCTGCAAGGGTAGACCCAATGCGGCCGTGGTTAGCGCTATGCTCATGGAAGAGGAGGGTGAAGAAGAAGACCTATTCAATGTGGGCATTTTAGACAATGAATTTCCACTTAGCCTGGGGTTCTCTGAAAGCACCTGAGTATCCCTGAGCTGGAAAGGTACTGGGTCTCTCACCGAGTCCCCAGTTCCTGTGAATACAAAGATCCTTTTGGACTATATGTTTATTAACGGGAACGGAGCCCCAGATCGTTTACATGTGTACTTATTTTTGTATTTTTTAGACAGATCTAAGTATCCATAATATGTCAGCTGCGCACTTTTATATAGTCTGAAATCAGCATCTTGCTTGGCAGGCCTATCACATTAGTGGGTAACACAGTGAAAACTCCTCTTACCTGGCACCCAAATATCATATGACAATTTATTTAAATTATGGTAGATACAATTACATTGGAAAAGTGTGAATTTCTATTGACAAACATTTTCTACATTCATATTGCATTCCATGACAATATTGCCAGGCAATACAGCTTTAAAACATAAATGATGGGTTAATATTTATGATCAATTACTTCCATGAAAGAAAAAAGAATTACCTCATCATGTTCGACATATTAGTAGAATTGGCACTGTAGGATCCCGAAAGAAATCCATTTTATGTTGGAGCATATTTTGAACAAGCAGGATGTTGGCTCTTGGTTTTTATAAATGATGAAGCTGCTGCTCAAGTTTGCTACCAACTAATCCAAATTGCAGAGAGTGTATGGTGTATGATTCCTATTTTTTACAAACTGGCAAGCCATATTTTGATGTAAATAGCAGCACAATACCTTGGGTGCTAGATTTTGAAAGAATGAATACATGTTTATTTCCGAACCAATGTTCCATAAAAGCACAACGGCAACACAATATGCATGATACAAATCTCCATCATTGTTACTGACACATCGATCATTTTCTTAAAATGATTGAGTCTGTATGTTTCACAAGTTGCATACAGCCAGGAATCGCACATGCCCATTAGAGCCCAACAATCACATAAAAAAAGTGCTAAAACCAATCGAAGAACGCAGTACAAAATTGTTAAACACCATTACAGAGTAAAAAAATTAGTTACAATGTTAAACAAGAAATGTCATTGTATAATAAAATCGCAAGATTCATTGATCATCAATTCATTGCCCTTCATATTGGCCAGCAATAATAATAAAGACAAATTCCACTACAATCTTTGCTTTGGAGGAGAGCCATCATCGATCATCAGAGCACCATGTGCTTGCGGGGGTTATTTCTCGGGTAAATTAATATCTTCTCAGCACCCAGAATCAAGTACATGCTTTACCTGATAAGAAAGGGATATCCCCAGGACAACTTTGGCATTACTGCTTCTAAAAAACCAAATACAGATATTTGAAACATCTCATTACCACAACTGATTTTTATGAATCCAAAGTCAACTTGCAACATCATCTGTGATCCCCATAGCGCCACAATGAGCTGTTGTGTGTGGCACTAGTTAGAGGTCCAACAAGGACATTCTTCTGGCCAGAGGCATTGCTAGGGGGGGCTTAAGGGGCTATAGCCCCGGGTCTTTTGGTTGTAGGCCCAGATAGAAACTCAGGGGCTACAACCAAAAGGATAGCTAGCCCCGAGTCCCGGACATTAGCATAGCCCCTGATCTTTTCCAGACCTATCAACGCCCCTGCTTCTGGCTAGCGCCTGCCGTAAATACTGGAGTAAGCTCCAACTAAACTTCCGTGTGTAGGCCCATAGTAAATACAGCAGAGCTGGGCGACATTGTGCACAATGTCCTCTTAGTATCGGTATCAAGGTTCTGGCTCTAATTCTTCTATAATCTGACAAAAAAAATATAAAATGTAGAATGGGAAAAATGTCCCGTCTGTGTTTTTTAACCAGCATGATGTGACTGCTCTCAAGTGGAGACGATCAAATCTCAACTTAGTTATGAGTACTCTTTCATTAGGGATATTTGCGCATAGCAGATATTTTTGGGTCGTATGTGAGATCAATATGGCATGTATTTGATTTGTTACCTTTTGTATTTCACTTGATTCCGGGGCATCCTTGATGACCAATAACAGCTGTTTTTGTTTAGATGATGTGCAACAGGTAGATTCAATGACGTTGAAAATGTCAGGTGAGACTGTACGTTTAGATTGAACAGTTGTATTTAATATACAAAACCAGGTGATTGCAAATGGGCCTGTTGAGCTTGTTATGAATGTTTTACGAGATTGTATCAGAACTGCTTTGGCGTGGGTCCAAATTATCAGCCAGTTTACAGATGGTTCGGATACCAGTTGAATATTGTGCGTGTTCCTGTAGCCATAGCAGAATACTTTTTTGATTAAATCTAGGGGTTTCTCTTTTGACATGTTCGTACATCTTCTCACCCCACCTGAAGCTTGTTTAAACCTGATAGCCTGCTTCTCCAAATGTATCCCCAGATAATCTAACTCATTGACTCTCGGGAACATCACATTGTCGTTATACATTTCCAGCATCCTGGGGTTGCCTTTTTTTTTTTAAATAGCATACCATCACTGCAGACTTGCTAGCATTACCTTTGAGGTCTAGATTAATCATAAACTCTATGTGTGCCATGATTAGCCACTGTAGAGCTTATGGCATACGAGCAATCATTTCCCTTTTGCCTGAGGGCATATACCTGGCTACCTTTGAGGGTCTTTCATGGTGAAGAGGCTTACCTTTACCCAACTGTGTGCCAATTGTAGTATTATGATATCAACTCAGTCTGTTGTCGTTATAAGTGCATGTCAGGTCATTTACTATAGTATTGGACAATTTTGGATTTATCATCTAATTCCCTGTTTGAACATTTACAACGAGGCTGACAAAGGGCCTGATGAGGGAATCAATGTGTTTAAAATAAGTGCCTCCAACTTCATGAGGGTCTAGGTAGCACCCCAATAGCATTGGTCAGAAATCCAAAAAAGGTGAAATTATTACTTTGGGACAGAGATTTGAGTGATACTTGTGATTCTATAAATATTTACAATTCCTGCAAATAAGAAGTATGGTGCTCTTGCCTATTACTTTCCCGAATGCTATTTGAAGACACCACTTAATGAGATTAAGATTAAATCTCATTTTAACACAAGAGATTATAGGTACACGTTGAACGCTTGATCCAATGGCATGTACTTGTAGACTTTGTATGGCAATTGGTGAAATAGACACGTCGAAGCAACTGTCACTTTGCTGCCCTATTTTTCAGAAATGGAGAGTATTGTATTTTGATAAATGTGTTCATAACCAAGTATTTTTAGCATCTGAGCATTTGCGGACATGCCTTTTTGGGGAGGCGCATTTTGCTTCAGTATCTGTGATTCAATATCTTGAAAGAATACATCTGATAAGGTTCTGACGTTGAAATCTGATAAAGTTGTATGTGAAGCATATTATAAATTACATATTTATGATGATTCTTATATTATGGTTTTATTTTCATTCATGATATTGTGTGGTAATGAATGAATGCGTATATTTTAATTAGAATTGATTTTAATTGTAGTTGTGTGCAAGATGTATTATAAACCAGTATCAAAACAAATAAATCAACAAAAATAAAATGTTTTAGTGCATGCCATTTCATGGTGATATCTGCCATTTAATGTGCAAATCTGAACCTTTTATTGGGTGTCATGATTTTTCATGGTAATGCCTGATATCTGATTTGATTAGATGGCATTTGATGAAAATACGTGCCATATGATATGAATGTCTGGCATTTGATGGGCATGCCTGGGCATAGTATGAATATCTGGGCATTTGCTGTGAATACTTAGCATACAGTAGAAGTATCCGGTGCTTCATGGAAATACCTGGTATATGATCACAGCGCATGGGAATGTTTGCCATGCAATCCGTAAATATATCAGTTGAAGGCAATACCATTCCTATGCCCAGAGTACATGGTTTTGGATGGCACTACATGCGATGTGCAACTGCGAGATGCGGTAGACGTGCGCCTTCGGAGCTCCCGCTGCTGCGGCTAATATCCTGATCCAAACGCCCGCTAACCAGTACCTGCTGACCCCCAGGGCACATCCTCCGGTGCGTGACGTCTTGGGGCAAATCTGTGTTTAAAATTAGTCCGTAACACGCCGGGGTTGAAGGACCAGAAGCAGGTGAAGGCGGCGCCGAAACCAATCAACAGGCAACTAAGATGGCCACCGGAGCTATGGGCGCGCTCTAAGTGGAAATCAGGGTGGCTCGGACACTAGCAGCCTGATCCCACCAAGTGGAACCGAAGCACCAGAGGCGGTCGGGGCCCCAGGAGCGAAGACGGACACGGCGGACACCAGCCCGCGCCGGTGACAGAGATCCGGGTGGCCGTGACTGGTGGATTGGCGGAGGAAAGGAGCAGAGGCGGAGACCTGCATGATCCCAGACCGGTGGAGTCGGAGACCCGGGCCGCCCATCCGGGTGTGGGGAGGCAGGAGGGGCCCAACCAAGCACCGCTGCAGTGACTTGTAGGCAGCGGAGCTGCCCCCAACGGTGAGTGCCTGCGCCAGAGTCCCCCGTGCGAAGCACACCCCAGCTGCTTCCCTGTCCGGAAGGCATCTCACGTGGAGCTGGGCCTCCCCGCTCCAGTGCGCACAGCAGTGAGAGGGAGACTCAGAGATCCAGCCTGATTCCAGCCCTGGGGTTCCATCACGCATTCGGCTGGTGTATCCACGTGCGGTGGAGACACAGCTCTCCCGAGGGAACACCGACCTCCTGGGGAGCCAACAGGGGCTCCCAGCCACCAAAGGAAACGGGGGGTGCATCACGCATACCGGAGGCCACAGCAGTATCAAGGCCCTCTGCCCCCACCTAAGATAACTTTAACAATGCTGGGAGAACACTGGAGGACAAGGAGTGAGCAGGGGTGCAACTGAGCGTATAACCTACGGAAGGGCTATCACCCTCCTGATACAACAACTACCGCCTCCAACAACCGAGAGGGGCAAGGGACTGGTTTGACTTTGCCGCAGTAAGTAGGAAACGGTACGGTGACCCACCGCCATTCAAAGGCTGGTCACTGGGGGAAGAACTGTTTATACTCCACCGCCTCATCAAAACAGACACCGGGCTTCCAAAGGGAAAACAAAGTGGGAAATCAGCGCACATAACCCGTTTGAGAGCGCGAACCCCCCTGGGAGGCCAATCAACAACTGCAGCACAGGGCGGACAGACCACCACAGCCGCAAACACAAGTTTGACACCAGGGCCTAGGACCTACCACCGCTCGGCGCCCTGCAATAAGGGATGCGCTACTTTGCAATTCCCCCCCAACCTCGGAACGAGGCGGCTTCTTAGCCCTGACATAGTGCTATCAAGTGAACATCGACCCGTGCAATAAGCCTGTGCAAGTAGCCCCTTGAGCAGCTAAACAAGGTTCAGGACACAGGAGCGCGCCCGCAGGGCCTGGCAGCAAGCATGGGGAAGGAAAAAACTAAGAGGCCCACTGTGCAAAACAGGATTGATCAGTATACGATTCCCCCATCACAATCCCTTGAACCTCAACCCCTGCCTTCTGAAGATATAGACTCTGCGCCCGTGCTCTCCCTAAGAGATGTCATGGCAGCTATAGCAGACTCCCGCCCATCAATGGAGCAGAAGATGGACGGAATAAGCTTGGATGTATCCCTCCTCTGACATGACTTACAAAAGCTATCAGCATGAACTGGAGAGGCGGAACAGCATATTTCTAACACTGAAGACGGGCTACATAATGTGCAACAACAACTTCAAGCAGTCTTTGCCAAGCTCAAGATCCTGGAGGCTAGGGTCAAAGAGGGAGAGGGAAGATCCAGGCGCAATAACATTCAAATTCTTGGCATTACCGAGAAAGCCAAAGGTCCATTTATGGAACTCTTCCTGGAGCAGTGGCTGACGGACCTGTTTGGCCAGCAATCCTTTTCTAAATTCTTCTCTATAGAAAGGGCACACCGAATGCCCACCTGCAGACCTGTGCCCGGCGCTCCCCCACGAACAGTGATAGCAAAGCTGTTAAACTATCGGGATCCTGATGCACTCTTACACCTAGCACGAACCAAGGGTACGATCACCTTCAATGGCTCTAGGATAGCCTTCTTCCCAGATTATACGAAGGAGGTACAGAAGGCGAGGCAATCCTTTGAAAAGCTTAAAAGACATCTTCAAGCGATAGCAGGCAAATATGGCCTGCTTTTCCCTGCCCATTTGAACATTTATCATAAAGGCACAACGGTCCACTTTAATGATCCTAAGGAAGCCTGACGATGGGCACAGCAGCACATTGAGGGGGACTGGTCGACACCTCGAGCTAACAGGGGCAGAAACCCCAGAGCACCAGCGGACCAGTGTCCGGTGCCAGATCAGCCCCCCTTACCGGACCGACCAGCGGACGATGGGGACTGACCCCTGGTTTGATCCCCAATGAAGAACCAGATCCTAACAGCAGGTGCAAAACTGAACTATGGACTGTGCAGAGCTATGTACACTTTCATAATGCACTGGGGGAAAATTCACAGCCCCCCCTACTTCTTTAGTTAATTCAATCAGGAATTGTTAAGTTGGCACCCTACCTCTTTTGAGTGTCAGCGATGTTGGGGCGACAGGTACTTCTTGTTGGGGTGGAGTATGGGGAGGGGGAGGGAAGGGATAGTTGTGAAGAGTTCTTTGTTGCCCCAGGAGCAACGTACCCTCGCAAGCTCCAGGGGTTGTTATGGTTTGTGGCTAAACGAGGCTGCTGCATGTCCAGACAGCAATAAAATCACCACTTAAGGCATGTACCACAATACATCACCATACACTGGGATTTTACCCCCGCAAGACACTCGCCCAACCCTCTAACAAGATTGCTAGATAGCACCTGTACAATCCCAGTCGATACCAACTGAATGGCCCAAGTCCCTCAAGGTGCTCACCTGGAATGTAAACGGGATGGGCTCTGCGATTAAAAGGCTCCTGATAAAGCAGGTATTCAGTAGACACTCCCCCGACGTGGCTCTGCTATCTGAAACACACCTAGCGGGATTGCATTGCTCCCTCTTCCAGGGGACCAATTACATGGCCGCCTTTCATGCGGGATACACAATGGGATCCAGGGGCACTCTCATTCACATACATAAATGCATCCCTTTTGCCCTCCAGTATTTAGAACAAGACCCTCAGGGTCGCTACGTGCTAATCTTGGGAACGCTGTGGAATGAGAAAGTTGCTTTTGTCTCAATATACTCCCCGCCCAGACTGGGGCAGGAACTACTAGATGAATTGACTACCCTCATAGGCAAACATCAGCCTGATAAGTGGTTTCTTGGGAGAGACTTTAATGATGTCATGTGCAAAGCCACTGACCACACCCATCTTAGACAGCGCAACCCAGATATCCCCACAAGGCTATTTAACTTTGCATCTGCCTTGGGTCTCTGTGACGTGTGGCGAGAGTTGCACCCGGATACTAGAGGGTACTCATTCAACTCTGGAGCCCACGGCTCCCTCTCCAGGATTGACTATCTCTTTCTCCCACATATAGACCTTATCAGGGTAATGTCGGCAGACTTACACCCCTGGGGCGTCTCGGACCACTCACCCCTGCTGGTGGAAATGCGGATACAGGGTGCATCCCCCCTAGAACGTGGAGACTGAATAATTACTACCTGGGTTTCCCCGAGCTTGTGGACCGCCTTGCTGAAGTCTCCACTGAGTACTTCGAGCTTAACGACACTGGGGAACACGACCCAGTAGTGGTATGGGAGGCCTATAAGGCAGCGCTGCGAGGCACACTAATCTCCTGGGTAGCGAACAAACGGAAAGAGAGACTCCAGAAGATAGCGGAGGCGGAGGGGGAACTGGCCCAAAGGGAGAACGAACACATCCTTGACCCATCCCCTCAGACCCAAATGTCCCTCAAACAAGCCACAGAGCGCCTCCGAAACTTATTGCTAGACAATGCCAAACAAGCCCACTGGGACTCTAGAGCAAGAATTTATGAGCATGGGGACAAAGCCGGCAAAATGTTAGCTTGGCTAGAGAGGAGGGATGAGGGACAACGCTGTGTCTGGGAGATCGTCACCCCACAGGGTGAGAGGTGCCAGTCGGACGCTGAGATAGCGGAGGCCTTTGCCCAATTCTATGCGGCACTATACCAGACCCCAACCTCGTCATAGGACCCAACCCTCCTAAACGGCATAACACTCTCAACTCTGTCAGCACAACAGAGGGCAAGTCTGGATTGAGACCTCTAAGAGGGCGAAGTAGCCAAAGCACTAGCACAATTGCAGACAGGGAAAACGCCAGGCCCCAACGGGTTCCCGGTCGAAACTTGGCAGAAGCTGGGTGGGAACAATATAACGGCCTCCCTCCATAAAATGCTACTGAGCGCGCCTGATCAAGGCACCCTCCCACCGGACCTGTGTAAGGCTACCATTGTGGTTATCCCTAAACCTGGCAAACCCCAGGATAAATGTGCCTCTTACAGGCCAATCTCGTTAATCAATGGATAACAACAGACCTTTCCAACTATGCCGCGCACGATCTCCAACCAATCATTGACCGGTTCTCCAATGACGTCCACCACTGGAAGCTTCTCCCCCTGAACCTCATGGGTAGGGCCGCACTTTTTAAAATGATGGCCCTTCTGCAATTCCTCTATGTCCTTCAGAATGCCCCATTGCAGATCCCAAAATTTGAATTTGACCGGGTGGAGGTCCTTCTCAGGGAGCTTCTATGGGGTGGAGGCCAAGCACGTATAGCACTGACTACACTTCAAAGGTCGGTCTGGGAGGGTGGGATAGGAGTGCCCCGCCTTCAGACCTATTACTGGGCCTCACAACCCCTGGTGGTCAATGACCTGCTGCAAGGGGACCGGGAATTACCCATATTAGGGCCGACATGGGGGCCATGCAAGTCACTGATCCATTACACTTACTATACCAACCCCCCAAGAGACCTCCTCCGCCAACAATGAGGGCACATATCACCACCATTTGGAGACACGCGCAAGTGTTTGTTGGGTGGGAAAATGAAATAACGGAGGCACAACCCCTATGGCAAAACAGTAATCTGAGGGAAATTGAGAAACTTGAACCATGGCCACACTGGGTGAGGGCTGTGATTCTGAAAGTGGGGGACGTCCTGAAAGACGGGAATCTGGCCTCATTTGCAGACTTGCAACTCAAATTCCAACTCCCAGACACCGAGAGGTACCACTACATGCAAATGCCCCACGCCCTGAGAACCCACATACCGACAGAGGACAATATCCCGGAGTACACACAAATAGAACGCAACATATTGCCTGAATACATCCCCACAAAATGCACATCCATCGTCTACAACGCCATCACATCCTTCGCTACTCCTGAATTGACCAGCTTAAAAGCAAATGGGAAAGAGATGTTGGGGAAATCGACCCCGAGGACTGGATCCAGGTACTAATGCACCCACGGGAGGTGGCCATCTCCTCTAGGCTTAGGCTGGTGCAACTCAAAATATTACACAGAGTGTATTACCCTAGAACTGCATTGTATGGTTGGAAGAGGGCAACAAACCCTCCGGTGTGGGGAGGCGGAGGGAACCTACTTTCATATACTGTGGTCATGCCCCCGCATCCGAGACTTCTGGGATGCCTGCTGCCGGGAACTGGCTAGGGTACTCTCTAGCATGGTAGAACTGGATCCGAAGGTCCTAATCCTGGGTGTATTTGGAGAGAGCGATCTCAAAAAGTGGGGAAAATTGTTACTGCATACGGCAGCAGACCTGATGAAGCACAACATCGCACAAAAATGGGGAGTGCCAGAGTCCCCGACCTTGGAGCAATGGGCACTGGACATGGACACATGTGCTATGATCGAACGCTGGACATACAATGCAAGAGGCTGCCCCAACAAAGCTTCTAAAATATCGGGGGTGTTGGAAGAGGGAGGGCCCTGATGTGTACGAACATTGGTGATGTAACTCTGAACACATACAAAGTGGGTCACGGTTGTGATCTAGCTAATTGGTGATACAAGTACTAATGCTACTGTAAGATTGGACAAGCTGGCATCAATGGCTGTGGCTGTCGTTTTTCTTTTGTTTTTGGTTGTTTTGTCCATGTTATAATTAATTAATAAAAAATGTTTTATCAAAAAAAAAACAACTTGGAATTAACTAGGGTTCCTATAACTGCAGAGCGGTCTGATTCTGCAATAAAGGGCAGAATTGGCCTCAACAGTCGGAGTTGATAGTAAATGGATTTAACCACTTCACTAACATGTGTGTTACTGATTAGGTTCACCTGCCAAACACAACCTACGTTTTTAACCTTAGAAAAAGTGGTCAGAATGTCAAACATGGCAGGGTTGGAAGTCACAGAGGGAAAACTAGTCAGTCCATTTTTAGGGCCGGGCACCATAACCACGGTCTTGGATGGTTTAAGCTGGAGATTATTTTCAAGCATCCAGTGTTTTATTTTTTGCGGGAAAGCTAGCATTTGGTTAATGGCTTCCAAAGGATTATTAAAAATAACATATATGTGCATGTCATTGGCGAAGGAGTGGCAACAAAGATCAACGTCGGTGAAAATGTTTAGCAGGGGTTGTATATATATATGTTAAACAATAAAGGGGAAAACAAGGACCTCTGTGATACACTGCAAGGAACTGGTAAGAAATCAGAGTAGCAGGTCCCATCTTGACTCGTTGAGTCTGATTTCCTAGGAATGATGAGAACCACTTCAAGGAATCTTCAGATATCCGAACCACCTTGGTCAGCCTGGATATGAGGATGTTGAAATCGACTGTGTCGAAGAACATGGACAAATCGAGCATGACTAACATGCTTACATCTCCTTCGTCAGTGGCCTGGAGAACATCGTCCCACACCGCCACCAATGCAGACTCAGTACCCCGCCAGGTCTGAAGCTAGATTGAATAGTGTCAAATATTTCATTTTCTTCCAAAAAATCCTGAAGTTGTATTGTATGTAATCTTTCAAGTCTTTTGGATGGCCACAACAGACCCGCAATGGGTCCATAGTTGAAAAGAAATGTTTAGTGAACTAAATCACTTTTTAGTAATGTAGTGAAATAGGATTTGTTTTAGGTCTAACGGCACACAACCTTGAGCCAAGTACGCATTGACAAAAGCAGCAACAAAATCACTTTAAAATGATGGATCATTTACAAGTGTGATGGAAGCTGTATGCTCTCCACTTCTAATCCAACATTTTGAAATTGCAAGTCTTATAAAAATATAGCAACTCGAAGAGCATGCTTTTGGCAATATACCACGGGGACGATGGCAGTTAACTCTGGCAAACCGTGGCATTTTGGATGGCTTCCCTTAACACATCTGCCAGCTTCTGGGGTCTTTGTAGCTGCCCTGGTGTTCAACCATTGCGTGTGGTTCCCTTATGTGGAATTGCCACCCGGAAACAGTGTAGAAGCCCTGTTTTAAAAAAAAGTTGTTATTAGTTAATCTCTGAACGGGTAATATGCTGGTCAGCTTTTTTCATAAACTCCATGCAAAAAGCATAGTATGTACCTGTGCCCTTCTGCATCAGTATCCCAATCTGCCGCACCTGCTACTCTTCCTCTAGCACACAGACATCTGGATGTGATGTCAGAAGGAAAAAGTCTACTTCTTTCAAGGACAGGGATTGAACCCCTAAAGCAGGCTAGCTATAGACCAATCACCTGTGGAATCTTAACATTGAAGGAGTCACATAGGAGAGTTGTACTTTCCAAAGCCCTTATCACTGAGGTAAAGAAGGAGCAGTCCAAGATAAAGGAGAGCTCTGCCCCTAACCACGACAAGGGCACATTGGGGATGGCTCTATCTGTGGACCAGGACCTGCACCTCTCCACCAGAATCTCCCAGGGCTGTGATAGCAGGCCCTGAATGGACTTATGCTGTCCTTGGGCACATGAACTGGGTCTCTCAGCATCTGGAGGACCATATAAGCTTAAACTCCCCATTCTGCCAGATCAAAGCCAGTCGAACTGCCATGAAAGCCAATCTCAATGACATTGACACCGAGGGATGCTGCAGGTGCTGCTTTTCGGTACTCCTCCGAACCTTCAAATTACAGTGCCTGCATCTCAATCCCGTTTAATGCTGCATCATGCCCTTGCTGAGCTCATCACCTCCTAGGCTTGCATCAACCACTTGACACTGTGACCCGAATCATACCACTGGAGAGTCACTTGCCGACAAAACCCAGGGGTTACTCCTCGACTCCACCAGACTTGCCCACAAACTGCTGTTTTGCCAAATTGCACATCAGAGCAACAGGACCAGCTTCTCAATGAACACCACCAACCTCCAGAGCATCCCTCATCGAGCCTTCTGAGTGGTTATAACCTAACTCAACCGGGCTGGTGCTCAAACAGATCCTAGTGAGCAACCAAACCTTGTTCACCGAAAGCTAGAAAGAGCTACTGCATTCGAAACTGGTCGACACGCGGTTGCCGCTTGGGCACACACAATCCAACTACCCGAACTGAGCTCGATCCACTTGCATCACTGCTTGAAGCGGGTTCAATGTCGTCGAACTGCCAAACACACAAACCAAAGTACTATCTAACAATTACAACCCACTTCGTCCGGTGTGGGCACTAGAGAATGGTTATTTCACGTCTGCACTTTTATCATGCAAAGGCATATCCTTTAAGTGGTTGTGATGAATCTGGACTATTTGTCCCTTGTCCATAGTTTGGAGCCACCCCTTATAAGGCTGTGGAGGTGAACCTGTTCAGCAAGACAGTGTCTAGACAAATGTGACCTCCCGGTCCGGAGTGCAGTGCCTGCCTATATGGCTCTGGAAAAACTGTTGTTTCTTTTGTTTTGATTCCAACAAACAGTGACATTTCTTAGATTTCTTTGCCTTCAGGTAATGCTGAATCTCACCTGAAGTCCACAGTAAAACAGGAAAAACATTCCCATTTTTTCTGATGACATCCATAAAACCACAAGGATCTTTGAAACAGGGAGAAAGAATCCTAAGCAGAAGCAAACCTCTGACTGGACGAGGCCCTGGAGGGGTAGAACCATACTGGACCACGTGGAATGGACAGCAAGCAATCGCAAGCCAGATGCCAGAAGGCTGTCATCCTGACTGGCCAACTAGCCAAGTTGGGAGAGAGACAGAGATGGTGAAACAGCCGTCTTGCCTGGTGGCATGACCACATGGAAGCACTGGAGAGCCTGGGGACATTTAACTGATGCTGAGACCAGACTGCAGTGGGAAGTCAGATCTCCGATCTCCACATGGGAAGTATGTTAGCTGCCAAACTGAGCAGCAGAAGGGAAGCGAGCATGCACAAAGAGTTAACGCTGTTCAGTGGGGCAAACTGTTATACCAGGGGCTGGAGAAGTTCTCTGGGTTACAGGAGCCCAAACTACTTGAATGGACAGATGTCCCGCTGCGGTCCTGATGAAACAAGGTCTTCTGAGGGCCAGAGGGCTTTGGGGAGCCCAGCAAAACTAAGAGACATTAAAACATGAGACTGGAGAAGTCATGAGTGTTTGCGAGCCCGGAATAATCTAAATGGGCACACACCCTACCGAGGCCCTGCTAAAGTAACAAGCCAGAGGACTTTGTGGCGTCTTGGAATTATGAAATATAGTGAAAAGAACTGGGTGGAGAAAGAACATGGATGGTTCCAGTGTTTAACAAGCCAAGGACACTGTTGAGCACCAAGTAAGAAATGGTGGAATTGTGTTAAGCAATACCTGTTTATCTTGAGAAAAGAAAGCTGTATGAAATCTATGTAAAGACTCAAACTTGGCATACAGTACCCACAGAGAGTCTGAGGGCTGTACTGCAAGAAACTAATTAACTTTGTGTAAAGAAATACAGAACTTGACAAACCTTTAAGCCTTCTTCTTGGAAAAGGGATTCAAGGGTTGGGCCGGGCAGAAATCAACGACAGAAGCCATTGCCCCGGCCTCCTGATTTTTGTTAAGTTTTCCTAAGTGGTAGGGCCAGTTAGTTATTTGAATTTGGACTAAGGACTATTTTCTTTTGGACTTGGATGAACACCCTTACTTTTAGTTTGTTAGGCAAGGAACTGACCTCACAGTGTGAGGGCTAGATAGGTGTTTTATTTAAATTTTGAAAAAACACCCTTGAACCATGGCAGTACTTAACATAACAGGTGTATTTCTACAGCGCTCATTCATCGTAAAAGGGGCATCTTGGCGCTATTGACAAATAGCAGATGTTTATTATTACCAAACTTAATGGCACTCATTTTATTGACCTCAAAAGGATGAAGGGGTGGAGTGTATCTGCTGGGATTCGAACCTCCGAACATGAGGCCAAACACAGAGCCCTGTAGTGGATGCATTAGTCCACTGAGCCGCAGACCCAGTGATTAGTCTGCCTCCTTCTTCTGGTTTGCCATATATAGTGTCAGGAGTGGGATGTGGGCCAGCTGATGTAAGCTGAGGACCCCTGCTATTTACGAAATTGACACAGAATGCCAAAGCCCCTTCTCTAGCAACTCCCTAGTCCACCCCTGACGTGCCAGGAAACATGTATTAGAAGTTGTAGCAGGTGTAATAGATCCCGATTATCTGGGGAAGGTGAAGGTGATCCTCCATAACCAAGGTACTATGATATGTTATGATATTTTATTTGTATTGCGCTCATACACAAGTGTTACTACAGCATATCCTTTTAAGAAGGGGAAGCTGTAGCACAAGGGATCATTGAAAAAGCCCTCCCCCAAGTACCCCAAGAGTTGGACACCCTTGAGCCATGAGTCTGCCTCCTTCTTCTGATTTGCCACATGCTTTATAATTTGCTATCACCTCTGTATTGATGCGCCGAGTGCTACATTCTTCTGTGTGTTTCATCTTCACTGTTCTTTCCACAAGGGTGGGTTTTGTACAGTCTTTTCAATGTAGTTTTGTTTTGCACATGGAGTGTTAGATTTAAGTGTATTTATTTTTAAAGAACCTTGATTGGACATTCACTTTATTTTGGAGTGTGTCACTTTATTTTTTGGGTCACTACTGAACCACATTCCTACTGCTCTTAAGAGCAAAGCCTTCCCTTACACTACGTTACCACAAAAGGCAAAGGAGGTGTATTTCTTAACTGTGCTTGTTTTTTTAAAATCTTTATGATTGTGTTGGCACTTGATTTTTAGAAGTGTGAGGGCTGAGTGAGCGTTTTATGCTGTACTCCTGCAGTGGAGAAGTCAATTTGCCACAGTCCTATAAAATACCCAATAAACAAGTAAATGCAGTATAATGGAATAGTTCCAATTCTGAAGAAAACGGCAATCTGCTGCTCTGTTCTTGATGCTAATGTTACATCCCTTTCTTACTGTGCAGGCAGAATATTAAAATCAGCATAATTGCATGCTTTCATGTATAATTGAGCTTCTGATGATTACCACGTTCTTCCTTTATTCAAAGGCGCAAAAGAGCTCAGTGGCATAAACCTCTGGGATCATAACATCTTAATCACTTGTTTGTCATTTAGAAAGGTCTGCACAGACTGTTCCCCGCTTTGACTTTTGCTTATTGAATGCAAGCAGCATGTCAACTTCAGTGACATGTTTCTGGGCTTCGGAGATATGGTTAGCAGATATTATAACTTCGATAATGTCTACTGTAGAAACGCGAATAAAACTCCAGAGCAAATTAAAGGCTGCAGTGATGATATAATCGTACTCTCTTCTCTGTGAATGTTTTGGGGGAACGCATATCTCGTAGCAAATGTGAAGTTTGTGTAATTAGTTCTTTACAGTCATGCTTTAATGTTTCTTCATGCATGTAAAGAGGAAAACACACAATTTACCATTTAGAATACTTTCTCAATATAAAAAGCCTAATATGACATTAGGAGACATTGCCGTTTCCCCACACGAAATCATTCGATATACCTGTATATCTTATTCAGTGAAAACACTTTGTTAAAGGGACATTGTGGTTAGATTGCAGTATATAAAACTATGAAATTCAGAGAAAAAAACGTTGTTAAAGGGACATTATTGTCACAAGTAAAATCGAAAAAAACAAGAAATCCACCAGTTATGGTAATTTTAATTAGGTATTTATAATGCGCTTAATACCCAGAGGTTTCTAAGCGTGCACTCGGGGATCAAACCTGTGTTTCTCCATGTTGTCTTGTTTCAAAGGCGAGCGCGTAGCCCCTGAGCTATGCAGCCATAACTCACACCACCACCATGCACTGCTAAGAGTAACATCCACGACATCAAAAATGAAATCACATGTCCCGGATGGTTGTTTTTGTTCATTGACAGTGAGAATTTTAAAATTCTAAAGGTAATGTACATCTAGATGTTAACCATTTCATTTATTCTTAAGGAACCTTCCTTAGGGTTTGGCCTGAGCTCATGGTATATATACATGGGAGGCTACAAACAAACAATTCATGCTTATACATGATGATCAACTCTAATCTTATTGTAATTTTCTAGTCATGCTGTTCATGTCCTCCTTACTAGAGCTTCCCATGTTCCTCAGACAAGTATGCATTGATGCTCTTCATATCAACGTGTTGTACTAAAACATATGTGCAGTCTTGTTAATTCCAAGTTAACCACTAGTCAATATTCCGGTAGGCTTGGATTTATGATTCTAAAGGTCAATATTAGCAGATTACAAATACTGTACTTCAATGGTCCATGCTGCAGCCATTGCCTATGTGTATATATTATTACATTGCTGTATTAACAACACTTTAATGTAACATTTTGGTTTAAGTAAGTACATTTTACGATCTATGTAGTAATTCATGAGAGGTCTCCAGATCACCCTTGATATGTTGCGAGCAACATTTAAACAGAACCCCTTGTAGGGACTTTTCATCAGAATTGATATGATATGTGATCTCATCAGTGATGTCATCAATAATGCCATTTGTGATGTCATGTTTGATGTCCTGGTTGTTTGACTTAGCAGTGCATGGTGGTGGTGCGTGTTATGGTTGCATAGCTTGAATTTATTTTTTATTTTTTATTTTACTTGTAACCATAGCGTCCTTTCAACAATGTTTTTTCTTTGAATTTGATAGGTTTTTATTTGCGCAACTTAATCGTAAGACCCGGTTAACATTTTTTGCACTACATTTCCTGGGTTTTTACCAGCGCACTCTAATTTGCTACAACTTACTAATATCATGTTTTCCCCCAATATAGCTGCATTTCTGGCTTATCTAGAACGTTTCAACTTGAAACTGTGTCATTCCCCATCTACTAGCAACATTTTAAGAATTCTATGAACTTTCTGCAATGTTGAACACTGTTTTTTGCTTCCCAACTTTCATGAACGTCTGACGTCATTGCACACTTTCCGGATAGTGTTATGTGACCACGCGCACGATCGCAAGTGGGTCCTCGCTTCGCGAATGGGTCAGTGCTTCACGAACAGTTCAAAATTGAATTGTCAGCTGACCTAGGTGAAAGTTTATCCTTGCGCAGCTCCTAGACCTACTCTTACTGACTTTCCATCTACAGTCCAGGAGAGAGCACATGCTTGGGAGAATATTGGTAAAACTGCTATTTAACTTCAAAAATGGCATCAGCCATGGCCATCCCTCCTCCGCAGGAGCCACCAGCACCGCCACCAGATGGAGGACCTAGACAATGGAAAAAGCACAATAATAGAGAAAAGAATCAAGAGGACTAGGACGATGAGATAGAGGAAATGCCTATCTTCAGAAGCCAGAGAGAATCATGGGTGTGGAGGTTCTTTACCATCATTGCGGGAGTACTGAAGGCTAAGGCTTTCAAGATGAAATGCACTGAGTGTAACACAGTTGTGGACAACCTGGGGAGTACTCTTACAGGACCACCTTCATGCGTTACCACACAAAATCCAACAACCGGGATGCTCTGGGAAAGGCTGCTCCTTTCTCAGGAAGCAGTAGGCTATCTTCCTCTACCTCATCATCCTCAACCTATACTGCCAACACACAGGCTACTCCATTGGGATAGATGATCCCACTAGCTACTTTGCAAGCTATAAAAGAGGCTGTTGATCCATATCTTTCCAAGACAACAGTACTCTGTAAATACTGCAACACACCACTCTGCATGGAGGAGTAGTTTTGAAGTGCTTTTGAGGCTGCAATTAAAGAGCATGAGCAACACTGCCCCTTACCTCTGATTTAAGGCACAGCAAACATCTTCCCCTGTCCACCTGCCCCTTCATAGCTGTCACTGTTGCACCTTGCCATACTTCCCGTCCTCTTCTGCAAAAAAAGCAAATATTTTAAAAAAACAAATAAAAAGATTCCTTTTGGAGCCACTTGTCACAGTTAAAAAATAGAACAAAAAATCTTATTGAATACAGCTACTTTAAATTTTTGAATTAAGTAATTAGACTCAATCATATTCTTCAACATTACCATTACCATTTTGTACTTAGCTAATGGAAATAATGGACTATTTCATAGTAGAGAAAAAGATAAAATATAGAAACTATTTTCTGTCACACATACATTTCTCTAGCATGCAATAAGGACCATTATCCATGCACCTTCACACCTATATGTGGTCTCTGCAGTCCCGTTTCTAGGCCAGGCATCATTAAAAGACCTCAATGGCACGTGCACACCGAAACACAGCACAGCCCTTCTACCCTTTTTAATGTTATGCTTCTAACACTCCCTCATTGCCTGCTTTTAAACACTCACACATCCATCCAGCAATCACTTCCAACAAATCTGCATGTAACCCAATCAATACATTAAACTTCCACACACCAACTGCCACTTAACAATGTTCTAAACATAGTTTATATCTACATTTCTCTTACTTATACAAAATAATTGTACACAGAGCTGCAGTATATGTACATATGCATTGTGCAGTGAGAGATGTGCATAACATAAATAGAAGGGGGAGTATGAAGGGGCAACTGCTAAAGAGACCGCAAGCAAGAAGTGACAAGGAGTACCAAAGTCAGTACTGGGGCAGAGCAGTCCCAAGAGTGGAGTGAACAGCCACCAGGTGGTGGGTCTTCAAGCACAATGCTGAAGAAATGGTGGGGTTCTGATGTCAACTAGGTATAGAGCCTGCAACCTGAAAATGTACATCTCTGGCACTACAGAGAACTAACTTAAAACATGCATCAGTCTACAAATGTCACCTATGCTAACATTTTGAAAAGCATTAGTAACAGGTCAGCTCACTAAAGATGTAAAATACATCTTAAAAACTGGACTAATCCAGGAACTATATGGGCAAAACACATCTGCCCCAGATGTCATGATGCAGTCAACTCACCAAAATATAAATTGCATACCCTTAATGCCAAACCTTGCAAGCTGTAGTGAATTCAATGATACAATGTTGAAAAAAGAAATGCAACCCATAATGCATATGAGCCCCACACATGAACTAGAAGTGCATGGCATGACACTCCCTATGTGTGAACAAGCAACAGCATAATTAAATAGCTTAGACAAATGTATCTCCAACAAAGCTGGATTAGAAAAAGTATGAACTCTGTGTCTAAACCGCAGAGTAATTCGAAAACATAACATTGATTTAGAACAAGGTTTAGTCAATGGTGCAATTGTTACAAACATACCCACATGACAAAAACATTTGGTTTGTCAACATCCACTTTGACAAACTTGCAGAAATAAAAGAATAGGCCGCACAATAGCACGTTTCCTTCTTTTCAAAGACATGTACATATGCAGAGAACAATTCTCTCCATCTCGTGCTTATGCTGCCACTATTACAAAATCGCAAGGTCTAACCCTAGATCACGCATTGATTGACATTGGCAGCATAGTCTTTAAAGAAGTTATGAGTTACGTAGCACTTTCGAGTCTGCATACACTCAATGGTCTAGTCATAGTTAACTTTGATCCAAACAGAGTCAACGCTGTCATTCCTTGCATCCTAGACTCCAACAGGCTACGCGCACTGTACACCCTATCTAACTAATATGTAACCTTTACCTCAAAAAAGAAAACCTTTAAAAACAAAACTTAGAAAACAGAAACTATAACACATTTCCTAACCATACAGCTAAAGAAACAAAGACAAACTGCTGCTTAATCAAATAATAAAACCACAAAACTGGCTAGTACAAAATCAACTGCACGTCCATCAGGAGACAAAGCGACAAATGTCTCTTCTCAAAAATCAACTGCAGGCCCATCAATATATGCAGAAGCAGAACTCTCTGGTCCATTTAAATTCAGCAACACAAATGGAGGAAATTGCTATGTAAATGTAGCAATCAATCTTATCTTCCAATTGCGACCAATTGTTCACAACATTTACTTAAACGGCTCAGACCAGCTGTGTTTGCAAATGCTTGTCCTTCATAGAAATGCCACAAATAATCCTGACGGCACTTACACTGCTCAGGTATAAGGCCGGAATTGGACTACTGTACAGGAATGGTAAAATTCACTATAAACACACAGGAAGATCCACAAGAATTCCAAATGTACTTACTACAAGTACTGGAAACCAAAAACATTCCAGATTTCATAGACATGAAAACATACATGCACTCTCTGCAACCATGTTTCACAAGAGCACATCCCTAATGCACGATTTGTGTACTTATCCCTACCAAATTATGAATACATTCCATTTCACCAGCTTCAGCAGAAGGCAAATCATAGCATATGATGCCCTTTTTGTAATTAAGACAATGGTTGGAACATACAAATAAACTCACATGGCCAGTATGTGATGCTAATGCTTCTAAGGTTTAATTCAGACGCTACCAAAAACAATTGTAAGCTTATCAGCTTCACACACGGCCAAATATCTATTGGCAAGAAAACTTTCACAACAGTGGGCAAAATCTACCACACTGGTGCTACAACCACTTAAGGCCACTATACTGCATACGTCAAAAAAATAAGTTCTTGGTTTGAATGTAACAACACCTCCGTTACTCCAAAACATAGATTACCAGCAAATCTAACAAATGCCTAAATAATATTCCTTCAACCCAAATTTAGTCAGTAACCTGTAGGAACAATAAACAGTTAGAATACACCAATGGGTATCTAACTACATCTACAATACTACAATAGTATTTTTAAAAGCCAAGATAGTTAGAATAAGCCAACAGGTATCTAACTAATTCAAAAAGACCCTTCATGGCAATACACTTCAAATAGGCTTCACCTCCTCAGAGGTATCCTTCCTTTCCTCTCCTTTCCCCAGAAGCTCTCACTGTCTCTAGAGCCCTGGTTCTCTCGAAGCTGGACTACTGTAACAGCCTCTATCTAAATCTACCTGCCTCTACTCTCCGCCCTTTGCAACTCATCCAGAACAGGACTACGAGACTTGTCCTTGGCCTCAAGCCCAGGTACCGTATCTCTCCAGGACTGAAATCGCTACACTGCCTCCCAGTGGCTGTGAGGATTACGTTCAAAACCCTCTGCATTGTCCACAAGGCTTTCTGGGGCCTCGGGCCAAAATACCTTCAACTCTCTCTTCCTAAATATCTTCCTTCTCGAGCTCTTCCACCTCCAACTCCCTCAGGGTTAGCCGCTTCTCCAAGCAACGAGTTGGGGGTAGATCTCTCTCTGCAGCAGGGGCCTCCCTCTGGAACAGCCTTCCTGCCTCTCTGAAACTTGAGGAGAACCATCTCCGGTTCCAGAAGCACCTCAAAACCTTCCTCTTTGCCTCCGCTTTCTCTCCCCCTCTACCCTGTTAATATTACTGTAACTGCAATGAATCTGAAAAGGGGCCACTCACCTATCCCGGTCCGTGACCCTGCCACTCTCCCCTGCACTGCCTCTCTGGCAACCCCTGCACTTGTGGGACTGTCTCTGTATCCCTACAGCCCCCCTCCCAGCACTTGTCTGCACTTATCTTGCACTTTCCACCAGCTGGCCTTTATTTATGTATCTTGTTTCTAACTAACCTGTACTGCACTTCTCCTCTCCCTTTCCCCCTTGCACTTTTCCCTTCCCCTCCACCCTGCACTAGTAGGATCGTTGTCTGTCTCCCTTTGTTCCCCCACCCTGCCTTGTCGCGCCTTAAAACACTTGTGTATAGGCGCGTTATAAATACCATATCATATTATTTCATAGGCCATTACAGCCTTGTTACTGCATTACTTCTTGTAAGGTCCAAAATAGTTAGAATACACCTTTAATTACAACACACTTCAAACAAACATACTATCACACATAGACTCACATAATCCACTATGGATTATTTTTCCCAATGACCCAATTATTATTTCATGTAAATACAACAGTGTAGGACAAACTAATGTTGTACCAAATATAGTACATAGAATCTACTGTTTATGAAGCTCAAAAAAGTAAATGTATATGTAAAATGGTATGCAATTAATCCTTCTAAACTATACTGCTTAACAAATTGTAATATTTGTTTCACAGAAAAAGAACCAGACATTCCAGCGTTATTACCGTATGCAACAAAGTAACCATACCAAATATTATCCTATTTGTTATTTTCACAAAGAAAAAATACATATTCAATAAGCACTATCCTCAATTGTACTACAATCATAAATACCATATACACTTCAATGATATAATTCCACCATATTACAAATACAGTATACACCCCTAGAATACCTATAATTACTATACACATATTACTATAATATGTGTTGCCAGTGACCAGATTATTGGGGGCATGGCCTATGGCCATGCCCCCAAGATTCTGGCCACTGGCTATAACCACCACAATAGAATTAAACCATATTACAAATACATACAATACACCTTCAAATAAAAAGACTCGCCCTGAACCCCCTGCAATCCAAATAATGTCTGCGGACACCTTCACACCTTTTTCTCACCTATAAAAACATATCCATATCAACTGTATTCCACTCCCCCACCCTTCCCAGCTCCTCTTTCAGCCACCAAATAACCCCAATGTGTTTCCCACACTTTTTCCTCACCCCGCTGTCTGCAGACGACAGCTGTCCAAAGATAGAACATGTCGACCGTTTCAAAAAATCTGACTCAGCTCACGTTTTTCACCATCCAATCAGTGGGCAGATACATTGTCGGCAGACCTCAGGTCAGACCCTGATTGGTCCAGGGGTGTTCGCGGACCACTAATCAGGAAATGAATCTGAAGACCGGACTCTATCACTAATATTTTGGATCTACTTTTTGGCCATTTTAAACAAAACTACTGGATGTATTTACACAAAATTGTCAAAAGCACACTTTCGGGACCAAGCCGATGCTCCGAGCACACATTTGGCAAAAATCCATCTAGCGATTTGGGCTGTAGGCACAAGCAACATTATTTTGCCATTGCATCTATGAGGATTTCCACAAATATTGGGACCCTCCGTATAACTTTGCCCCCCTTTACAAAACCACACAACACTTCACAAAATAATTCTGAGTGGGCCATATACTTCTTTTGAGAAGTTTGGTGGCAGTTATAAGCTGCCCAAATAGTTCTCTTTCTCTGAGTTGAGCAACCTAAACATAACTGCAGGGCCGCTACCGAAGGCCCTGTAATATAATGAATCGGAAACATAGATGTTTTACTCTGCAAGACAAAATTAGATTTTGTCTCAAGGTACATAAAATCTTTTGAAATGATATCTCTACAACTACCATCACACTATCATTTTACCTCATTAAATCACTTTTTGCTTATGTTGGCAACATACATGCTTTGATGGTGGGCATTCTACCAAGGCTATCTTAAAGTTCGATTGAACACAGCAGGAAAGTTTGCTGTTCTGTCTGTGAGGTGGGTGGAAATCAAATGTATTTCATCATTAATATCCAACAAATAAAACAGAAATGAGGACATGGAATGAATGGTACAGATGTGTGCCTTTTCTTCATGTCTGTTTTAAAGTTGAAGGTTTAAAGTTAATTGGACTGATTTACAAAGCATTGTTCAAGGGGACTTTACCATTCCTAAAGGCTTTTGTAAATCAGGCCCAATTTATGTCCTTGCATGTTAATTGAGTTCATTGTAGGTGATACGTTTGCTGAAACCTACATTTTTCTCTTTTTGGGTCTCCATGTTGACCCCTGTTTCTGTCGAAGTTTAATGTATCCAGCATCCTAGAGTCCTGTCCAGGTCTTGTTATGCAATACAATGTAAACTTGAGAGCCTGAATATAAAACAAATGCTATGAAGTTATAACAGATAACAAAACTGTGTCTACATATTTATTTCAACATGACAGCTACAAAACCTTGCCAAGCCTGGTGCGCAGTTTCAATAAAAGACATATGTACAATTATTATACTTATAAACTGAAACTAGCCGACTTTTTATGGTAAGAAGTCCTGAAATCTACAAGCTCAACCTTGTCCATAAACAGAATAGTTATCTATGGAGAGGGGAAGAGATTTGGCTCTCAGGTGTATGCTCAGTGGTTCCCTGCTATGGGGCAAGAAATGCATGGTTTCAAATGAGTAGCTGCCCACAACAGACCACTTAGGGGCCGATTCATGGAACAAATGTGCGCTGAAAATCTACGCGCAAGCAGGCGCAAGCAGGCGCAAGCGGAAAAAAAGAGGCGCACGCGCACGCGTGCGATTCATGGAAGTCCCTGCGCGTGTCTTCCTCGGGATGTGCGCCAAACCCGTGAATGGCGCACACGTCACTGCAACATCGTGAAAGGCGTGCGCGACGCGCACAGTGAAAGCGCACAACCGCAGCGCACACACCATAAAGTGGGCGGGACATGGGGCGTAACGCGCGGAATGGGGAACAACACGCGAAAATAAGGGCGTAACTGGGGATGTACTGCAGGGAAGCAGACGGAACGCCCACACGCACTCGAACCACACGTATTCATGGAATCGAATAGGGCAAAGCCACGCACAGCCAAAGACACGCACAAGCTGAAACACGGCCGCCACACGAAGGCAGGCGGTAGAGTCCCAGCGCATCAAAAAAGTGGCGCGCGGGAAGTTAAATACGCGATTGAGCGGGTACGTGGATTTCAGGGGTGCGCGAGAAATTCTACACGCGATTGGCCTGGGTACGTGTATTACAGGGGTGCGCGAGAAAATCTACACGCGATTGGCCTGGGTACGTGGATTTCAGGGGTGCGCGAGAAAATCTACACACGATTGGCCTGGGTACGTGTATTACAGGGGTGCGCGAGAAAATCTACACGCGATTGGCCTGGGTACGTGTATTTCAGGGGTGCGCGAGAAAATCTACACGCGATTGGCCTGGGTACGTGTATTACAGGGGTGCGCGAGAAAATCTACACACGATTGGCCTGGGTACGTGGATTTCAGGGGTGCGCGAGAAATGCTACACGCGATTGGCCTGGGTACGTGGATTTCAGGGGTGCGCGAGAAAATCTACACGCGATTGGCCTGGGTACGTGTATTACAGGGGTGCGCGAGAAATCCTACACGCGATTGGGCCTGTGCGAGTGGGGCAGTGTATTACGTGGGTGTGCGGGAAGTTGAAGAGGTGAATTGCCAGTGTGGGTCCTCCCAGGTCTCCCCTCTACCCCCTCCACGACCTCTGCAGGCAAGCCACACCACAGGGGACTACCCTGCACCCCTGGTCATGTCCCGCAGGCAGCCCATCCACCATGGGCATGCCCCCCAGCCAAGCCACATGTCCCCTTGCACCTCCACCCCCCAGCACTGTGGGGCACCTGCCAGCAGGCCCCCAACCATGTCTCCCACCACCCCCACCCCTCCAGTCACCAGGGGCAGCCTCCACCAGGCCCCCACTCATGTCCCCCTGTGCCCCCACCCCCCAGCACTGTGGGGCACCTGCCAGCAGGCCCCCAACCATGTCCCCTTGCACCCCCACCCCCCAGCAGGCCCCCACTCATGTCCCCTTGCACCCCCACCACCCAGCACTGTGGGGCACCTGCCAGCAGGCCCCCACCCATGTCTCCCACCACCCCCACCCCTCCAGTCACCAGGGGCAGCCTCCACCAGGCCCCCACCCATGTCTCCCACCACCCCCACCCCTCCAGTCACCAGGGGCAGCCTCCACCAGGCCCCCACCCATGTCTCCCACCACCCCCACCCCTCCAGTCACCAGGGGCAGCCTCCACCAGGCCCCCACCCATGTCTCCCACCACCCCCACCCCTCCAGTCACCAGGGGCAGCCTCCACCAGGCCCCCACCCATGTCTCCCACCACCCCCACCCCTCCAGTCACCAGGGGCAGCCTCCACCAGGCCCCCAACCATGTCCCCCTGTGCCCCCACCCCCCAGCACTGTGGGGCACCTGCCAGCAGGCCCCCAACCATGTCCCCTTGCACCCCCACCCCCCAGCAGGCCCCCACTCATGTCCCCTTGCACCCCCACCCCCCAGCACTGTGGGGCACCTGCCAGCAGGCCCCCAACCATGTCTCCCACCACCCCCACCCCTCCAGTCACCAGGGGCAGCCTCCACCAGGCCCCCACCCATGTCTCCCACCACCCCCACCCCTCCAGTCACCAGGGGCAGCCTCCACCAGGCCCCCACCCATGTCTCCCACCACCCCCACCCCTCCAGTCACCAGGGGCAGCCTCCACCAGGCCCCCAACCATGTCTCCCACCACCCCCACCCCTCCAGTCACCAGGGGCAGCCTCCACCAGGCCCCCAACCATGTCCCCCTGTGCCCCCACCCCCCAGCACTGTGGGGCACCTGCCAGCAGGCCCCCAACCATGTCCCCTTGCACCCCCACCCCCCAGCAGGCCCCCACTCATGTCCCCTTGCACCCCCACCCCCCAGCACTGTGGGGCACCTGCCAGCAGGCCCCCAACCATGTCTCCCACCACCCCCACCCCTCCAGTCACCAGGGGCAGCCTCCACCAGGCCCCCACCCATGTCTCCCACCACCCCCACCCCTCCAGTCACCAGGGGCAGCCTCCACCAGGCCCCCACCCATGTCTCCCACCACCCCCACCCCTCCAGTCACCAGGGGCAGCCTCCACCAGGCCCCCACCCATGTCTCCCACCACCCCCACCCCCCAGCAGGCCCCCACTCATGTCCCCCTGCACCCCCACCCCCCAGCACTGTGGGGCACCTGCCAGCAGGCCCCCAACCATGTCCCCTTGCACCCCCACCCCCCAGCAGGCCCCCACTCATGTCCCCTTGCACCCCCACCCCCCAGCACTGTGGGGCACCTGCCAGCAGGCCCCCAACCATGTCCCACTCATGTCCCCTTGCACCCCCACCCCCCAGCACTGTGGGGCACCTGCCACCAGGCCCCCAACCATGTCTCCCACCACCCCCACCCCCCAGCAGGCCCCCACTCATGTCCCCCTGCCCCCAGGTCCTGACGAAACACAATCATGGCAGTAATGGGCAGCATACCCAGCACAAACACCCAGGCAAGGATTGCATCCACCCACATAGTAGATGCAATTACATGATACAACCCCAATGGCAAGTATGTAAATGAACACATGTCCCTCACACACACATACACAATGGGTGCAAGTGAATGTCAAAACCCATATCATGACATGCATGAAACCAATGAGAAAATACCACAAATGTAAGTAATAAATATATGTATTAAAGATGAAAATGAAGTAAAGAAATAAAACACACAACAATGGGGATGACAAAACAAATGGTCCACGTCCGAGAACTAATAGAAAAAATCAAAAAACAAAGGAATCCAAAAAATAATGTAGTCCAAAGCAAAATAATGGGGGGAAAAATAAGGAAAAACCATTGCCTCATGGTGAACACAAATATAAATCCAACAAATGTTTTCCAAACATCAAACTATGTACAAGAATATCCCAGGGTCCATGAGCCCAACACCATAAATTAAACCTACTACTACTAACTAATAATAAAAATATATACAGAAAAGTGGCCATTGTCCGAGCGGTCCAAAAAAAACTTAAAAAATAAAGGAAACCTAACACTAACTAACTAAAGAACTATATACAATGGCAGCGGGCAAGTCCTGCGGCTCACTCTGTGATGTTGCCGGCCAGGGCATCCTCGAACTCCATGTCGATGTCCCGGAGGCGGGACTCTGTCCTGGCCCCGAGGTCTCGCAGGGACAACCCCGTGTCCACCTCAAACTCCCTGCGAGCTTCCTCGAGGCACTCAGCCCGCCTCAACGCCCGACGCATGGAGAACTCCGCCCTGACCATGGTGAGCCGCTCCTCTTCCGCCCGCTGCCGCTCCGCACCTATCCGCTGGACCAACTGTTCCCACACGGAAGACACTGCCATCCCAGGGTTCCCCTGCCCTCCGGCCGATGCCTGCCCCTCTGATCTTGATGGCCCTGAGCCATGATGCCTCCCACGTCGAGCCTGCTGCTGCCTCCGACGCCACTGCCTCTGCCAGCACGACGGCATCCAGGCTGATGGAATCCACCGATGCCGTCGTGCACGTGCCCTGCCAGATGATGCCGGCACATCCTCCATCTGCAGGTGGACAGTTGCTGGTGTGTCCACCCCTGCTGGAACTTCGACTCCCGACTGTGGCAGGGATGGGGTCCCCACCGAGCTGGCTGCGTTGGTCGGGGCAGGTCCACAGGGGGCCCTGGTGGCATCTGGGCCGGAAGGCGGCATGGAGCACGACTGGCGCATAGCCTCCACAGAGGAGGAGAGGGTCGCCAGAAGGCCACACACATGTAGGAAACCCCCGACCATGGCGGCTCCCAAATGGTTCACGTACGCACGGTGCTCTTCGTGATGATGTGCATGCTCCTCCCGGGACGCATGCACCTCATCACGAATGCCAGCCGTGCGCAACGCGACACCAATCAGGACCCTCTCCACACGGCCAGGGGTCCCCTCGTCCGCAGGTAGAGGAGTGTCAGATGACATGGACATCTCCCCTACCTGCGGACGGGCCTGGGATGGGGCATCCCTGCTGGTGCATGGTGGTGCAGTCATAGTGTCAGGGACAGTGACATGCACAGGCACCTCCACGGCGACCTGTGCTGCCTCCTGCCCCTGGCCCTGGACTGCACCACTTGCACCAGCGGGGATGCCCCCACCAGGCCCCATGTGTGGCTCAGTAGCGGCCTCCTCACCCTCTGTGGAAACCACCAAGCTGGATGTCTCCACGCCGTCTTCCGCCGGTGCAAGCCCCTGTGGGGGCTCACCCACCCCTTCCACTGCAGCCGTGGTGGCATCCCTGCCGCTCTGCTCCACAGCGCCTTCTCCGCCCTCTTCTTCACTTGCCACTGTGTAGAGGGAGACATAGAACACAAGCATCAGGGTACTGTACAATGGTCCCCTAGACAGGAAGCAACAGCAGATGAGTGGCACTGTCATACATCACTTCCATCATGTCCCGCCACAACACATGGGTCAGTGCAGGCAAAACACATACAGTAACAGGCATGGCGCATGCCATGGACATTGGCATACATGACCAAGGGACTCATGATTCATACAATGTTGGTTTTAGACTCACATGCATCATGGGTCTTGCCATCACATGCACACACCTCACCGTAGTTCCATCCATCTGGCCTCGTACACCACAGACGCAGTGGATACAAGGATGACTAGGCTGCATCAGTGAATCTGAACATTGTCACAGACATGTGTCATGCATCCATGGCAGTTACAAGTCACAGACACGCAGTTCAGACACACACACATGGGCACCATACGTGTACATGGGACCAGCACCCATCCCTCACCCCCACCCATGTCCAGGAACAGAGACTGCCATGCTTCCATGTGTCCATTCCGCACAGAGCCCCCCATGTTGCAATAGAACACATGCACCAACCATGTGGTTCACACATCACTGTACTCACATGCCTGACCATGATGTCCCTGCACACACACATACGTACATGGCCTATGTCACACATACAGGCAGGTATCAGACAACCAGCACACTGCAACATGCCCTGTCTCACACAGTAATGCTTGGCCACTTACCGGCCAACTCCAGATGGGTCTGCCTCCGAAGGATCTGGGCGTGGAGCGCTGGGTCTACGCGTTCCAGGACCCTCATCTGGATGTCACTCAGGCGTGCCCGGCCCCCCTCCGCGAGGCGCCGGGCCTTATTGAGGGTCCTGGACCTCAAGTCCTCCCAGCGCTTCTTGATGTGCTTGATGTCGCGGGTTGCCACCCCCTCCGCGTTGATGGCAACCACTACATCGTCCCAGATCCTCTCCCGTCCTTCCTTGTTGGCGCGTGGTCTTCCGAAGAGGGCATCATAATGCCCCAGGACATGCTCCACCAGGACACCAACTTCCTTCTCACTGAAGCTGGTGGCCCTCTGCCTCTCTGGCTGGGGGTCGCCACTGGTCTCAGATGGTGCTTGCCCCGACATGGCGACCCCCGAGGCAGGCGTGGGTGGGCAACTGGGTCCTGGGGCTGGGCTGTGGAGCGATGGTATCCCAGTCGGGAGTCTACTGTTCCAGCAGGGGTCAACACAGCAACTGGACCCCTGCAGATGGCTGATGTGCAGGCACCAAATGGCAGGGCACAGTGGCAGCAGGCAGGCAGGCAGGCAGCAGCAGATGGCACGTGGGAGGCTGCTCGGGGCACTGGGGGGCAGTGATTCGGCCTACTGGGCAGGAGCGTGGTCTTCCGTGTGTATTCGTGGCCAGCTTGATACGGAGTGATTTGGCACGTGAATAATCTGCACGTCAGCGTGTAATTCGAGGAAAGGCCCGTAGCGCGTAAGCGCGTCTGCACGCATACGCATTTTCATTGGACCAAAGGCCCTCAGCGCGTGAGCGCGTCTGTGACGTGTCGTGCGAGGGTGTATCCCTCATTGCACGTGATGACAGAACACACGTGGATTACAATCAATCGCGTGTGAAAGTTCACGCCACCCCGGAACACACGTACCCAGGCTATTCGCGTGTGGAAAAATGCACGTCCGAGTGTAATGCGCGGAATCGCGCGTGAAAAACTGCACGTCCGCGTGTAATGCGCGTAATCGCGCATGAAAAACTGCACGTCCGCGTGTAATGCGCGTAATCGCGCATGAAAAACTGCACGTCCGCATGTGACGTGACGCGCGCGTGCGTTTCCCTCAGCACGGGTTAAAGGTGAGCGGGCCCAGCAGTTCGCTGTACTTGCCTTCCGTGGAGACCGACGTGTGTTGCTGCTTCCAGTTGTTTCGCGCGCCATCTACTTCACAGCTCTCAAGGACGTATCTCTTCTTTTGGCGGGGGTATTGGCTACGCGTGTTTTTCTGCATCGCGCTAGTCAGACGGTGAGTCGCAAACGCTCCTTTTCCCACTGCGGGTGCCCCTGTGTATTGCACCCATTTTCGATGTCATCGTAGCCTGCGTGTCCCACGCGTACGCGTTATTCGTGTTACTGGGTGCCACCGCGTACTGCGGGAGGTCAAATCCACGCACGTAGGCTGCAGGGTTGCGTGCACGGTTTTACTGCAGTTTTGGGGTGCCTGAGCGTTGCGTGACCCGTCACCACATCACCGGGGTCACATACAGCCTTGCAGGTGCAGGGGGGCTGTTAACATCTTGCTTCCCACCCCCTTCACCCCAATTGCCCAGGACAATTGTGGTGTACACCTCCCATTGGCACCACTCCATCTGTGCCAGCACTATTACATCTGTGCCATGGTTGGGAGGCCACCAAAGGTGAGGGGCGCCTCAGCTGGGCGTACTCCTCGTGGCGGGCGTGGTCGGGGACGTGGCAGTGGTGACCAGGGAGTAGGGGGACTCCAGGGTGTCCAGGGCAGCCACAGAGTGGGAAGAGGCAGGGGTGCGCCACTTGAGCACAATGTTGTGCCATGTGTCGGTGCAGCCATGCCACCACCCCCTGTGGTTCCGGGGGATGCAGCTCCTGCATCTGGCACTGGCACCCGTATGACCCAGCAGTCCGTTCCATCGACTGCCACGGGCCCAAGGGTAGCGGTAGCTGCAGGTGCAGCTGTGGACACCGCCACCCAGGCTCAGGGTCTGCCAGCGCAGGCTGCGTTGGCACTTGAAGAGCCCTTGGTAGATCTCCAACAGGCCAGGGGGGAAACCATAGGGGCACGCCGGGCTGCTCAGACCAAGACACGTGTCCCTGGGGCAGTCATGTCATCTGCTGCCCCGAACAGCCGGGTGTTGGCAAGTGCAGGGGCAGATGCACCCAACAGCACCCCGGTTGTGAGTCTGCCAACCAGGACCGTTGCGGTCAATGACCCTGCCACAGCTGATGTTGCTGCGCAGGGTCCATTAGTGGGCACCCAGCTGCCACTGACACAAGTCAGGCCTTTGGTCATCCCTCCACCTGCCACTCCCTCGGCTCAATCCACTGAACCCACTGGCCATACTGGTCAGGGCGGCATTAGCCAGCCAGGGTCTGCGCCACAGTCCAAGAGGAGGAAGGTTGCACCTGCAGCACAGGCTGGGACCCCACACACAGCCACGACCTCCTGCACGTCGAGGAAGAAGCCTTTCTGTAAGCAGGAACTGGACTTCCTCGTGGACTACGTGTGGGGACACAGCCGTGACATGCTAGTGGGTGCCAATAGTCAGACTACGGCTGCCCAACGTGACACCCACTGGAAGCATGTTGCGGAACATGTCAGTTCATTCGGCCATGAGGTGCGCACAGCGCAGGAGTGCAAAAAGCGCTGGAATGACATCAAGCGCAGCACTAAGGCTAAGCGTGCCTCAAATTACAACTTGACTCTGGTGACTGGCGGTGGGCCTGCACCAGAGGAGGAAGAACTCACTCCGCATGAGGCTCTCGTTGCGGAGTTCATACCACCAGAATTGGTCGAAGGTGTGGGAGAGATGCTGGACTTTGATGCCCAGTCCAGTGAGTGTTAAAGCGTAGTTGTTGAGGACGTGTGTGTTTCACTTGTGGGATGTGTTGTGCATGATTGCTGCTACATGTGACGTGTACATGGTTCTGAGGTGTAAGTAATGCAATGCTACCGTCATGCATGTCTCCTCTGCCTGCATGCGGGACTCCATGTGGGCATGCTCCCTTGCCCCTCCTCCGCCACTCTGCACCCCAGTTCCACCTTTGCACTGGTCTGCTACATTCTTGCCAATGTGTAGTTTCTTGTTCATGTGTCCTGTGTAGATGCTAACTTCCAGCTTAGAAACTGCCAGACATATGCCGTGTGGTACAGCCTTAGTACTCGATGCAGGGTATCCCACTTGTACTGTGCATGGGTCAGATGTCCCGCAGGGACATGAGCGCCCATTCATGCTCCATGTGCATTGCACGCATGCCCCTATGTGTCCTTGACTGGATGAGCACTGTAATATGAGTCCTTGGTTACATACATTGCCTGCCATATTATCGGCCTCCCCATGTCAACTGTGGCTCAGTCCTGCGTTGCACACATGTTTAGGCAATGACAATCTGTGTGGCTCACAGGCCTCAGCCTGTTCAATGGCCAATGACTCTGTCCAACTCTTGTCGTGTCTTCTTCACACGTGGCTGGCCTCCGGATCTTCCATCATGTGTCCTGCCCACTGTCCCAGCATCATTAGCAGTGTTGTAATTTGATTCACATTAAGCTGTTGATGCCAGTCAACACTGCTTGTCAATACACAGGTGTATGGGCAGCCTTTTGATACCATGCTAGGCATCCCTGCTTTGGTACTGGGGTGGAGGGGTGCTTGGCTGCTAGACATGGTACACATTGAATACACAATGCACGTGATGTCTGAATTTGACATTGCACTGCCTTCACATTTCCTGGCACACACCATGGAGTGCTTGTACATGTAGGTAGTGAGTGGCGTACACATTTTCAGCACTGCATAGACCCACTTCCATGCAAACTGCCACCTTTCAACAGGTCTGATCACAGTGGCTATTCTAAGTAGACCCAGCATGCATGCCAGGTCATATGTTGTGTGTCACATGTCTGCCGGATGCCTTTGCTGTCGGTGTGTGTGTGTTGTGTGCTTCTGACATGTGTAGTTACCTTTTCCTCTCTATTTTTCAGGTGATGACGCAATGGATGCAGAGGATGGTGTTGTCACGCCAGACACAGGGTTGGTAAGACCACATCAACCCGGCACTAGTGGGGGTCGTGGGGTGGTAGGCCACGAAAACCCCCAAGTGCTGCAGTCCATCCTGTCTCTGGCTGCCTATGAGTCCAGCCTTGATGACGACTCTGACGTCCATTTTGAGTTGGATGACCATCAAGTCCATGTGTCAGGGGTGAGGGATTCTGATGTGGACACTCCTCTGTCTGCGACACCTGCACTGAGGGATCAGACAGTCTTGGTTCCTCCGCCCGTGGTGGATCGGGACGCAGGGTCACCCTCCACACCAGTCACTGATGTGCCTGGGACATCACGTCGACGGGGGCATGTAGTCGTGCAGCCGCAGGCGGTGCCAACACAGCGAGGACCTCCGGTCCTTGGGTCCCGCAGGGGTCAAGCCCGGCAACGCGGTCGCCGCGCGCAACCGCTGTATACTGAGTGGGAGCAAGACATGACTGCCAATTCCGAACGGCAGGGGGCAGCAATGGAGAACATCGCTGACAGCATGGAGCGTGTGGCCCGATCTGTGCTCCCCCCTGCTAGGCAGGTGCTTCTCCAGCAGCAGGCGGCACGGTCCACGGCCCGCTCGCTCAGGCTGGGCATGGCGGCCTCAGACAGGGCACGCCAGGCTGAAATGTCGTCTCTGCGTCAAGCAATTGCTGCTCACGCAGAGGCGCACATGGATGCCCTGAGGGAGGAGTATGCCTCCCTCAGATCCACTCTGGGTGTCCTTATGATGTCCCAGAGGCAGCAGGCAGAGGAGAGGTTTGCACAGCTTGAGCGCACCATCTCGGCTGAGCTACAGGCTTGCCGGGAGGTGCAGCGGTTGTCCAGCCAGGCCTTGCAGGAGGAACTCCGTGTTACACGTGCTACCTTGCAAGAGGAAGCACGTGTATCACGTGAGGTTCTGCATGCAGACCTATGTAACATCGCCACACAGAACCAGGCTCACCTGTCCGGCAGACTTGCTGCCGACGAGGGGCAAGCTGCGGCTAGGCGTGGCCAGGCTACTGTGCCACGTCCTCCTTACCAGGATGAGCCAGACTCGGACGACCATCTATCTCCCACATAGGTCGTGCTGTGCAGGCGTTGAGCCCATGGAGGTATTTTTTTTTGGCTCGGCATCATCGCATGTGGATGTTGAGCAGCACCCTGTACCTCCCCCCTCCTGGGTGCCTCCCCTCCCCCCCGGGTCGTATGTGGCCATTTTTGATTTTTCGTTTAGTTTAGTTAGTTAAATTTCTGTTTGATAGTTAGTTTAAATAGGTAATGTAGGTTTTCCATAGTTAGTGTAATTAGTTAATAGTTGAGTTAGTTTAAAATTTGTAGTCTATTGTGCTTTCATGTGACAGTGCGGTGCCTTGTGGTTTTTGAAGGCATCCACTGTCTGTTCCAGCTGGGCCCTTCATGGTTGTCTTGTGTATGTGTTTGCTGCTTGGGTTCCTTGACTCACATATGCCACTCCTGCCTCCCTTATCTATGGGCTCGCAAGGATGGTTCGGTGTTACAGAATTTTACACAAGGGCTTTGGACTGTCATATCTGTGGCATGTCTGGTGCTTTGTGACTTGTGTTGACACCCCTAGTGGGGATGATTTAGGTGTAATTGTCCACTGTTCTGCTTTTGCTAGATGGGGTGTGTCATGATTAATGTGGACATTGATTGCTATGCATTGTGTATTATGTCTCATTTCTTTCCTGTACACGTGCCTGTTGCAATTCATGCTGTAGATAGTGTTCCACACTTTGGAAGTCAAAGACGGACTGATGGTGTGATTTGTGATGTGACTCTCTGACATGGTCAAGTAATGAGATGCCTGATGAGACACACACAGATCACTTCGATGCATTAATCATTTGTTCCATGCACTTTCTGCAGGGGGATGAGGCACCAGAGCACCTTTGGCAGCAGACATGACCCATTGGACGACGGAATGCCTGACCCGTTTGTTGGTGCCCACATGCACATGTGTGCACGAGCAGAGCCACAGTGATTGCAGACCCACATCCTAGAACTGCTGACATGTTCCAAGGAACTCCAGGCAAGGTGAGCATCACAGGGGGGCCACGACACAGCAAAGCTTGCACCAGGCGAGTTGCACATGCAGGCTTAGTCACAGCACTGAGGGCGAGCTTAGACGAATATTGGTGTTGAAGCACACAATGCAGCTCAGATGTGTTTGTGGACTGATGGCTGTTGATAGTAGGGTTGTCTGGGACACATGCAGGGGCAGTGGCACATACCCTGCGGTACACCAAGGTTCATTGAGGCACTTGTATCAACCATGTAGCCTTCAGAGACATGGAAAGGGGCAGCTCACAGGGACATACAGCAAGGGACATACTTGGGTGCAGTGCATGTCTATTCCACGTACTTCATGATAAATGCACTGCCAACTTTGTTTTGGTCATGGTGGTACGCAACTTGCTCTGTAGTCATGGCTTGCCATATGGGTCTGTCTGCTTACCCAGGGAACATTGCATGTTGTGTGAATTGTGACACATTGGTGTTCCATTTGCCACGCACCCACCAGCGATGTGGGTGTGTATGACCCGTCACAGGGGTGATGTTATATATGGGTACGAAGCATCGAGCACTGATTGTCTGTTTGTAGAGTAGTTTGTTGCTATGGGGCATGTTTTGTGTTGTGTTTTTGTGTAATTGGCACATACAGGTTGTTGACTGTGTCTCTCTTTGCAGCATTGGAGTGCTCCTGTAACCGGCCCTGAGAGTGCGCAGGCAGGAGGCCAGCACTCAAAACCAGAGCTAAGTGTCTTGTTGTTTTCCTTACAAACTGCCCTGCATAGGCTTGCTGGGGAGTGTACTGATGCATGGATGTATGTGTGGTCCTATTTGGTATGTTTTTTTCCCTAATCACCCGTGATCCTATGCAATTATGAAACCTGTACCCTCTACCCGGTGTTCCTGCTTCCCGTGCCTATCCAAGCAACGTTCCCTGACCCCCTTTCCCCACTGGGGTTGCGGATGCCTGTGTAAGCCCCGAACTTGCAGGCGCCAAAACCCTAGAGGGGGTGGTTGGTTCGTACCACTCCTGAGCCTGGACTACAGAATGTCATGACAATGATGTCCAAGTTTGTTTGGATTGTGTATGTGTTCATGCAGGTTGTACATTTTTGTGCATTCCCTAGTTTCATGTGTCATTCCTCCTCCCCTCACCTGCCACTCATTCCAGTCATCCAGTGTGTCTACACCTGTCCCGACTGCATATCCCTGAACCTCATTCTCCACCATGATCTCAGGGGCCTGTGTGAGTTTGACCTTGCAGGCACCCGGGACATGGTGTGGGTGGTTGTTTCATGAGACTCCCGCGCCTGTACAGGGGACCTGTGACAGTACACATCCATTCATTGTGCATCATCCTATGTCATGTACCACACATGTCTCACATCCTGTCGTGACATTGTTCTGCTGTGCTACCTTGGTTGTTGCATCATTGTGGTAGTACTTGGCGTTTGTGAGGTACTGCTACGTCAAGTCCTCTACTGGAGGGTGTTTGGGTTCGTTTTCATGCCTTGGATTTTGTGATTTTGTAAATGAGTGTGGATTCTGAGGGTTCAGGCATCTTTTTACACACAAGGTGGGAGATGGACACGAAGGGTAAAGGTGATCCTGTGGCCAGGTGGAAATGAGGGTTGGAGGCACCATGACCCAGGTGCAGTTGTTCAGCGGGTCATGGTCATTTGCGCGGGAGGGGGGGTTGTTGTTGATAGTTGCATTGCCCTGCAGTGTGATGGGAACTCTGACATTGTAATGTTGTTGTCCTATGTACATGTTGTGTTCTGCTGATCAATGCCTGTTCATGTGTTGTGTTTTCCTTTCAGGTGCGAGGGGATAGTTGTGGTTTGACATGCTGGGGTGTACACATGGTGGATGTTCACATGTGATGTGTAGGGAACACTGATGGTCACTTGAGTGCACATGCATATGTGGAGTGCATGTCCCTGCAGAACCACACACTTGCACTCGGATGTACTCCATGTACTCCCACCCTTGCATATCCACGTGTACACTGTTTGCCTTCTGGTGCCCACTGTGTCCCGGCAGCACATGTTCTGTGACCGATTATGGTTCCAGTACATGCCAAAAATTTGATGTTTGATGTAGTCTGTCACTTAGATGTGATGCTCAGGGTGTGCATCACACGCAATGGCTGTTCACTGTGCTGTGCGCTGAGCAGTGTGATGCAGGAGTGGGACACTGCACACATGAGCTGCAGTGTTGATTTTGCAATGCATAATGTGCATATAGACAGGCATTCATTGTGATGTTACGTCTACGACTGTTGCAATGCATTTGGAAACGACTTATTTTGGGTGGGACATTTTGTTGGTCTGTCATTTCATCTGATTCCGGGTCAGGCATCATTGTCCGATGCCACTGTACATTTAGGACATGGCAATGTGTACCTTATTGTTACTGCGTCAGTGTATGGGTATTGCTTGCCATGTCATGTTGATGTTTGGGAGGGTTTGAGTGACATGACAGTGATGGCCATGGCCTGTTTTGCAGGTGTGTGTGATGCACACCTTGCATGTCCAGGTCATCCGCTTCTCAGAGCAACTAGCTGGGGGTATGTTTCTCTCCGCAGCAGGGCCCTCCCCCTGGAACAGACTTCCTGGCTGACTTGAACTTGAGGGGAACCATCTCCAGTTCTGGAAGCACCTCAAGACCTTCCTCTTTGCTTCTGCTTACTCTCTGCCTCTCCCTTGCAGAATTCTTCACTGGAACTGCACAGGAGCTGCTACTGGGACACTCTCACCAACCTCGGTCCCTGGCCCAGCCACTGTCCACTTGCACTGCCACCCTGGCAACTCCTGCACTGCAGTACTGGCTCTCTATCCCTACAGCCCTCCCTTCCCAGCACTTGTCTGCACTTATCTTTGCAGTTGCCACCAGGCGACCTATGTATTATTCTTTTGGCCTACTTCCCCTGTACTGGACTCCCCCCCACCCTTCCCCTTGCACTTTTCCCTTCCCCCTACCCCTGCACTTGCACAATCTCAATGACACCTGGCCTAGTAGTACCGTTCTCTGTGTTCCCTTGTTCCCCCCCCCTGCCTCATTGGGCCTTGGAATACTTGTGTATGGCCCATGTCATGTCACATGTCATTTGTGTGCATTTTGGTTGCACAGGATAGCTTGTGTTTAAGTAGCTAGGGATGCAGACGATGTGGCACTTCCATGGCAACTATCTCAGGGTGGTAGGGTTGTGACAGTTGACTGTCACTTTGTCATCATCGATTGTCACCTGGTATGTGCCAGGCCTGTGTGCACTCCGCAGGGGTGGGAGTTTAGGTGAAAAATGTGGCCACAAGCTGGGTCCGGGCTTCCTTGCCACGTGCCCTGTCCCCTCCCATGGGCAGCGCCTGTGCCTGTGGTTGGGGATGTGGGGGCACCACCATGTCCACCGGGACGCCCTGCCGTGTTGCAACATTGTGCAGGACACATGCTGCCACAATGATCCTGCACACTACTGGTGGTGCATAGAGTAGTTGCCCACCAGAGCGGTCAAGGGAGCGGAAACGTGACTTGAGCACTCCGAATGTGCGCTCCACTATGCCCCTGGTTGCAATATGGGCGGCGTTGTATCTTACCTGGGGTGGTGTGGTGGGGTTCCGGATTGGCGTCATCATGTGGTTGCTCAGAGGGTAGGCACTGTCCCCTGGGGAGGTGATAATAATTGAGATTATTAGGGTTGGGATATTTGTCTGTGTGTGACTTGCATGCATGTGCAAGGGCATTTGTACTGACCTAGGAGCCATGTGTCGCCATGCTGCCCAGCTTCCAGGGCCCGGCTCAGGGCGGACATTCTGTATATGAAACTGTCATGGGTGGAGCCAGGGTAGTTTGCATAGACAGAGGTGATGATTCCCTTTGCATCGCATACCACCTGTACATTGATGGAATGCCAGTGCTTGCGGTTTCGGTAGATGTGCTCAGTGGCCCTAGGTGGACGTAGGGCCACATGGGTGCAATCTATGGCACCGAGCACTTTGGGGAAGTGTGCCACCCTTAAAAAATCCAGGACAACGGCCTGCCTTTCTGCAGGTGTTCTGGGCATGTATATGTGCCTGCGGACTGAGGGGCGCGCTGTCATGATTGCCAGTACCTGGTGTAGGCAGCGTGACTGCGTGGCCTGTGAGACCCCCCCCACTATGGCAGTGGTCCGCTGAAACGACCCAGTGGCCAAAAAATGCAAGACATTGAGCAGCTTCTCCAAGGGGCTCAATGCTTGGGAGCAAAGGGTGGGGGATGTGAGGTCATCTTCCCACTCCCTGACCAGGTCTAGGATGATATGGGGTGGAAACCTATACCTGCCGTAGACCTGGTCGTCAGGCATCCCAAAAAGGCTTGTCCGTGGTGCAAAAATGCGTGCCCTGGCTATTCTCCTCCTCCTGCGGTGTCCCACAATCAGTGCAGCAACAAATGGGGCATTCATCGTCGCTGTATATACGCGTTTGTTGTTTGCGCGCACTTTTATGCTGTGCGCGGGCGCGGGACGCCTCCGTGTGGGCGGACTCGTTGGTTTCCCGTATTCGGGTGTCATCGCGTGTGATCGGAGGGGAGCGAGCGTACACGCGATTGGCCTGGGTACGTGTGTTTCGGGGTGCACGGGTAGTTCCACACGCCATTGGCCTGGGTACGTGTGTTTCGGGGTGCGCGGGTAGTTCCACACGCCATTGGCCTGGGTACGTGTGTTTCGGGGTGCGCGGGTAGTTCCACACGCCATTGGCCTGGGTACGTGACGCCATTGGCCTGGGTACGTGTGTTCCGGGGTGCCGTGAACTTTCACACGCGATTGGCTGAAATCCACGTGTGTTCTGTCATCACGTGCAATGAGGGATACTCCCTCGCACGTCACGTCACAGACGCGCTCACGCGCTGAGGGCCTTTGGTCCAATGAAAATGCGTATGCGTGCAGACGTGCTTACGCGCTAAGGGCCTTTCCTCGAATAACACGCTGACGTGCAGAATTTTCACGTGCCAAATCACTCCGTATCAAGCTGGCCACGCGTAAGCACACGGAAGACCACGCTCCTGCCCAGAAGGCCGAACTACTGCTCCCCAGAGCCCCGAGCACGCTCCCACCTGCCATCTGCTGCTGCCTGACTGCCTGCTGCCCACGTGCCCTGCCATTTGCTGCCTGCACATCAGCCAGGGGTGCTGTTGCTGTGACCACCCCTGCTGGAACCAAAGACTCCCGACTGGGATTCCATCGCTCCACAGCCCAGCCCAGGACCCAGTTGCCCACCCACTCCTGCCTCTGGGGTTGTCATGTCGGGGCAAACTCCATCTGTGACCACTGACAACCCCCGGCCAGAGAGGCAGAGGGGCACCAGCTTCAGTGCCACCGAAGTTGGTGTCCTGGTGGAGCAAGTCCTGGGGCAGTATGATGCCCTCTTCGGAAGTTCCCGCGCCGACAAGGAAGGACGGACTCGGATCTGGACTGACATCGTGACTGCCATCAACGCGGAGGGGGTGGCAGTCCGCGACTTCCAACATGTAAAGAAGCGCTGGGAGGACTTCAGGTCCAGGACCCTGAACAAGGCCCGGCGCCTCTTGAAGGCAGCGGATGCCAAGGGGCGCCGGGGCCACTTGTCGGAAGAACAGATGGGGGTCCTGGAACACATATCCCCAGCGCTCCACGTCCAGGTCCTTGAGAGGCAGACCCGTCTGGAGTCGAGCGGTGAGTGTACATGCATCCTGATTGTGAGCAGTGCGTGTGGTGATTGTTCAGTAGTGTGCAGGTTGCACATCTGTTTGTATGGGGTCGAGTATGGGTGCGGGTGTACAGGTCCGTGGGGCTGACACATGCGAGGGCTGTAATGTGTGAGACATGGATGGTGCCTGTGTGTGTGGGCTTGCATGCCAAATGCAGTTGTGTGGGCACACAAGTTTGTATGAATGTGTATGTGAGTAGACATGTCCGTGATGTCACGCATGTATGTTGTTTTCAGCTGCATGTATCAGCGCTGTGTACATGTGCATGTGTGTGTATTTGACAAGGGTGCAACAGTGATGCAACATGGATGCATGTGACAGCGGTATGTGGAAGCCTGATGGGCAGATGTGACATGGATGCCCGTCTGAACACTGCGACACTTGGCAGAGGTGTACACATGCATGCAAGTGTGGTGGTGTGTGTACATGTGTGGTGCACTTCCTGTGTTGCATGTGATGTCTGGCTCACCTTTGGCTGCTCATGCTGTTGTATGTGTATGGATGGTGTTGGCAGTTGCGATATGGCTGTGGTATGGCTCGTGTGTGCGAGTTGTAATGACATGTGTGTTGGGGATCGTGATGACATGTCTGAGGTTTGCCAATGCCACTCATGTACAACTGTCATGTGTGTATGTGTCCATTGTACATTGCCCTGATGCGTGTGTTTTGTTTCTCCCTGTCTGCAGCGTCAACTGATGAAGAGGGCGGAGAAGGTGCTGTGGAGCACAGCAGCGGGGATCCCACCGCCAGCCGGAGACGCAAGGCCCGGCTCCCCTCCCATGTTGTCATCTCGTCGGGGAGTGAGGAGTCCGGTGCCGCGTCCCAGGCCGCAGCTGCCGGGGGGAGGTCCAAGAGGCGGAGGTTGCAGTTGGACTCCTCGGCAGCAGAAGGGGCAGCTGGGACCCCACAGGGCCCAACGGGGGAAGATGGCACAGAGTCATCCAGGTTGGTGGGGGGTTTGGTGGAGGAGGAGGCCGTGCAAGCACCAGAGACGGGGTCTGGGGGTGGGGATCCCACTGGTGCTAGTGGTGCAGTGCAGGACCAGGGACAGGAGGCAGCACAGGCCGCTGCGGAGGTGCCTGTGTGCAATCCTGTCCCTGATCCTGTCCCTGCATCATCTTGCACCAGCAGGGATGCCTATGTCCAGACCAGTTTTCAGGCAGGGGATGAGCTGACGTCAACTGGCCTTCCTCTGCCTGCGGACGTGGCTATCCAGGCCCGGGTTGAGCCTGTCCTGGCTGGTGTGGCGTTGCGTCAACGGGCCATGCGAGGTGACCTGCAGTCTTTTCATGAAGAGACTGCACGTCATCTCGAATGGCTCGTTGACCACGTCAGCCTGCTGGGACAGGTCACCCAGGCCGGATTCCTCAGTCTGATGGGGCTTGCCACGACCCCCTCCTCAGCTGGACCCCCTACGCGCCAGTCGTCCTCTGTGCCATCTTCCCACCCATCAGTCACCTGGGTGCCCTGTGGAGCTGCCTCTGACGGTGCGGCCAGGCTGGTGGAGGAGGCATCCCTGCCACAGTCGGGAGTCGGACGTCCAGCAGGGGTGGCCACGTCAACGACTGCACCCCAGCCGGCGGAGGATGTGCAGGCAGCAGGAGGCAGTGCAGGGGCAGAGGCACAGCAGCAGCAGCACCATGGTGGGAGCCATGAAGGCTCGGGGCCTTCGACATCGGAGGGGCAGGCATCGGCCGGAGGGCAGGAGGACCCAGGACAAAAAGTGTCTTCCGTGTGGCAGCGGTTGGGCCACGCCATAGATGCGGAGCGGCAGCGGGCGGAAGAGGCACGGCTCTCAATGGTCAGGGCGGAGAACTCCATGCAGAGGGCCCTGAGGCGGGCCGAGTGCCTCGAGGCAATCCGCAGGGGTTTGGAGGTGGACACGTCGACGGCCCTGCGGACCCTCAGGGCCATGGAGGAGGACCGCCTCCGGGACATTGAGGAGGAGTTCGATGATGCCCTGGCCCGGCACATCCAGAAGTGAGCCGTGGAACTAGCCCGCTGCCCTTGTACATAGTTATGTAGGTAGTGTTAGGTTTCATTTTTGTTTTTGTTTCATTTGGACCTTTTGGACATTGGCCACATTTTTGTATATATTTTTTTTATTAGTTAGTGTAGTTAGATAGGTTTCCTTTATTTTGTTGGGATAATGGACCCTGGCTTCTTGCATTGTACATAGTTGTAGACTTGTACATACTTTCTTTTTTAACATTCTCCATGGATCAATGGCTTTTATTTTTATTTCCCATTGGATTTTGTTTTGTGGACATTGACTTTGTAGAACATTACTTTGGATTTCAATATATTTTTATTTTTTTTATTTTGAACGGACATGCTTCTTTTCATTTTTTTACATTCACATTTCTGTTTCTTCATTTTTGATTCTATTCATGTTTCCTTTAATACATTATTTTTTTGTTGAACTTCAATGTGTGGTATCTCATTGTTTTCATGCATTTCATGTTATGTGTTTTGAGATTCACTGACACCCATTGGGTGTATGTGAGGGACATGTGTTTGTTTCGGAACTTCCAATTGGTGTTCTGTGATGTGATTGCAAATTATGAGTGGGTGGATGCAATACTCGGGTGGGTGTTTTGCATTTGGGGGCTGACCATAGAGACCAGGGTTCTGGATTGTGATGACATGTTGGGTGGGGAACTTGAGTTGGACATGGGTGGGGGCCTGGTGGAGGCTGCCCCTGCACTGCTGGGGGGTGGGGGAGCAAGGGGACATGAGTGGGACATGGTTGGGGGCCTGCTGGCAGGTGCCCCACAGTGCTGGGGGGTGGGGGTGCAGGGGGACATGAGTGGGGGCCTGCTGGGGGGTGGGGGTGCAAGGGGACATGAGTGGGACATGGTTGGGGGCCTGCTGGCAGGTGCCCCACAGTGCTGGGGGGTGGGGGTGCAGGGGGACATGAGTGGGGGCCTGCTGGATGGTGGGGGTGCAAGGGGACATGAGTGGGACATGGTTGGGGGCCTGCTGGCAGGTGCCCCACAGTGCTGGGGGGTGGGGGTGCAAGGGGACATGGTTGGGGGCCTGCTGGCAGGTGCCCCACAGTGCTGGGGGGTGGGGGTGCAGGGGGACATGAGTGGGGGCCTGCTGGGGGGTGGGGGTGGTGGGAGACATGGTTGGGGGCCTGGTGGCAGGTGCCCCACAGTGCTGGGGGGTGGGGGTGCAAGGGGACATGAGTGGGGGCCTGCTGGGGGGTGGGGGTGCAAGGGGACATGGTTGGGGGCCTGGTGGCAGGTGCCCCACAGTGCTGGGGTGTGGGGGTGCAAGGGGACATGAGTGGGGGCCTGCTGGGGGGTGGGGGTGCAAGGGGACATGGTTGGGGGCCTGCTGGCAGGTGCCCCACAGTGCTGGGGGGTGGGGGTGCAAGGGGACATGAGTGGGGGCCTGCTGGGGGGTGGGGGTGCAAGTGGACATGGTTGGGGGCCTGGTGGCAGGTGCCCCACAGTGCTGGGGGGTGGGGGTGCAAGGGGACATGAGTGGGACATGGTTGGGGGCCTGGTGGCAGGTGCCCCACAGTGCTGGGGGGTGGGGGTGCAAGGGGACATGGTTGGGGGCCTGGTGGCAGGTGCCCCACAGTGCTGGGGGGTGGGGGTGCAAGGGGACATGAGTGGGACATGGTTGGGGGCCTGGTGGCAGGTGCCCCACAGTGCTGGGGGGTGGGGGTGCAAGGGGACATGAGTGGGGGCCTGCTGGGGGGTGGGGGTGCAAGGGGACATGGTTGGGGGCCTGCTGGCAGGTGCCCCACAGTGCTGGGGGGTGGGGGTGCAAGGGGACATGAGTGGGGGCCTGCTGGGGGGTGGGGGTGCAAGTAGACATGGTTGGGGGCCTGGTGGCAGGTGCCCCACAGTGCTGGGGGGTGGGGGTGCAAGGGGACATGAGTGGGACATGGTTGGGGGCCTGGTGGCAGGTGCCCCACAGTGCTGGGGGGTGGGGGTGCAAGGGGACATGGTTGGGGGCCTGGTGGCAGGTGCCCCACAGTGCTGGGGGGTGGGGGTGCAAGGGGACATGAGTGGGACATGGTTGGGGGCCTGGTGGCAGGTGCCCCACAGTGCTGGGGGGTGGGGGTGCAAGGGGACATGAGTGGGGGCCTGCTGGGGGGTGGGGGTGCAAGGGGACATGGTTGGGGGCCTGCTGGCAGGTGCCCCACAGTGCTGGGGGGTGGGGGTGCAAGGGGACATGAGTGGGGGCCTGCTGGGGGGTGGGGGTGCAAGTGGACATGGTTGGGGGCCTGGTGGCAGGTGCCCCACAGTGCTGGGGGGTGGGGGTGCAAGGGGACATGAGTGGGACATGGTTGGGGGCCTGGTGGCAGGTGCCCCACAGTGCTGGGGGGTGGGGGTGCAAGGGGACATGGTTGGGGGCCTGGTGGCAGGTGCCCCACAGTGCTGGGGGGTGGGGGTGCAAGGGGACATGAGTGGGACATGGTTGGGGGCCTGGTGGCAGGTGCCCCACAGTGCTGGGGGGTGGGGGTGCAAGGGGACATGAGTGGGGGCCTGCTGGGGGGTGGGGGTGCAAGGGGACATGGTTGGGGGCCTGGTGGCAGGTGCCCCACAGTGCTGTGGGGTGGGGGTGCAAGGGGACATGAGTGGGGGCCTGCTGGGGGGTGGGGGTGCAAGGGGACATGGTTGGGGGCCTGCTGGCAGGTGCCCCACAGTGCTGGGGGTGGGGGTGCAAGGGGACATGAGTGGGGGCCTGCTGGGGGGTGGGGGTGCAAGTGGACATGGTTGGCGGCCTGGTGGCAGGTGCCCCACAGTGCTGGGGGGTGGGGGTGCAAGGGGACATGAGTGGGACATGGTTGGGGGCCTGGTGGCAGGTGCCCCACAGTGCTGGGGGGTGGGGGTGCAAGGGGACATGGTTGGGGGCCTGGTGGCAGGTGCCCCACAGTGCTGGGGGGTGGGGGTGCAAGGGGACATGAGTGGGACATGGTTGGGGGCCTGGTGGCAGGTGCCCCACAGTGCTGGGGGGTGGGGGTGCAAGGGGACATGAGTGGGGGCCTGCTGGGGGGTGGGGGTGCAAGGGGACATGGTTGGGGGCCTGCTGGCAGGTGCCCCACAGTGCTGGGGGGTGGGGGTGCAAGGGGACATGAGTGGGGGCCTGCCGGGGGGTGGGGGTGCAAGTGGACATGGTTGGGGGCCTGGTGGCAGGTGCCCCACAGTGCTGGGGGGTGGGGGTGCAAGGGGACATGAGTGGGACATGGTTGGGGGCCTGGTGGCAGGTGCCCCACAGTGCTGGGGGGTGGGGGTGCAAGGGGACATGGTTGGGGGCCTGGTGGCAGGTGCCCCACAGTGCTGGGGGGTGGGGGTGCAAGGGGACATGAGTGGGACATGGTTGGGGGCCTGGTGGCAGGTGCCCCACAGTGCTGGGGGGTGGGGGTGCAAGGGGACATGAGTGGGGGCCTGCTGGGGGGTGGGGGTGCAAGGGGACATGGTTGGGGGCCTGGTGGCAGGTGCCCCACAGTGCTGGGGGGTGGGGGTGCAAGGGGACATAAGTGGGGGCCTGCTGGGGGGTGGGGGTGCAAGGGGACATGAGTGGGACATGGTTGGGGGCCTGGTGGAGGCTGCCCCTGGTGACTGGAGGGGTGGGGGTGGTGGGAGACATGGGTGGGGGCCTGGTGGAGGCTGCCCCTGGTGACTGGGGGGGTGGGGGTGCTGGGAGACATGGGTGGGGGCCTGGTGGAGGCTGCCCCTGGTGACTGGAGGGGTGGGGGTGGTGGGAGACATGGGTGGGGGCCTTGTGGAGGCTGCCCCTGGTGACTGGAGGGGTGGGGGTGCTGGGAGACATGGGTGGGGGCCTGCTGGGGGGTGGGGGTGCAAGGGGACATGTGGCTTGGCTGGGGGGCATGCCCATGGTGGATGGGCTGCCTGCGGGACATGACCAGGGGTGCAGGGTAGTCCCCTGTGGTGTGGGCTGCCTGCAGAGGTCGTGGAGGGGGTAGAGGGGAGACCTGGGAGGACCCACACTGGCAATTCACCTCTTCAACTTCCCGCACACCTCCGTAATACACTGCCCCACTCGCACAGGCCCAATCGCGTGTAGGATTTCTCGCGCACCCCTGAAATCCACGTACCCAGGCCAATCGCGTGTAGAATTTCTCGCGCACCCCTGAAATCCACGTACCCAGCCCAATCGCGTGTAGAATTTCTCGCGCACCCCTGAAATCCACGTACCCAGCCCAATCGCGTGTAGAATTTCTCGCGCACCCCTGAAATCCACGTACCCAGGCCAATCGCGTGTAGAATTTCTCGCGCACCCCTGAAATCCACGTACCCAGCCCAATCGCGTGTAGAATTTCTCGCGCACCCCTGAAATCCACGTACCCAGCCCAATCGCGTGTAGAATTTCTCGCGCGCCCCTGTAATACACGTACCCAGGCCAATCGCGTGTAGAATTTCTCGCGCACCCCTGAAATCCACGTACCCAGCCCAATCGCGTGTAGATTTTCTCGCGCACCCCTGAAATCCACGTACCCAGGCCAATCGCGTGTAGAATTTCTTGCGCACCCCTGAAATCCACGTACCCAGCCCAATCGCGTGTAGAATTTCTCGCGCACCCCTGAAATCCACGTACACAGGCCAATCGCGTGTAGTATTTCTCGCGCACCCCTGAAATCCACGTACCCAGGCCAATCGCGTGTAGAATTTCTCGCGCACCCCTGAAATCCACGTACCCAGCCCAGTCGCGTGTAGAATTTCTCACGCACCCCTGAAATCCACGTACCCAGCCCAATCGCGTGTAGAATTTCTCGCGCACCCCTGTAATACACGTACCCAGGCCAATCGCGTGTAGAATTTCTTGCGCACCCCTGAAATCCACGTACCCAGCCCAATCGCGTGTAGATTTTCTCGCGCACCCCTGAAATCCACGTACCCAGGCCAATCGCGTGTAGAATTTCTCGCGCACCCCTGAAATCCACGTACCCAGCCCAATCGCGTGTAGAATTTCTCGCGCACCCCTGAAATCCACGTACCCAGCCCAATCGCGTGTAGAATTTCTCGCGCACCCCTGTAATACACGTACCCAGGCCAATCGCGTGTAGAATTTCTCGCGCACCCCTGAAATCCACGTACCCAGCCCAATCGCGTGTAGATTTTCTCGCGCACCCCTGTAATACACGTACCCAGGCCAATCGCGTGTAGAATTTCTCGCACACCCCTGTAATACACGCTCCCCGCTCTGCGTTTGCTGCTGCCCTTTGCGCTGGATTGGGGATTTTGATGGCTTTTCCCTGCGCAAGGGGCGTTCTTGGGGGCGTAACTCACGCTGCTGCAGGGTCGCTGCGCCACTCTGCGCCACGGCTGGTTGTGGATGTTGGAATCCATGAATACGCTGTGCGCCTGAATGTGTTTCGGCGCACGCGGCTGGCGCAGACTACCGCACGCGCACACTGTGCGCCAGCCGCGTGCGCCACTTGTGCGCCGATTTCTATGAATTGGCCCCCTAATGCGGAAGCCCCAATGTTTCAATAGATGCTGGTGCTGTGGAAATGTAGAGCAGTCAAGATTGACTTGGGTGCGACTCATATGGGAACCTCAATGAAAGGCTACATATTAGTGGAACTAGTGGAGCTTCTGGAGTGAACCAGGAGCTAAAAGAGCCAACTCTTTTGGAGAGCCAAACGGAAAGAGCCTTGCTAGAGGACAAGTCTCTGGGGCAAGTCAAGGGGCAGCAGAATCAAAGAAATCACAGTTGCAGGCCACAATGACATTAACGACAGCAAGAAGGTTGAATAAAATGTCAGTACAGGATTGCGTGTGGAGTAGTTCAGATGGTGTTTCCTTTTCATTCATTGTAGAATCATTCAGGCAGAGCTCCTTGTTTAGATGGAGCCCCTGAGGGAATTAGAGATCAGAGCAACACTATTCACTTATGTGCAGATTCACATCCACTGATCCTCGCAAATGCGGACTACGCAGTCCCCATGGTTGTCTCTATCTTGAAGGGCACTTCTTCTGTCCAAGTATTGATGAGAAACCTTCTGAGCCATATATTAGGAAAGATTTCATAATTGTATGTAATTTTCCCGCCATGTGGCAACCCCCAAACCTTTTTGCTGTTGTTTTACACCCTGATCTAGACTTTGCCAGAGAAGCGCAGCCTTCCGCCGCACTCCTCTGGGCTTTCGCTCAATTCTTATGGGGAAACTGACATGCCCTTAAGACAGTCAGTACTGGGAGACTTTGCTTCCCTTAGTCCTTTCCTCCTGTTGCAGTTTTTGTTCAACATGAAACAAGAGTGCACCGTAATTTACATTACCGCGCTCTTGGGTCTCTAGTCATTCCAAAGGCCCTAGAAACTCTCGCTGGACTTATTATGAAATGTGCAAGTGTGTCACGGATGGGACTGATGGCAGCTATCGTTTCTCTTGTGTTTTGAACCCTTTTTTGCCATGTATCCACGCTTACCGCATTTGGCACGAATAGGTGGCCTGGCTCCCAAATGGCCATGCCACGAGATTCTTTGTCCTGTCCGCTGACCGTCTTGCCCCTTCACCTTCTCCCTGGTTGAGCCAACCCGGGACAGTCCTTATTTGGTCATGCACTTTCCTGCGAAACACACCACTTTCACAGGCTTCTGCATGCCTTGTGTGTGCCTCCGGGATGTGGGCTGGGATGTCTGGCCCCAACACACATCCTGGGTGCCAGAGAGTCTAGAGTGTCCTGAATGCCTGGGACCACCGTGGTCCGTGATAGGAGTGTTTGTGAGCAGATCTCCCATTGGGCCGTCTCTGTTTTGGCGCAAAGGGAACTTTGGATAAGAGGAGGCTGAAAACACCACTACCATGTCGATCTCCTGAGTTCACACTGAACAATGGATAAGGAGCCAAGTATCCTGCAACAAGAAGCTGAGTCGAAGAACCGCTGGTGACCCGCTGAAGGTTTGGCACCCTGAACTGCTGTCATCCTGCGAGACCCCTCTGCATCTGATCGTCCTAGAAGGTCTGCGAAGGCGCTTCGACCCTTTGGAATAGTGGGATCAACTATTCCCGGCACCTTCATCAAACCCTGCAAGTAGGCCTCTTCGGAAGTATCCCTGGGCCAACCAGTGGGCTGACCAGCTTACTCAGGACACTTTGCTCTGTCACCGCCGCCGTTTCGGGGAAGCCCTCAAAACCTGGTCTACTGCTTGCTTTGCGTCCACGGCACCCTCACACCGAATTCGTACACTTGGCATTCCCAGGTCTGAAGTGAGACGTGTGCGCCCAGACCAGAGTAAACGCGGTTGCCGTGTTGCCCTGCTGTGGTAACAAACTGTGGACGTCCGCTGCATTTGGGACACCTTCTACCCTGCATCCTGCTACGCAGAATCTACACGGTGTCGAGACATCCTGATCATCGCAGCTGAACCTGGCAGCAACGTTAACTGAACCGGAGAAATCTGGGTCTGCCTGTGTCGGGGACCGGTGAGTAGTCCATACCCCAACCGGTGGCCCATCGCGCAGGAGCCCGTTTCTTTTCTACCACTGTTGCGAAATAGCGACTCCATCCCGCACTCTCACCCTGCCTCTGCCCACCAGTGGAGGTCTTGCTTGAGTAGTGGGGACTTGTTCTGCATCGCTTCATTCACCTTCCTGAACTGCCTGATATCCTTGAAGAGGCCCTCCTTTGTCCATTCGCACCAGCGCGTGCAGTTACTTTTGAGCATAAGGCTCCTCTCTTCATAGGGCTCGGGCTTCCTACTAGTTAGGTGTATTTCGGATGTCGAACTGGGTCTAATGATTACTTGCACTGCCTGTTTTCCTCCCCATCTAGGTGGTCTACATATTACGTGCTCCTAACTCCTTAGACCCCGTGGTCTTGTATATATATTGCATTGATTGTGATGTGTTGGTTTACTTTAGTATTATTGTGATTCTTTGCTATGGTCGATGTTACAAAGGCCTTGTAATAAATGTGTCTATATGTTTAATATAACACCTGTCTGGAGTAATTTGTAAGTGTCCTTGCTTTGTGTGTTCATTGAGGTCTTTCCGTCACCCTCACCCCTCTTGAGACTTAGTCTTGACCGCCGCCATCGCTACCCTGATTGGTCTGGCTTGTCCAGAGGTTACTCTGTTCCAAGAAACTAGGCTGGCCTTCTGAACTTCTGCCCCTCCAGGTCCGAGTTCAGAAATCCATCTTAACACCATATATGCATTAGGGTACATATCACTGTTGAAACACAATAGTTAATAGCATCCATGCAAAAGTATGTTGACAGACAAAATCAGGGTCTGGCCCATATGAATGATATCACCCCTAAAAGAGGTGAGAATACAAAATAGGAACAGGTTTCTGTAGAAACGGTCTAGGAAGTTTGTAAATCAAGCTATTGACTTGCACATGGAAGGCAGCTTAAAAGAAAGTCTTTTGGACAATAAACTTTTCAATCCTAAGGTACTGACAAGGTCCTCAGAAGTCTCCATCCCTCAGGCAGAGTGTTTCAGAATGGTTTTGTGTTCTGTCACACTCACCTGAGTCTCTGCGGGAGTGATGAAGCCTTCTGGACCCCTTCCCTGCTTTCTCGGGGCTAGTAGTGTTGGACTGCAGGCACCTGCCAAATATACAGGTAAGATGATTCGTCTACCAGAATTTGGACCCAGAGCCCTCTTTCTCCCTCCCCTTGTAGTGTGCTGTGATGGTGGAATGTTAGGAGTATGGCTCATTTTAGGGATTAATTAAGTGAACTCTCCATCCTGAACTAGGCAGGGGTGCTGTGTCTCTGGAACCCCCGGATCAGTTGCTTCACTTGACCCAGGGTCTGGTAAGTCTCTGTTCTGCCACTCACTGTGTTTCTTCACCCAGCAGAGATGTTGCAGGTAAGTTCGGATTTCCAGTTGCTTCACTGGATCTGGTGCTGTTGCAGGTAAGTTCAGATTTCCAGTTGCTTCACTGGATCTGGTGCTGTTGCTGGTAGGTTCTGATTTCCAGTTGCTTCACTAGATTTGGTGCTGTTCTCAGCTCGTAAATAGGTGAGTATCTGAAGGTAAGTTGTCTATGCAAACCTAATCCTTATTCTCTCTCCACAGGTTTCTTCTGAAGAGTTTGCTGAGAGAGGACGTTCGTGAGAACTCAGAATACTGCTCGTGAGTTCCCACGAAGATCGAGTAAGTGGTGCTGTAGCTTGCATGCGCACTTGCAAGAATGAGCCAGGAGTCAGGTCTAAGCGCGAGCACTTACAGGTATTGTCTTTTTTGTGTTTCCTTTTCTCATAGGTGCAGAGTTCAGGAACATGCATGCAGAGATTCCGGAGTGGAAGCCAAGGTAGGTGAAGTTCGAGGATCGCAGTGAGCGTGTTGCTTGAAGCTACAGATGCAACACGAAGCACAGGTCTGCCTTTTGGCGTGGCTTATATAGCCAACCACGCCCAGAGGCTAGAGCATGCTACTAGATTCACTTAAAGACTACCAGGGGCCATCTTGGGTGTACAGGAAGTGTGGCTGAACCAATCAGATTCCCCCAAGGGGGCCGGGTCCAATTGTAATGTGTACCTGATTGTGAGAGAGAGGAAAAGGAGTGATGGATGCCTGCAAGGCATGTCTAGTCTGCCAGGCTCTAACACACCTTGCCCCTGCCTGCTCTCCTGTATATGTGACAATGAAACAGACAAGGATCACAGATCTGGTTGACCTTGAATTCTTCTTCTCTATTTACTTAGAGGAGGATGTAATAAATGTGCAACATCTATGACTGTTTTCAACAGTGAAATGTGGATAACTGAATTTATATTCTAACTTCGAGGCAAATCGTAGTTCACCTGTTAAATGATTGATAATGTTGCTTAGTGGCAGGACCACACGTAGCTAGAGGACTTGTCTCGGGAGGATAGCTCAGGGGCAATGTGCCCGTCTTAGAAGCAAGATGAGGCGGAGCAACACAAGTTCAATCCCCAGGTCCGCGCTTAGTAACCTCTGGGTATTAAGTGCGTTTTAAATAAATAACCAATTACAATTAAGATACCCTTTTTAATTGAGAGGATTTTCCTCTCTTTTTTAAATTTGGGAGTACAATCGTTTTGTGGGGGTGTAAAGAGGTAATTCCGGCCTCCAATAGGGGTGTGTCTTAAGTTAGTAAAAACATGTTCTAACTCCAAAACAGATATCATTTGTGTAATCCATACTTCCTTGTGCTTAGTGATTGACAGAAAAAGATGCATTTTCTACCAAAATGTTCATATTTAGGTCAGGCAGAAATAACAGTAGAGAGTGTTCAGGTAGGTCTGTTCTCTTGTTACCACTGTTGGTAACATATAGAGTGAGATATGTGTGTAGTGCAGAGAGGAAAGCTCCTATATGCCTGCTGTTTCCTATATTTGTAGGTAGTATTTTTACACCCCATTTTTTCTAGGGGGTATTTGCCTATTTTTAGAGAGTAAAAGTGCCTGGTAAGTTGCTTATCCATAGGGCTGCCTACATTAATCAAACTTCATCAACATCTCATTAATCCAAATAAGTCAACAACTTTTTTCAAAAAAAGGATCTAGTCAATTTGACCTAAAACAAAAGGGTTGATTTTTTTTTTTAAATATATTTATTTTTGGGTTTCCGTTTTGGCAAAAAAAAGTGCTTTTTACCACAAAAAATGGGGCTTGTGGGGGGGTACCCCTCCAAAAAACAAATGTAAAAAAAAATCGACCCTTTTGTTTTAGGTCCTTTTGATTCGACCCTTTTGTCATTCAATCCTTTGCATTCGAATCTTTGACCTATAACCAGTTGAAGGGTAATACATCTATAGAAAAATGCAAAGCCAAGGAGACATTATACTTCCTTCAACATGGCATATGTAGAGCGACCTACCACATCTTGAACCTTGTGAGAAGACACTGATAACCCTTCTGTGGTTACATTATGCTACACAAAGCCATCTATTATTTGATGAGAAGAGCATTTTGCCAGTTTGCAAAATGTGTTGCGTTAAATTCAAATGGATTGGATCACAGTAAAGGATAGCATTGATGAGGAATGATTCTTTGAAATGTTGTTGGATCATTGCAAAGTCCAAAGAGTATAGCAAGCTACATGAAGTTTTGGATTTGTGCTTGAAAGGCAACCGTGGCATCCTCTCCTCGTTGATTGGCCATAGACTAAACACCCCCATGAGATCCAGTTTGGTATGTATTGAAGAACCTTTCAACCATATGCCAATGTGCATGAAAGATCGCATGATATCCTAGTTCTTTAAGGTGATGGCATACAGCTTTCTGCAATCTGGACAGGGCAGTATGTTCCACTTCTTCTTGCAAATGAAAAAGAGAGGGGTCCCTGCAGGACTCTGTGACAGTCTGGTGCAGCCTTTTCTTCTGTAAATATTCTATGTACTGCTTAATGTGATGGGGCAGCTCGCCACAAAGAACCACCATGATTCCCAGACAAGTTCCAAAGGGGTTATTTGAAATTGTTTA